>NW_025963890.1:56316560-56916560 GCF_023055435.1 Haliotis rufescens | reverse complement strand
CACCAGCTTAAAGTTGCCCAATAGCTCTCTCACGATCGATCTGTGACAGTCGTGGCATTGTCACTGACGTTGATGAGTGAATGATTCACAGTGACACTTTTGTGGCTTTTAAAGACAACATCTTCACGGACAGTTTTTGCGGCATAAGCAGCATGAGCTTTTCGTGCGTATCCATCCCACACTGACTTCAACGTCGGTGCGTTTGAGTGCTGTGGATTAAGAGTTCACTGCCCTTAACTCTGGTTAGGGTCATTTTGAATCAATTAAAGCCCATTGCAATGGAACCATAGCAGCCAACCGTTTTCACAACCATTTTCCCATATTAAACAGGAACTTGAAGAATTCGCGTTTATTTTGGTGTTCAGTATATAAAGATGGACAAGGGTTTGTTTATTGTAAAGATGAACCAGGGTTTGTTTATTGTAAAGATGGACAAGGGTTTGTTTATTGTAAAGATGGATAAGGGTTTGTTTATTGTACAGATGGACAAGGGTTTGATTAATGTAAAGATGGACAAGGGTTTGTTTAATGTAAAGATGGATAAGGGTTTGTTTATTGTAAAAATGGACAAGGGTTTGTTAATTGTAAAGATGGACAAGGGTTTGTTAATTGTAAAGATGGACAAGGGTTTGATTAATGTAAAGATGGACAAGGGTTTGTTTAATGTAAAGATGGACTAGGGTTTGTTTATTGTAAAAATGGACAAGGGTTTGTTAATTGTAAAGATGGACAAGGGTTTGTTTATTGTACAGATGGACAAAGGTTTGTTTATTGTAAAGATGGACAAGGGTTTGTTTATTGTAAAGATGGACAAGGGTTTGTTTATTGTAAAGATGGACAAGGGTTTGTTTATTGTAAAGGTGAACAAGGGTTTGTTTATTGTAAAGATGGACAAGGGTTTGTTTATTGTAAAAAAGGACAAGGGTTTGTTAATTGTAAAGATGGACAAGGGTTTGATTATTGTACAGATGGACAAGGGTTTGTTTATTGTAAAGATTGACAAGGGTTTGTTCATTGTAAAGATGGACAAGGGTTTGTTTATTGTAAAGATGGACAAGGGTTTGTTCATTGTAAAGATGGACAAGGGTTTGTTTATTGTAAAGAATGACAATGGTTTGTTTATTGTAAAGATGGACAAGGGTTTGTTTAATGAAAAATGGACAAGGGTTTGTTTAATGTAGAGATGGACAAGGGTTTGTTAATTGTAAAGATGGACAGGGGTTTGTTTATTGAACAGATTGACAAGGGTTTGTTTAATGTAAAGATGGACAAGGGTTTGTTTATTGTAAAGATGGACAAGGGTTTGTTTATTGTAAAGATGGATAAGGGTTTGTTTATTGTACAGATGGACAAGGGTTTGTTTAATGTAAAGATGGACAGGGGTTTGTTTAATGTAAAGATGGACAAGGGTTTGTTTAATGTAAAGATGGACAAGGGTTTGTTTATTGTACAGATGGACAAGGGTTTGTTTATTGTAGAGATGGACAAGGGTGTGTTTAATGTGAAGATGGACAAGGGTTTGTTTATTGTAAAGATGGATAAGGGTTTGTTTAATGTAATGATAAACAAGGGTTTGTTAATGGTGAAGATTGACAAGGGTTTGTTTATTGCAAAGATGGACAAGGGTTTTTTTTTCAAAGATGGACAAGGGTTTGTTTATTGTAAAGGTGGACAAGGGTTTGTTTATTGTAAAGATGGATATGAATTTGTTTAATGTAAAGATGGACAAGGGTTTGTTTATTGTAAAGATGGATAAGGGTTTGTTTAATGTAAAGATGGACAAGGGTTTGTTTAATGTAAAGATGGATAAGGGTTTCTTTATTGTAAAGATGGACAAGGGCTTGTTTATTGTAAAGATGGACAAGGGTTTGTTTAATGTAAAGATGGACAAGGGTTTGTTTAATGTCATGATGGACCAGGGTTTATTTATTGTAAAGATGGACAAGGGTTTGTTTAATGTAAAGATGGACAAGGGTTTGTTTAATGTAAAGATGGACAAGGGTTTGTTTAATGTAAAGATGGACAAGGGTTTGTTTATTGTCAAGATGGACAAGGGTTTGATTATTGTACAGATGTACAAGGGTTTGTTTATTGTAAAGATGGACAAGGATTTGTTTAATGAAAAGATGGACATGGGTTTGTTTAATGTAAAGATGGACAAGGGTTTGTTTAATGTCATGATGGACCAGGGTTTGTTTATTGTACAGATGTACAAGGGTTTGTTTAATGTAAAGATGGACAAGGGTTTGTTTAATGTAATGATGGACAATGGTTTGTTTGTTGTAAAGATGGACAAGGGTTTGTTTATTGTAAAGATGGACAAGGGTTTGTTTAATGTAAAGATGGACAAGGGTTTGTTTATTGTAAAGATGGACAAGGGTTTGTTTAATGTAAAGATGGACAAGGGTTTGTTCTATGTAAAGATGGACAAGGGTTTCTTTAATGTAAAGATGGACAAGGGTTTGTTTAATGTAATGATGGACAAGGGTTTCTTTAATGTAAAGATGGACAAGGGTTTGTTTAATGTAAAGATGGATAAGGGTTTGTTTAATGTAAAGATGGACAAGGGTTTGTTTAATGTAATGATGGACAAGGGTTTGTTTATTGTAGAGATGGACAAGGGTGTTCTCCACAGAGGGACAAGGAATGATGGAAGGATGGACAATGAAGGGTTCATTGTGACGATGGACAAGAGCCTTCTTCATTGTAAAGATGCACAAGGACAGGTTCAATGAAAAGATGGACAAAATCATTCTGCATCCTGAAGATGGAAATGGCAGGGTTCATTGTAAGGATGGACCAGAGTGTTTTCATCGTACAGATGGACAAGAGCGTTCTTCATTGCAAAGATGGACAAAAGCATGTTCATCGTAGAGATAGACAAGGATGTGTTCAATGTACAGAGGGACAAAAGAGTGTTCATCATGTCATCATATCGAGAGCATATTGAGGGTGTAATGATGCACCAAAGCTCTTATTCACAGCATTTTGTTGCCTTCAATATTATACATCATACATACGGACATGTATTGCGATACATGATGATACAAAATACATATTCATAACATATTTAACAATAAACATAATTATCTAAATAGCGATAAATATGAGCTTGAAAAGCCATCTGTGTCCTACAAATCAGCTGTTTGTGATCCTGTTGGCTTTCCTGTTTCCTTTTGTGACGGACAGTTATGAAGGCAGAAACAGTCACCACCTTAACACGGACTTCATGGCCTTTGTGTTTTTATTCTGGCGTATTGTACCATGACCAATGTATCGATATGTTGGTATTGTGGCCTTCCGTATTGTTGCCCCCCTAGAACATATACTGTATTGCACTGATAATGGCACATTAAGGCCCAGTCTGTTCCTATTCCCTAATGATATCCCCACATCTCTGTGACTACTGATTTGCATGCTTGCAATCAACACTGACAAACATGAAATAAACATTGATGTAACACCTGAGTGATTGCAATTTACGCCTGAAACAACAACTAAGTGCTTCAGTGAGTATCCCAACCCCAAGCGTTGACTTATTTAGATGTTTCTCAATTTTGCACTAAGTGAATGTTCTGCAACAAACAAAATAAAGGTCCAGTGGGGTACACAAATGAATAATTCATTCTACTCTGTTATACCTCTAGGATTAATGGTAGTTTGCCTTGCTACTGCTTCCAAACAAAATTAAATTTGTAAAATTCCTTTGTGATGTCAAGTAAACTTGAGGAACTCTACTCAACATTTTCACAAAACGTTTTACTGCTTGTGCCATTTCAATCTTGATCCATTTTATTGGTTTTTCTATCAACCTCATTACCCAGCAAAGAAAGTTCATTGTAGCATATAACAGTCACAATAATTATAGATCGTTATGGATCAAAATAATTGTTTGCTATAGGAATTATACCACATGTTGAATAACATTTCAATTCAAGGAAATGTTGATTTCATGGCGAAATGAACAAGCAATGAACATCGATGCCAAACTGACATATACTGTAGTGACAATCATTTGGTTCAGGTGGTGATTTTATAAAGACCAAGAACTGTATGGTTAATAAGCATGTCAATACCTCGGACAGATGAAGTACCTTGTAGGGTAGAAATGTATTAGCTATGTTATTTAGGCTTCAAGAGATAGTGCTATAGCTGACTGACAGATATACATCACAGCCCAAGGGTGATATTGACCGTTAATGCACCCATGTGACTTGGCAATGAAATGTTGTTTATTTCACCAGGGACAGATCATATTAATAATTCACTGCAAAACTAATTGGAAGCCTCTTGCATTTTGTATGCTTTGCATAGTGTAATTAGTTGTACTGTAGAAAGAAAATAAACATCGGAATATAAAAAGAAAGTTGTCTCTTTCAAAACTTGATAGATCTACAACATGATTAAAGAAAAACATTTATGTCTTGTTTGTATATTGTATGGGATTTATATTAAATCCATAATTGATTTTATTTATATAAGATAATTTCATAAACATCAAGCTTCATACACTCAATATCATGACAGATTAAAAGACATGAGTTGAACTTGAATGCTTATTACCTATATCCATTAGTATTTATTTGACTGAATGTGAAATTAACTGAAAATATATACAGTAGCATTCTCATTTCTTCAGCTGATGGAACTACACCAAAGGAATATTTAGGTCATTTCACTTGTGTGGAATCAACCATGATGAACCCATTACCACTGGGAATAATGTTGACTTTCCTTCGATTTTCTCTGTGTCTCCTCAAGCATCGACAGTTTGCCTCGTCATACATTATATATGAGTTGTGGATATTCTTAGCAACATATGAGAAAACACATGATAACACTGTCATCAGCAAATTTGCTGTCAATCAAATTGCAATTTTAACCATGTAAATTTCACAAATAAAGAAAGGGCGGAGCCAACAGCAACGTGTCATAATAACCTGTTTAAATATGAGCGATATGTTTAGCTGGGGGCATGTCAAAGAATACGCTTGCTTCGACTTGTCTGCAACTGAGTCCAGCACACACCAGGGCCACTATTCACCAAAAATCACTGATATTATCCATGATCAGTAACAGAGCAAGCTGTCACTCCAGTATAAACAGTCAAATGGTACATTCATGGAAAATCAATCAGATGTGTTTACCCTCTCTCAGCTTGCGCTCCAAGACGTGGCTACTCGCAAATACTCAGACCAGCTGGAGAGTGCTTCTTTTCTCCACTGTTTCCTCTCAAACTCTTTATTTCCCCAGATCAGAAACTATCTATATCACTATCACGTAATGGTCTCGCCATGCAATAGTCTATAATGACTGTGTATTTTACGCTTTCTCGGCTCTCTGCAGCTATTTCACAGCGACAGGAATTTCTATACATCCCCGTCTGGAGCGAGCAAGTGCACGCGGACGTCAGAGAGAGCTGCTGTGGGAAGTAAGATGCACTGCCGTCACACTAGGTCGTGTTTTGACTATCTTTTCCCTATCGAACAAATACCCTTTAAAAACAAATACCTAGTTCAAGATGATTTGGAACATAATTAGAATGCAATAACGCTCGTTACAGGTCATGTGCACTGTGATTTACAGTCCTGTTTTGATGTAAGCTGGGATGAGATTTGACAAGTTGCGAACGATTGACAGCACGATCGCTACCATGCACACGCCAAGTGATGTTTATGGTGTTTAGAGCTTTCTGGTCGTGGAAAGAGGATAAATGCACGATAGAATCCAAAAATATTGCTTACAAGCATGCAAAGGAAAAACAAGAATCGTTCTTACCGTGTATTTAGCTGGATCTGACCTGGCGATAAAATCCACCGAGATATCTCATTTATGTTTGCCAGAAAGCGGAATCGATGTGGTAAAGCTGGCTCACGCGTTGAGCAATGTCGTAAAAGGCGCCAAACGCTGCATGTTGTTAACATGCTGCGTGATATTGCATAACTTGACAAAATTCGACAAATATTAAACCATGCCATGTGTAAGTATCAGTTAATTGAAAACGTGTATTATTAACTCCGGAAACAATCAGTAGTAATGTAAGATTTATGTACATACACATCATATCGCATCGGTAGTGAAATAAATGTTTTCTTGAAATAACAGGAAGTAAAAATGCAAGGAAAACTTGTAATTAATGAGGAGATAAATGCTAGCAAACTTCAACAAAGAGCCATATGGGATTTGATTTGAAGTATAGACTTGAAAGATAATTTTAATGTTAGTGGGTTTTTTCAGAAGAATATTATGTCAACGGGAATATGTATAAGTATTGATTTTTAATTATCAACATTGATGAAAATATATTCACAGCCATGATATTAATTCTTTCGTAGACAGTGTCATTAGATTGAACGAACTTATACAAACTTCTTACTTTTTTCTATGAAATTATCCGTTTTTAGCTCCGACGATTCCCTTCTGAAGAAGCCGTTGGTGGGAGATAGCCATTGTCACGCGACCCTACCGCTACCAATTTCCTTAGCAACAAAACTAAAAGGTGAGTTAATTGCAGAGCCAGTTCAGTACAAGAGTGAATGCGCGAAGTTAATGATTTTATCTCCTCTTCTCGTTGTTTGATGTCTTGGCGGCCTAACATTATGACTGTCAGTTAACACACAGACACTAACAAAATTATTAACAATATGTATATTAATATAGATTTTAGTTTGATGTACACATGATTAAAATTGTGTGCATAAATCGATCCGGTGCCTGGAGGCAAGCTTTCCTGCTCATCAAACGGGTTGTCCCCGGTTTCCCAACATTTCTCAAAACAACAAACCCAGTCAGGCGTAGAACAATAGCGGGATTAGTTTGGGTACACTATTGGTAGGGGTGCTGGTGGGTGAGTGAAGTTCACCCACCTGACAGATTGAACTGTGTTCACACTTAGCGCTTATGCCAGGCTCTTATAATATGGGTGACCGTGTTCACTAATTTACACTTATGCGTGAGCGTAATAATACAGTATAAATGCACGACATATTCGTGGATGTTCAGGACACACCAACCTAAATAACCACCTAAAAAATTTTTAAAAACACACTACAGGTAACTGCCCACACTGCAAACAACCAGAAACCCCAGAACACGCACTCATCCACTGCACACACTACCTAACACATCGAACCGCATTACAAACCACCCTCAATCTAAACAAGGCTCTAACTCTAGAAGCAATACTAAACCCACAAAATAAACTAGAAACCTCAAGGCCTTAGGCGTATTCTTAATAAAAACGGAACTAATAAAACGCATCTAAAAACACAATAACCTACCAAATCAAAATCACATAAACAAACAAACATCCACCATACCCAGCTCCCTTAGTTTTCCTCCCCAATCCCATCGGCATCTATTCCAAATCTCAAAATTCCCAAATTCTATATAAGCAACCCCTAAAAACCCCCTCTTGGGTTGCACAGACCACTTTCGCCCCTTTCGGAAACACATTAAATGGCCTGGCCGGGCCCGTGTGCGAAATACGCATCAGTCGGAAAGCGCACGTTAAATCTCCAAAGTAAGTAAGTAAGTAAGTAAGTAAGTGGATGTTCATTGCAATCATGGCAAACGCACAAGTTGATATTAGTTACATTAAGAACAAGCATGTACATGGTTGTGTTAGGAAACGAAGTGCGGATTCCGGTTAAAAATATGGGTCCCAGCAACCTATGTTTGTCTCCCCGTGGGGATTCCGGGTAGAATGTAGGTCCCCCTAACATTTTCAGTCTCTTGGTGATGAAATTAGACATAAACATTTTGGAATTCGTTGTCATAATAATACAGATGGACATATCTGTCAGCCAATTTGTAAAATAACTGAATATTTAGGCGTTTAATAAATTTCCTAAGTGAAAATTTTGCACATTTTCACTAAAAATATAAACACGATAAAATAAGCAATGCTCAGGTGAAATATTTACTTTGTGTTGCAAGTCAAAATAGTGTAAACCAAAATCGCACAATTATCAAGCAAGTGACTTATTAAAACTTCGTCACCATGGCCATTACCGATGCTACCCACAAAGATACCTACATTTCCTTATAATTTCCAAAACTGTATTTCATTTTGTTGATCAATGTGACCTTATGTGATCAATGAAAGTGACAAATGCGCTTACGAATTGCGCAGCACAGGTCGCGAACTAGTCTCGATTTCTGCTATATCATCTCGGTACTCACGGGCAAAAACAATAACAAAGGCAACAGCCAGTCCCGGGGAATTGCTTTAGATCAGTGCCCCTTTAAGATCGCGATCTTAGCTAAGATTGAAATCTTCAACGGTGGAGGTACGAATATCTTAAACTGGACTCCTGTCTTTAGTTGTCTGCAAACGCGCATAGCTTGCTGCGCATACAATAAGTAGAACCGGTAACGACACACAACACGTACCTCCCTCCATCGCACCTTGCACAGTTTCAAGAAGGGTCCCAATTATTTTTTTCTCTACCCCGTCTTTTCTAAAGCAATTATGTTTAATGCAGTCTCATGTTGTAAATAAAGAAGTTGTCATCCATAAATTGTCTCTACTTTGTTACACAGAGGAATTTTGTCTTTTAGTTTACCTTGGTTTGCTTTCCAGAATCATAATAAATCATGAGTATTCTGTCTAACCCGGGTTTGATTCCTCTCAATGGCACAATGTATGAAGCCCATTTCTGGTGTCCCCCGCCGTGATATTGCCGGAATATTGCTTAAAGCGGCGTAAAACCATACTCACTTATTTGTTGATTTTACAATTCTGTTACGATCGTTTTTCTTGTCATTGTAGTTCCCACATCGGACACTGACCGAGCTCCTGTCTATCTGATCGAATAAACGACCAATTCCGGGACAAGCGTGTTGGAGGTTACGGAAACATGCGAATGGTTAACAACGCTGTGTGCTTGTATCCCCGAACCAACAGTGGAATCTGTTAACGCATGCATTGGCTTCATATTCTCCACGCAAGGTCTGCTCGACAAGTCACCAGCTTGAAAGCTGACAGTATCTTATTGTTTATTACGAGGAATTAACCTACAGGAACTCTCCCTGAACTTTTAACACTGAACTGAACCCTTTTAGATTATGCGTACGCTCTTGGAATGAAAACATTATTCTCTCAATATGAAACGACATGCAGTTAATTCAACCTATTAATCAGAATTACACATCCTTATTATAATAATGTACATCACCGCCCAGAACAGGTCATAGACAGGTTCTCTAGCACGACGACCAAATCCTAATAGCAAATCAACATATTGTTAAGTTCCTGTATGCTAAGGACCCCCAGACCGGTGAAGATCCGGGGCAGAACAGGTCATCAGCAACCGATGCTTGCCGTAAAAGGCGACTATGCTTGTCGTAAGAGGCGACTAACAGATCGGGTGATCCGTCCTTCCGCGTTCTGGAGGGGGGGGGTTGTCCTGAGCAGTTTCATTTTTATGTTGTTAAACGCCACACTCACCAAAATTCAAGCTATATGCCGGCGGTATGTAAATAATCGAGTCTTGACCAGACAATCCAGTGATTGACATCATGGGTATCGATCCACGCCATTGGGATACGATGACATGCATCAACCTAGTCAGCGAGCCTGACCACCCGATCCCGCCAATCGCCTCTTATGGCAAGCATGGGTCGCTGAAGACCTATTCTACCCAGGATATTCACGGGCCTGCTATTTGCAATAGCATTGCGTGTACAGGGCTGTCCCAGCACAGCTTGCTATGCTTGAATTCAGGAGGAAGGACGCATAGGAACCATCAAGGAAAGCATACCATGTTGTGCAGACGGTTTGGTATGTATTATGAAATGTTCACTCAACACCCTTGATGAAAGACAACTGTCATGAATTGTAAACTGCTTACAATACATTGACACAAGCAACCTCAAAATACCTATATGGCGTGTAAATGACAGACAGAATCCATTTTCCTCACAAATTATAAGCGAGCGGTAATAGTTTTACCGACTCTGTTCTACCGACCGCCCCATCAACCCTTTGAAAACCAAATGTAGACTCACACACGCACGCACGCACGCACGCACGCACACACACGCACGCACGCACTCACACATACACACGCACGCACGCACGCACACACACACAACAACCGATACTGCATAAGTACCATGAACCAATCAAATTGAAACATTATGCCGAAGTACAAAACCCACATACGTATGACGCCATGACAGACTTCACAGCGGAAAAACCAACGCTCCAATAGAAAGGTCAGCCAATTGGTGTTTTCCCGAAACGTAAGTAACTGGCTCAATAGCAACGAACGTAATTAAGTCTACGGAGTTCAGAAAGAAATATACCGGATATTTGATGCCAAGTCTTGTGTCAATAGAAGCGACAAGGTGACCTCAGCTTAATTGTGTCTGGGTAACGTGGTAGCCTGGTGACGAGGTGGATGTTGGTTTGGATACACGCTGATTGTCCGAGAATCTACCAGAACATGCCGTGGCTACCTACCTCGTCAGGATTATTCGTTTGATGACAAGTGTTTTCATTAAGATTTATAATAATTTCAAAGACAGACATATTTTAGAGTCTCCCCTCCACATAAAAATATAAAATATGACACATTTGCAGTAATAACATTGAGCCATTAAAAGTGGAAATTGCGGGGGACTATTACACAGTAAAATGTACATATTTTGTTAAATGAAAGATCTATGCATGGATAAGCTATGTATTATTACATGCAGCATTGTATATATTACGACTTGTATTTGGAAGGGGGGTATATAAGAGCAGGTATTAGCACATAAAATACACATTTCAGGACACCCGTGAAGATCCGGGGTAGGATAGGTCTTCAGCAACCCATGCTTGCCGTAAAAGGCGACTATGCTTGTCGTAAGAGGCGACTAACGGGATCGGGTGGTCAGGCTCACTGACTTGGTTGAAGCATGTCATCGATCCCAATTGCATGGGTCGATGCTCATGATATCAATCACTGGATTGTCTGGTCCAGATTCGATTATTTAAAGACCACCGTCATATAGGAATATTACTGAGTGCGGCGTTAAACAACAAACAAACTGAAATAGGCGACTAACAGATCGGGTGGTCCGTCCTTCCGCGTTCCGGAGGGACGCCCTTTCTACTAGACCATGGGGGGAGGGGGGTTGTCCTGAGTAGTTTCATTTTTATGTTGTTAAACGCCGCACTCAGCAAAATTCCAGCTATATGCCGGCGGTATGTAAATAATCGAGTCTTGACCAGACAATCCAGTGATTGACATCATGGGTATCGATCCACGCCATTGGGATACGATGACATGCATCAACCTAGTCAGCGAGCCTGACCACCCGATCCCGCCAATCGCCTCTTATGGCAAGCATGGGTCGCTGAAGACCTATTCTACCCAGGATATTCACGGGCCTGCTATTTGCAATAGCATTGTGTGTACAGGGCTGTCCCAGCACAGCTTGCTATGCTTGAATTCAGGAGGAAGGACACATAGGAACCATCAAGGAAAGCGTACCATGTTGTGCAGACGGTTTGGTATGTATTATGAAATGTTCACTCAACACCCGTGATGAAAGACAACTGTCATGAATTGTAAACTGCTTACAATACATTGACACAAGCAACCTCAAAATACCTATATGGCGTGTAAATGACAGACAGAATCCATTTTCCTCACAAATTATAAGCGAGCGGTAATAGTTTTACCGACTCTGTTTTACCGACCGCCCCATCAACCCTTTGAAAACCAAATGTAGACTCACACACGCACGCACGCACGCACGCACGCACACACACGCACGCACGCACTCACACATACACACGCACGCACGCACGCACGCACACACACACATCAACCGATACTGCATAAGTACCATGAACCAATCAAATTGAAACATTATGCCGAAGTACAAAACCCACATACGTATGACGCCATGACAGACTTCACAGCGGAAAAACCAACGCTCCAATAGAAAGGTCAGCCAATTGGTGTTTTCCCGAAACGTAAGTAACTGGCTCAATAGCAACGAACGTAATTAAGTCTACGGAGTTCAGAAAGAAATATACCGGATATTTGATGCCAAGTCTTGTGTCAATAGAAGCGACAAGGTGACCTCAGCTTAATTGTGTCTGGGTAACGTGGTAGCCTGGTGACGAGGTGGATGTTGGTTTGGATACACGCTGATTGTCCGAGAATCTACCAGAACATGCCGTGGCTACCTACCTCGTCAGGATTATTCGTTTGATGACAAGTGTTTTCATTAAGATTTATAATAATTTCAAAGACAGACATATTTTAGAGTCTCCCCTCCACATAAAAATATAAAATATGACACATTTGCAGTAATAACATTGAGCCATTAAAAGTGGAAATTGCGGGGGACTATTACACAGTAAAATGTACATATTTTGTTAAATGAAAGATCTATGCATGGATAAGCTATGTATTATTACATGCAGCATTGTATATATTACGACTTGTATTTGGAAGGGGGGTATATAAGAGCAGGTATTAGCACATAAAATACACATTTCAGGACACCCGTGAAGATCCGGGGTAGGATAGGTCTTCAGCAACCCATGCTTGCCGTAAAAGGCGACTATGCTTGTCGTAAGAGGCGACTAACGGGATCGGGTGGTCAGGCTCACTGACTTGGTTGAAGCATGTCATCGATCCCAATTGCATGGGTCGATGCTCATGATATCAATCACTGGATTGTCTGGTCCAGATTCGATTATTTAAAGACCACCGTCATATAGGAATATTACTGAGTGCGGCGTTAAACAACAAACAAACAAACTGAAATAGGCGACTAACAGATCGGGTGGTCCGTCCTTCCGCGTTCCGGAGGGACGCCCTTTCTACTAGACCATGGGGGGAGGGGGGTTGTCCTGAGTAGTTTCATTTTTATGTTGTTAAACGCCGCACTCAGCAAAATTCCAGCTATATGCCGGCGGTATGTAAATAATCGAGTCTTGACCAGACAATCCAGTGATTGACATCATGGGTATCGATCCACGCCATTGGGATACGATGACATGCATCAACCTAGTCAGCGAGCCTGACCACCCGATCCCGCCAATCGCCTCTTATGGCAAGCATGGGTCGCTGAAGACCTATTCTACCCAGGATATTCACGGGCCTGCTATTTGCAATAGCATTGCGTGTACAGGGCTGTCCCAGCACAGCTTGCTATGCTTGAATTCAGGAGGAAGGACACATAGGAACCATCAAGGAAAGCGTACCATGTTGTGCAGACGGTTTGGTATGTATTATGAAATGTTCACTCAACACCCGTGATGAAAGACAACTGTCATGAATTGTAAACTGCTTACAATACATTGACACAAGCAACCTCAAAATACCTATATGGCGTGTAAATGACAGACAGAATCCATTTTCCTCACAAATTATAAGCGAGCGGTAATAGTTTTACCGACTCTGTTCTACCGACCGCCCCATCAACCCTTTGAAAACCAAATGTAGACTCACACACGCACGCACGCACGCACGCACGCACACACACGCACGCACGCACTCACACATACACACGCACGCACGCACGCACACACACACAACAACCGATACTGCATAAGTACCATGAACCAATCAAATTGAAACATTATGCCGAAGTACAAAACCCACATACGTATGACGCCATGACAGACTTCACAGCGGAAAAACCAACGCTCCAATAGAAAGGTCAGCCAATTGGTGTTTTCCCGAAACGTAAGTAACTGGCTCAATAGCAACGAACGTAATTAAGTCTACGGAGTTCAGAAAGAAATATACCGGATATTTGATGCCAAGTCTTGTGTCAATAGAAGCGACAAGGTGACCTCAGCTTAATTGTGTCTGGGTAACGTGGTAGCCTGGTGACGAGGTGGATGTTGGTTTGGATACACGCTGATTGTCCGAGAATCTACCAGAACATGCCGTGGCTACCTACCTCGTCAGGATTATTCGTTTGATGACAAGTGTTTTCATTAAGATTTATAATAATTTCAAAGACAGACATATTTTAGAGTCTCCCCTCCACATAAAAATATAAAATATGACACATTTGCAGTAATAACATTGAGCCATTAAAAGTGGAAATTGCGGGGGACTATTACACAGTAAAATGTACATATTTTGTTAAATGAAAGATCTATGCATGGATAAGCTATGTATTATTACATGCAGCATTGTATATATTACGACTTGTATTTGGAAGGGGGGTATATAAGAGCAGGTATTAGCACATAAAATACACATTTCAGGACACCCGTGAAGATAGATAGGATAGGTCTTCAGCAACCCATGCTTGCCGTAAAAGGCGACTATGCTTGTCGTAAGAGGCGACTAACGGGATCGGGTGGTCAGGCTCACTGACTTGGTTGAAGCATGTCATCGATCCCAATTGCATGGGTCGATGCTCATGATATCAATCACTGGATTGTCTGGTCCAGATTCGATTATTTAAAGACCACCGTCATATAGGAATATTACTGAGTGCGGCGTTAAACAACAAACAAACAAACTGAAATAGGCGACTAACAGATCGGGTGGTCCGTCCTTCCGCGTTCCGGAGGG
Organism: Haliotis rufescens; assembly: GCF_023055435.1. Taxonomy (NCBI): domain Eukaryota; kingdom Metazoa; phylum Mollusca; class Gastropoda; order Lepetellida; family Haliotidae; genus Haliotis; species Haliotis rufescens. The sequence goes on along the minus strand of NW_025963890.1, from coordinate 56,902,014 downwards.
ACGCCCTTTCTACTAGACCATGGGGGGAGGGGGGTTGTCCTGAGTAGTTTCATTTTTATGTTGTTAAACGCCGCACTCAGCAAAATTCCAGCTATATGCCGGCGGTATGTAAATAATCGAGTCTTGACCAGACAATCCAGTGATTGACATCATGGGTATCGATCCACGCCATTGGGATACGATGACATGCATCAACCTAGTCAGCGAGCCTGACCACCCGATCCCGCCAATCGCCTCTTATGGCAAGCATGGGTCGCTGAAGACCTATTCTACCCAGGATATTCACGGGCCTGCTATTTGCAATAGCATTGTGTGTACAGGGCTGTCCCAGCACAGCTTGCTATGCTTGAATTCAGGAGGAAGGACACATAGGAACCATCAAGGAAAGCGTACCATGTTGTGCAGACGGTTTGGTATGTATTATGAAATGTTCACTCAACACCCGTGATGAAAGACAACTGTCATGAATTGTAAACTGCTTACAATACATTGACACAAGCAACCTCAAAATACCTATATGGCGTGTAAATGACAGACAGAATCCATTTTCCTCACAAATTATAAGCGAGCGGTAATAGTTTTACCGACTCTGTTTTACCGACCGCCCCATCAACCCTTTGAAAACCAAATGTAGACTCACACACGCACGCACGCACGCACGCACGCACGCACACGCACGCACGCACGCACTCACACATACACACGCACGCACGCACGCACGCACACACACACATCAACCGATACTGCATAAGTACCATCAACCAATCAAATTGAAACATAATGCCGAAGTACAAAACCCACATACGTAAGACGCCATGACAGACTTCACAGCGGAAAAACCAACGCTCCAATAGAAAGGTCAGCCAATTGGTGTTTTCCCGAAACGTAAGTAACTGGCTCAATAGCAACGAACGTAATTAAGTCTACGGAGTTCAGAAAGAAATATACCGGATATTTGATGCCAAGTCTTGTGTCAATAGAAGCGACAAGGTGACCTCAGCTTAATTGTGTCTGGGTAACGTGGTAGCCTGGTGACGAGGTGGATGTTGGTTTGGATACACGCTGATTGTCCGAGAATCTACCAGAACATGCCGTGGCTACCTACCACGGCACCTCGTCAGGATTATTCGTTTGATGACAAGTGTTTTCATTAAGATTTATAATAATTTCAAAGACAGACATATTTTAGAGTTTCACCTCCACATAAAAATAGAAAATATGACACATTTGCAGTAATAGTGAGTGAGTGAGTGAGTGAGTATGGTTTTACGCCGCTTTTAGCAATATTCCAGCAATATCACGGCGGGGGACACCAGAAATTGGCTTCACACATTGTACCCATGTCGGGAATCGAACCCGAGTTTTCGGCGTGACGAGCGAACGCTTTAACCACTAGGCTACCCGACCGCCCCCATTTGCAGTAATAACATTGAGCCATTAAAAGTGGAAATTGCGGGGGACTATTATACAGTAAAATGTACATATTTTGTTAAATGAAAGATCTATGCATGGATAATCTATGTACAACATAGATTATCACATATTATTACATGCAGCATTGTATATATTAAGACCTGTATTTGGAAGGGGGTATATAAGAGCAGGTATTAGCACATGAAATACACATTTCAGGACACCCGTGAAGATCCGGGGTAGAATAGGTCTTCAGCAACCCATGCTTGCCTTAAAAGGCGACTATGCTTGTCGTAAGAGGCGACTAACGGGATCGGGTGGTCAGGCTCACTGACTTGGTTGAAGCATGTCATCGATCCCAATTGCATGGGTCGATACTCATGATATCAATCACTGGATTGTCTGGTCCAGATTCGATTATTTAAAGACCACCGTCATATAGGAAAATTACTGAGTGCGGCGTTAAACAACAAACAAACAGGCGGCTTGATCATTGTTGTGTTTGTAGAATCCCGAGAAAATAGGAGGGAAAGATTGATTTGATAAAGTAATACCGGCTGTGAAAAGGAAGGGTAAATAATTTTGATCATTTTTAGAATTCTTACGGAAGCCGTTTAGGGCCATTTTTTCCTTGGAATTTCAAGATACTAAGTTGAAATTTCAAGATGATTATTTCAACTTTGTATGTATCTTAAAATTTCAACTTAGTAAATTGAAATTTCAAGAAAAAAACGAAAAAACCCAAATGGCCCTAAAAGGCTTCCGTAAAATATTTCAAACTCTGAAGAAAAATGACTTGTTTTATTATTGAATAAAATATAAACTGTTTCCCTTGTCAAGTTGACAACGTGCTGCTTTTTTCAACGACTATTTGGGGCGGTCGGGTAGCCTAGTGGTTAAAGCGTTCGCTCGTCACGCCGTAGTCCCGGGTTCGAATCACGACATGGGTACAATGTGTTAAGCCTATTTCTAGTGTTCCCCGCCGTGATATTGCTGGAATATTGCTAAAAGCGGCGTAAAACCAAACTCACTCACTCACTCAACGACCATTTATATTTTAAATTAAACTGCCTTCATAACTAATAGAGTCGCTAGGGTAGCCTAGTGGTTAAAGAGTTCGCTCGCCACGCCGAAGCCCCGGATTCGATTCCCCACATGGCTGCAGTGTGTGAAGCCCAAATCGTGTGTCCCCCGCCGTGACTTTGCTGGAATATTGCTGAGAGCGGCCTTAAGTCATATTCACTCACAACTAATGGTAATGAGGTGATGCTGCTGAATATATGTTTTAAGGGGAAGAAGTCAATGATGCAGAGAGTCCGAGCCGCTATTAACTTAATCTTTCTTAGCTCATCTATTTATATGTTCTTTGATACCATGTATGTATCTATGTCGCTTGCCCGCCATGAAACATTTACAGAAGCAATTTCTGTTTTTCGAAAGTCATTGTTTTGAATTTTGAAGATGAATGTGAGCATTTGTTTTGTATATCGATTAATGATTTTTCAATTTGTTTTCCTCTCAAGGGAAGAGAATGTGTTTCTCTCCATCTCTTAAACGCACACAGGCAATGAAATATTTACATGCGCCATTTCTGTTTTATGGAAGCGATTGCCTTGACTTTTAAAAATGAATTTTCGAAAATGCTTTCAAGATCGATTATTGATTTTGGCATTTGTATTCCTCTCATGGGCAGAGAATGTGTTTCTCTCCAACTCGTGAACATGCTCAGAACAAGAAATTGTTCTTCGATTGTTTATTTAAATGTTCACAATCAAACTGCCGGGCAAATAAATTATAAACTTGAAAATTCGACTCGATTTCAAAATTAGAAAGAAAGTATAAACTTAAAAAATTAGATTTGACCAAATTTTTAAAACGTTATTTAACCGTTACTAGGCTGAAAACAGTTGCCAAATCACTGCAGACTTAACGTCAAAACGCAACTATGACACCCGAGTCAAATACAACACCATCGAACATGCATTTCTTTGTTATATTTTGAACCACCATAAACCATGCTTTTTTGCCCGGCAATTTATATCACACGTATCCGGCGGGCGCTAAAAGACATACACGCTTCTATTTATTATACAGTTCATTCACAATAACCTCGCGTCAGTGCTTGATTACATGTTACGAAGAACATAAAATTGCCTTAAAGATATGTTTTCCATAAACAAATGTAACAACAAATCTCTTAATGGCACGAATTTGAACGTATACACCACACATGTAGAGAAAATTATTACCGAATGTTTTTTACTGTTCTTTTTACGGTTGGTTTATTATGAATTCAAAGAAAACACAACCCACAGCGATAAACAAGTACAACTAAGTATAAACAACTTGCCTTTAAAGCTAATAGTTTTACCAGATCGCTGAGATGAAATAAAGATGGAGATGCCGGAATGACGCTAAATTAATCCCATTGATGTTGTCTGTGTAGAGTGACAAGGGAGGTACATCATACACTGCCGGGGAAAAGAAAGTATACGCCCATGTTTAATGTTGGCAAAAACGGTACCAAAAGGATATGGTTATGCATGTTGATTTTTTTAAATTGGGTATCATAGTTGTGTTTTGGACACAGTTTATAAACTGCAGCTCTCCGCATCTCTCTCGCATCTCCCCACTTTTTTTCTTGTCGACGTTCACCTTTAACCCGTAACAGAAATAAAAACTCTGCTTCACATACGCGTGTGTTAACAGCCAATGTATATGTGAGCCGTGACCATATATATTTCACGGAAGCCTTGGTCATCGAGTAAGAGACAACAACTTAAGCTGCAAGGCGCATAATAAATACACAGTATCGCCGACACACACAAGAGCATCATGGAAGGTGAGAGTCTTTGAAATTAGGCAGAAAAAACAATAAGTGAGTCTTTTTGCAGCTCACCATCTTAGACATAAGCTTGGTTCCTGGGAGAGACATTAGAGAGCGTTCAGTGACGTTTGCCAGACAGACTTGCATGATCTGGGTACGAATATAATAGCTATGGTCATGTTCAAACTAAACGAGAAAACGTTACTATTTGTAATCACAACACTCCAACACTAACACATAGTCAAGAAACCATATACATACTGCAAAAAAGTAAGAGTTTGTTTGTGCTGAAATAATACAAAACTTGATTATAAGTGCATTTGCAAAATATACAGTTCCTGGCACAAAGTGTTTTGCTAAACATCAGTCCTTACAGTTAACTGGTTTTTTTATTGCTTGTGCTCTTCGAGAAGTACATAAGTTGCGTGATTATTTTCTCTTCGTCAAATGCTCTCACGGTGCAGTGAGTGAGTACGGTTTTACGACGCTTTTAGCATATTCCAGCAATATCACTGCGGGGGACACCGGAAAATGGGCTCCACACATTGTACCCATGTGGGGAATCGAACCCGGGTCTTCGGCGTGACGAGCCAACACTTTAATTTAACCACTAGGCTACCCCACCGCCCCCTCACGGTGAAGTCGCTCACCAGATTAGTTCGATCTGTCCCCTAGGGCATTGTGCATGGTCTGTGTCCGATTTCCTGTACCCCCAGGGATAAGGGACAGGGTAGTTCCCCAGGCGTGACATGCGCTTCAAAAGTAACGACCCGTGGGGACCGGGGTTAGACGTCATCGTACCCCGACGATGTGGATCGTTGCTCATTATATCAATCACTGGATTGTCTGTCAAGATTCGAGTATTTACAGACTGCTGTCATAAAACTAGAGCTGAGTGCAGCGATAAAGAACACGTACACACACACACACACACACACACACACACACACACACACACACACACACACACAACACGCATACACCCGTGAAGATCCGGGGTAGAATACGTCTTCAGCAACCCATGCTTGCCCTAAAAGGCGGGATCGGGTGGTCAGGCTCGCTGACTTGGTTGATGCATGCCATTGAATCCCAATTGCGTGGTTCGATGCTCATGATGTCAATCACTGGATTGTCTGGTCCAGGCTCGATTATTCACAGACCGCGGTCATATAGCTGGAATATTGCGGCGTTGAACAAGAAACAAACAAACACGCAACTACGCAACCACACAATATGTGATTGGTTGGTTTGGTGTAATCTTGACGAGTGTGGATCGTCGCCCATGAACAGACCTGATTGTCTGATTGTCCTCATGTAGTCTCAACGATATAACTCGAATATTACTGAAAACATGAAAAATCCATAGCCTCTCACTTAACCTTGGATGATCACACTCCACACTGGACTAGCCTCGGGGAATTAGCAGCAGCAGCCAATTTGATCCAGTCGTTCAATCACCACTCTTTAACTCCAATTGTATAATGTATATCAGTCCAACAGTTGATGGAAACAATAATTACTTACATTCTCACTGTTTTACTTCAGGGCCCACTTGCACAAAGCGATCTTAGCGCTAAGATGATCGTAACTCCCATACTTTAACATAGGCTTACGATAGTCTTAGCGCTAAGATCGCTTTGTGCAAGTGAGCCCAGAACAAGGTACTAAATACATCTACTAGGCCTTTACTGAAAATGGACAAATGACTGCAAACCGTGGGCCGTATAGTTGATGACACACGTGTCGATCAAATTTCTTAACAAAATATAGCAGATATATTCTCACGATAGGTAAAATAACTTAATGAATAGAAATGTCCAAGTTTATGATACCTAATAGCTTTTTACCATCAACACCTGACAATGATTTGTTACATTCTTTAATAACTTAAATCATGTGATATACATTCATCATTGACAACGCATTTTAGCGTCCTTTTTTGTACTGCATATACTACAATCAATGGGATTTCACATAATAAAATGTGCATAAAACCGCTGATATATAGTTACGAGAGATATTTATAAAACGATTTCATTAAAAATCAACCACTCAATATGATAACGTCTTGTTTATTACACGGCTTTTTAAAAGTATAAAATGGCTTGATACTATATGTATTCAAATAGCTGCCTGGATGCATCGGGTTTTGTTTCAATAAGAAAATGTTCATGCATTTCACGTTGAAAGGATCAACGGTGTTTAAGTCTCAATTTGAGGGCGTGACAGGTGCTATAAATCACTTGGTCTGGTATTATACCAGTGATTGCATGTCGAGATTGCTAATACAAGCATCAAGCGGATTTTTTTAAAGGGAAAAAGACAATATCAAACTTGTTTGGCAGTTTTGAATGAGTATAACGTTATTTAAAACCAGGGGTATTATTTCACATAGGATGTGATTAGAGGTTGGGTCACTTCAATACGCTTCATGAATATATAGTGTGCGACTGCTTAATAATTTGTTGTTTTATTGAAACTCAGATCACTCAGTTGAGATAGCATCTTCTCAATGACAGAGAATATACGTATGCAACTCAATGCATTCGATTGTTTGATCAAAGAATCGGTTTTTTCCCCCAGGAAGTGTACTGCTACTGCCTGGAGTCCTAATGAAAAACTACGAGGACTAGTGAGTGAGTGAGTGAGTGAGTTGGGTTTAACGCCGCTTTTAACAGTATTCCAGTTATATCGCGGCGTGTCAGCTTAATGTGGGAGGAAAGCCCGAAGTGATGCAGGTTTCAGACGTTTACCACTTCGGTGAAACCCACGAGCACGGGTATGGTGCTGACAAACCCAGAAACTTCGAGGACTAAGTCTGTCCATTCTAAGTGTTGTCGGTGGCAAAGCAGTCAAGGTGGTTGCCGGCGTTTTATTTCTACGTTGTCATATTGTGAAAAGGACCAGTGAAGGTACGGGGTAGAATAGGTCTTCAGCAACCCATGCTTGCCGTAAAAGGTGACCATGCTTGTCGTAAGAGGCGACGAACGGGACCGGGTGGTCAGGCTCGCTGACTTGGTTGATGCATGTCATCGTATCCCAATTGCGTGGATCGATGCTCATGATGTTAATCATTGGATTGTCTGATCTTCCCGAAGCAAGAGAGTAAACTGACTTTAACACACCAAGCTACCAGGCCATGTCATAAATAGAGTTGTTCAAAGCAGGTTGAACCTAACTTATACCCCCATTTCACTACGACCACAAATATCCCGAATCACCCTGAATAGGAAATTTTTCATGTTCGTAGATAAATATCAATCATTTCTTGCAGTTCTTAAATGAATCTTATTTGATTCCCAAACATTCGTACAGTTCGCGGGAGTTCGTCGAATCGGCGCGAAAGTTTTTGTTTGTAAGAATCACCTACGACTAATTTACGAATATGCCGAAGGTTGTTCTTACTTAATTCTTACATGATTCGTAGTTGATTCGGGACATTCGTGGCTGTATCGTAATCTATTCGTAATTAATTCTTCTGTTCCGTAACAGCTTCGTAACCGATTCTTTTGCATTCTTGGCTATCCTTAGCGATTCGTGGCTCCCAAAACTTCTTGTCCTAACCCGAAAACATCCCGAAACAGCCACGAATGTCCCGAATCAACTACGAATCATGTAAGAATTAAGTAAGAACAACCTTCGGCATATTCGTAAATTAGTCGTAGGTGATTCTTACAGTTCGTGCACGATCCGTACATGAATCTTGTAATTCGTACATGTTTCTTAACCCATTCCTTGCACTCTTAATATTTTTCAACCCGATTAGCCACGAAAGTTTGTATTATTGGCCGAATAATCACGAATTTAGAAAGTTTCCGATTCGGAGTGATTCGGGATATTCGTGGTCGTAGTGAAATGTAGGCATTACGCATTCACTCTATTTGACTGTAGATAGATTGATAAGACATGGGGAATACGCTTTCTGGATCGACAAAAACGGAATGGAATCGAATGATACATTTGTAATTATGAATATCGAAGACAGTAGTCCTAAAGTGATCAATACCTCACAGCGCGATCGCGATTACGAAAGCGAATGATGTTTGAGGCCGCCTTTTACTAACATTAAAACAACATAACGACAAGGGACACCACGAAGGAGTGGGGATTCGAACCAGAGTCTTCGACATGACTGAGAGCTGTCCCACCGCTCCAGAGTTGAGAGGAGAACTTGATCGGCTGAATCGAGTGTTAGTGATTGCAAAAAATGCCTAATACATAAGTGACCGCCTCCGTGGTCTAGTGGTAGAGCGTCCGCCCGGACTGCGGAAGGTCCGGTGTTAGATCCCCGACCGCGTCATACCAAAAGACGTAAAAAGATGGTACTTGTTGTTACCCTGTCTGGCGTTCGGCATTAAGGGGCTAAACCAAGGACTGGTCGGCTCGGAGTCAGTATACTGTGTCTGAGTGGGGTATTCATGTTAAACTGGGGCATGGTATCTCAGTGAGCTAGCACTATAAATCGGCGCACTATAAATCGGCATCAGTCCGGACTAGTACAAGCAGCCACACAAACACACACACGTACATGCACGTCGCTACATAAGTGCAATAATCTTGGACGCGACGTTAAACCCCATTTCACCTCACCTAATACATAAGTTTCGTTGATCTTGAAAAAATTGTTTCAGTGGCAAGAATGTATTTCCAACTGAGACTTATTTTACTGTTATGGTTCTGAATTCACAATGCGCGACATCATCGACATATCGCCACACCTGACCTCACACAATGAATCGGCCGCTTTGCACTGTGTCGATTAGCTTGCTGTCATCTATTGTCGAAGGTACTGAAAAATTGCTACACTTATTCCCTAACTTAAACGAATGAAGACAATTTAAAGACAATTCGGTCTGTCATTTAATCCGTCAGACAGTACGCGTAGACACGCAAACATCCTATACGGTAATACGTCACTTTAATACAAACGCTCCTCCACGGCAGGTTTTCAAGCGTACGTTATACAGGTTACAATGAAGCCCCGTTAAACCGGGCGCAAATCAGCTGGATTAACGAAACATTGAAAAGCCGTTATGCCCCGTTCAGTGAGTGAATGAGTAGGGTTTAACGCCGCTTTGAACAGTAATCCAGTTATATCGCGGCGTGTCAGCTTAATGTGGGTGGAAAGCCCGACGTGATGCAGGTTATAGACGTTTACCACTTTGGTGAAACCCACGAGCACGGGTATGGTGCTGACAACCGTAGAAACATAATCGTGGCGAACCGGGATTCGAACCCACAACCATAGGTTTCTGGCGTGCTCAAGGGACGTAACGAATTGCGGCGCCTTAGACAAATGGACCACCCGTGCCCCCAGTTGTTTGTTTGTTGTTTAACGCCGCACTCAGCAACATTCCAGCTATATGACGGCGGTAATTAATTAATCTGGACCAGACAATCCAGTGACTGACACCATGAGCATCGATCTACGCGATTGGGATACAATGACATGCCTCAACCAAGTCATCGAGCCTGACCACCCGAACCCCTTAGTCGCCTTATACAACAAGCATAGTAGCTCTTTACGGCAAACATGGGTTGCTGAAGACCTATTGTTACCCGGATCTTCACGGGTCGTAGTAGTATGGTAGTAGTAGTTGTAGCAGTAGTAGCAGTAGTTGTAGTAGCAGTGGTAGTATTGTAATAGTTGTAGTAGTAGTGGCAGTAGTAGTAGCCATAGCTGTAGAAGTAGTAGTAGCAGTAGTTGTAGTAGCAGTTGTACAATGGTAATAGTAGTAGCAGTATGGTAGTAGTATTAGGAGTAGTAGTAGTACTAGTAGTAGTAGTCATAGCAGTAGTGGTAATAGCAGTAGAAATAGTTGTGATAGTAGCAGTAGTAGTAGTAGTAGTAGCAGCAGTAGTAGTAGTCATAGCAGTGGTAGTAGAAGTAGTAGTAGTAGAAGTAGCAGCAGCAGTTGTAGTAGTAGTAGTAGTAACAGTAGCAGCAGTAGTAGTAGTAGCAGCAGTAGAAGTAGCAGCAGTAGTACTAGTAGCAGCAGCAGTAGTTGTAGCAGTAGTAGTCATATCAGTAGAAGTAGCAGCAGTAGTATTAGTAGTAGTAGTAGCAGCAGTAATAAGCGTGGATATGTGAGACGTAGCTGTCGTATTGGTAGAGGAGTAGAGGACAGTGACAGGTAACTCTGTTCACGGAGAGACAAGCACATGCAGCCTAATGTGTAAGTAGTTACACGAGGTCTAGAACATGTTCAGGGGTCGAGAGCCAGCCAGCAAGTGAATTACCGAAATACTATCCTTTCTTTTCCAAACTTCCATGCCATTAAACAGTAATCCAAAACGTCAGACGGTTCAAAAACAAGTTCCAAATAGACTAGAGAAAAAACTCAGTCTTTCTCCGTAAGATATCGGTACTTTAACTAATTCCAAAGACATGGATTCAATTTGGTTATCCACTCTAATTTATGGAGCGATCATCGGTCCATTAAACTGTCGGCTGGGGGAGCGAGCACTGTTCCAGCCATCACTCATCAACGTCTCATGCATCGCCTTCAAAGTGACAGTTACGCAAAAACCCTGGTAAAGGCGAGAGTACGGTTTTGTCATCAAAACACGGGTCCGTACAAGAATAACTAAAGAGGTGAGAATATATTTTGGCTGACATTTCGTCCCGTTAATCATCCTTAACTGTCCTGGCAGAAACTCGCCATATACTCCATGGCATTATGTATGATAACATCTTTAAAATACATAACATATTTTTTCCTATGTCTATTGGTGATATTCTTTTCTGTTAGTTAATCTTAAAAAATGTTTGTAAACTTGTTTTGTTTCTGTGTACGTCTTGTATATTTTACTTCTATGTATGTATGGGTGGGTGAGTGAGTGAGTTTATGCTTTATTACTTGCCCGTGAAGAGATCACCCGTTTAATAAACATGCAGCTGTATTACACATTGGGTAACACCAAAACGCGTGCTTATGTACTCTCGGAACACGTTTCACGAACAGATATTGAAAGCTCTCAACATCCCTTGGCTTATTCATTGACATTGCGTGTGGAGTTGATAGATCACTGAGAGGAGCTTATGCACACTCGATGACCCCAGCAACCTTGTTGCTAGGCTGACGTCTCATGGCATTGTTTCGCCGATGGATCTTGCAACAAAATTCCACAAATTACGTCATCGGGTATTGTGACGTTATTGTAAACTTTTAGGTGCAAGGCCCGTTCCACAAGGCCATCGTACTGTAGCGCAACGTTGGTTGATTGGTTTGTTGTTTTACGCCGCACTCAGCAATATTCAAGCTATATGACGGCGGTCTGTAAATAATCGAGTCTGGACCAGACAATCCAGTGATTAATGTCATGAGCATCGATCCACGCCATTCGGATCGATGACATGCACCAACAAGTCAGCGAGCCTGACCACCCGATCCCGTTAGTCGCCTTTTACGACAAGCATAGTCACCTTTTACGGCAAGCATGGGTTGCTGAAGACCTATTCTACCCCGGAATCGTCACGGGTTCTGTAGCGCAACGACAATCGTTAGTCTAAGTTAAAGTATGTGAGTTGCGATAGTCTTAGCCCTACGATAATTTTGTGAATTCTAAAGGTGGACCGTTGTATGGTTTTAAATTCATACGTTTCAACTTTTGACGTGTTTGAAGTATTATTCTGTTAAACTCAATTGGACTATGCCGTGGATCGTGTAGGTGTCAGCCTTTTCATAGTATAATTCTAAAAACGTTATAAATGGCAAGTCATAAATAAAATACTAAACTTGCTCCCGTGTATAACCAATTTTATGAAACTCGTCAATAATTGGGGTTTCTGACTCGCTTTCGCTCGTCAGATACCACAAATATTCACTCGTTTCATAAAATTGGTATTACGCCGGAGCTCGTTTAGTATTCTATATTTACGTCACATCGGCAATATTTCAGACATGTCTATGTATGTATGGAAGTGTGTTGACAATATTCGCTGTCAACGTCACTGGGGATCCACGACATTGATTACATCAACATGCAACACCGAACAACAGCACAACAACGTGGAAAACAAATAAACAATTAAACACAAGTATTTTATTTTGCCTTGCTGACATGTCATGCAAATTAGTACCTAAACAAACAGTAGTATTCAGTACTCATCCGTATAGAGTGTCTTGTCATGTACATTAAACATTGAACTGCAAAAAAAGAAAAGAAAAAGTTCTAAGTTATTATACTTTAAATTGTATTAAATTCGCCGCATGTATACTCAAACAAGAAAGTCTTGCTCCCGCGGTCGTGTATGTCCAGTTCGTCATGGACACTATCCTCCATATAACCCTACAGAATTACAGAAGAGTGAGTCAGCTGGATTTAAGGCCGCTTTGAACAGTATTTCCGTAACATCACGGCATGCCATGCAACTTGATGGAAAACCCGGAATGATGCGGAGTGATGTCAGATAGTTGTATTAACATTGTATTAAGCCATGGATCCATTGAAACTATTATTCATGAACATTTACAGATGAATAAGATGTCTGCTCGTTGGGTGCCAAAGTTTCTAAATTCTGATCTTAAGAACAAAGAACTGACATTGTCAGAGCCAATTTAGAGCTAATTGAGGATGTCTTCGTCAAATTCAAAAAGAGATTAGTAAAGGGTGTTGAAACATGTGTCTATCACTATATCCCGAGTCAAAACGTCAATCCATGGAATAGCACCATTCCACTTCTCCGGCACCAAAGAAATTCAAGTCTTCGAGATCAGTGAAGAAAGTTAAGGCCACTGTATTCTGGGATGCAACGGGCGTGATTCTTGTTGATTACTTAGAAAGTCAAAAGACAATTACCGGTGTCTACTATGCTGATTTGCCTCATCGCCTGAGATATTCTATCAAAGACAAGCTATGAGGAATGCTGACTGCTGGTGTTCTACCATTTCATGACAATGCCTCTTATCACACCTCTCGACTTGCAAAGGTCACTGTGTGACAATGTGTGTCCGAAGAGCTTCCTCACCCTCCCCATACCTGGCACCAAGTGATTTCCACTTATGTCCTAAACTGAAAGAAAACCTACGTGGAAAACGCTATGACGACAACGATGACATCAACGCTGCCGTGAATGGGTTTTTCGGGGTGGCTTCAGACAACGTCTCCCTGACTGGAATTGAAAAGCGTCACTATCGATGTGAGAAGTGTATTGGAAAAGCAGGGAGATTATGTTGAAAAAGAAAATTAAAAACACTTCACAATTGTTGGTTTTGTTTGCTAGATCTCGCATTGGCCATTGGAATGATAGCTAACTAAAGTATGTTTGTAGTTAGATAAATGGTGGATTGATGTGCCTCAGTTTTATTTGTTTCGGCGAGATTATGTGGATTAAAATATTTACGAATATAATGCGAATTACGGGGCACAGTTCCGCAGTATAGGTATACAGAGTGGTCTGTTGGGAGGACTGGCGAAAGAGGGATTAATTACACCGCCGTCCTTGCGATTACTTATGAGTGTACTTACATAACTGTAGGCGTATAATTAAGGCCGCTTATTGTAACGGGGTCAGTCACTGAAAGTTGTCTTAGGTCACACCAATTGCCTTGGATTACTCAATTCAGTATCTCTTGAGATCCAGTAATTGGGTATTTACATTACTAATTGTCCCCATGTGGAATCAAACCCGGCGCGTTAGGCGAGCACTTTAACCCCTCCGGTGACCTCGTGGCATAGGTCCTGGACTGATGGGATTCGTTGTGGCCCACAAAGCTATCTCACAGCCACGGACTGTACGCAAATCGATGTCGGAGTTATACCGAGTTATAACGACCCTAGGGGCGTGGAGTTGTCTTCATGAGCTCTCCAGAACGTTCACATCTAGAATTGCGGACTGGGACGCTACTATAAGTAGTTTTCTTTCAATGCCGATTCCATTATAGAATAGGTCCCAATTAACATGTGCTTTTTTCAATGAGCCGACTCGGTTGGTTAAAATGGTGGTCTGATTAGGTGTCATCGTGACCCAGCGCCCTGAATCGTGGACTCATGCTATCAACCATTATAGTTTTTACGGATCGTCTTGATTTGGATGGAATATGGCTGGCTGCGGCGTAAAACAACACACGCTCTTCACATTGTACAAGTGTTCGATGGTGTGTTTTCTTGTAGGCTTGTCAATACTGAACATTGCCATTCATCGATTCCACATGGGACCCGTGAAGATCCGGGGTAGAATAGCTTTTCAGCAACCCATGCTTGCCGTAAAAGGCGACTATGCTTGTCGTAAGAGGCGACTAACGGGATCGGGTGGTCAGGCTCGCTGACTTGGTTGATGCATGTCATCGCTCTCAATTGCGTGGGTCGATGTTCATGATATCAATCACTGGATTGTCTGGTCCAGACTCGATTATTTACAGACCGCCGTCATATAGCTGGAATATTGCTGAGTGCGGCGTAAAACAAGAAACCAACCAACCAACCAACGATTCCACGTGGCTACATTTCATGGCGTTAATACACTGTTTGTTTGTTTCTTAACGCCGCACTCAGCAATATTTCATCTACATTTCTGCTGTAAATAATCAAGTCTTGACAACATAGCCCAGAGATTGACATCATGAGTATCGATCTACGCAATTAAGCTGACATGCATTAACCATATCAGCAAGCCTGATCATCCGATCCCGTCAGTCGCGCTTGCGCGTAAATACAATGACTTCCAGGAGACACGATGCTCTGCATGGTTCAATCCTGCATCACACATACAAATGAAAATAGATGAGTTAATGTGTATATTATATTTTGCAAATAAGGTGGGTTAGAATTTGTGCGGGGGCACGGGTAGCCCAGTCGTCTAAGGCGCCGCGATTAGCTGTGCAGAGTTGCGTCCCTTGGGCACGCCAGAAACCTTTGGTTGTGGGTTCGAATCCCGGTTCGCCCCGTTTATGTTTCTAGGTTTGTCAGCACCATACCCGTACTCTCGGGTTTCACCGAAGTGGTAAACGTCTGAGACCTGCATCACTTCGGGCTTTCCTGAATCATTAAGCTGACACGCCGCGATGTAACTGGAATACTGTTAAAAGCGGCGTTAAACCTAACTCACTCACTCGGATTTGTGACAAAGGTAAGTAACTGGACACGAAAGAAGAACGTCTGCCCGGAGAGAGGAAGGTCCGGGGTTCGATCCCCGGCCACGTCATACAAAAAAACCCGTTATAAGTGGTACTTGTTATTACCCTGCCTAGCGCCCAGCATTAAGGGGCTAAAACAAGGACTGGTCGGCGTCAGCGTACAGCGTCTGAGTGGGGTGTTCATGTTTAACTCTGGCATGGTATCGCAGTGGGCTGTTACTATAAAATGGGCATTAGTCCGGACTATTACAAGCAGCCACACACACACGAAGCATGCGCGAAGCAGTGTAAGTGCAATAATCTTGAACGCGACGTTAAACCCGATTTCACCTCATCCCACCTTACACTAAGCGAGTTGACCGCCTCCGTGGTCTAGTGGTAGAGTGTCCACCCGGAGAGCGGAAGTTCCGGGGTTCGATCCCCTGCCGCGTCATACCAAACGACGTTAAAAGATGTTACTTGTTTTTACCCTGTCTGGCGCTCGGCATTAAAGGGCTAAAACAAGGACTGGTCGGCTCGGAGTCAGTATACTGTGTTTGAGTGGGGTATTCATGTTAAACTGCGGCATGGTATCTCAGTGTGCTAGCACTATAAATCGGCATCAGTCCGGACTAGTACAAGCAGCCACACACACACGTGCATGCACGTCGCTATATAAGTGCAATAATCTTGGACGCGACGTAAAACCCAATTTCACCTCACCTCACTAAGCGAGTTAATTCTTTATAAATAGATCACTATGGTTTCGCTACAGACAACATTGGCAATATCCGATTTCGCCTTATCCAATGAGAAATTGTATGACTGCACGTGTTTCCACTAATGATACACATGCATGCACGTGTATGTGGTCTCTCATAAACGAAACATGAGATATGCTTGATGATCAAATATATAGACAGGAATAACCCTCATAATCACACAATGACGTAGACACAGACATAATACCATATTATAACATCCTCCATGATGATTTGCTCAATGACAAAACTCAAACCTTTACTTCACAGAAAAGAAATATTAACAATATCTATCAAATATTCACAAGACCACGTTTTGAATATGCATGTGCCGTATGAGATGGTTGCACAGAAGGACAAAGTGAAACAGTAGTTGCTAGACACTAGAGTATAAATAGACGGTATATGTAGACGGCTGTAAATTACTGTTATGTGAGGGTGAAGGCACGACCTTAGACTAACATCTAGCCTCTGAAATGAACATATCTTGCAGAAAAAACAACAGTTGTTAAATTATCTTAATAAAAATATAATAAAAAGGGGCCCGGAGACTCTTCATTTTCAGAACTGATCCTGCAGTAATCTAGACTTGCCAAACATTATAGACTTGCATGGGCTGTATTGGATATACTTGTATGACCTGTACGTGTTGTAACGGTTGTCCACTTTGCGCGGGTCAATCAGGCGACCAGCAAGAAGACTCGTCCCACTACCGATGAATGTTATGTGCGAAAATACGACAAACCAATCAGAATGCGCGTATGATTTCAAGTTCTTCGTCAAAGAATCCCTCAGAAATACTTTTTGATTTTACATATGTCTTGCATCTAAAGCTATACCCTAAGCACAGTTAAATGTGTTCAATCATACTGTATAATTCCGCATGTCCCGATGTTTTTTAAATTGCATCTGAAATATATTATAATATATGGGGAAATACATGTGAACCATAACGCGACGAGTTGACAATTGTTTTAGGTATGCCCGTTTGCGCTAAGAGGGAACCCGGTCGCAAAAATCGCCATGAGAGGGGCACGAGTCGCTATTCGGCTTGTCCCTGAATAACACGAGTTGGTCACGAATGGCGACCAGCTAACGATTGTTTAACAATTGTTTAAGTTAAAAAAACCACAATGTGAAAACGTTTCAGTTTTATGCGAAATGTTTTATCAGACACCATATACCTATAAATGGTCTTTGATTTATAATATATGCGTATACTCTCATGTACCGTGAATAGATGCGTCTTGTATTCCCAGGAAAACTTGGCACCATCAAGTTAATTTACTCAATGAGAAAACTGAAACATCTTCACTGAAAAATATATACTCAACAACAAAAGTTCCTGTGACACCAATATTTGTATTTTTCAAACAGGTAAAGTTTGGTTTTCAATATTGTAGTACATTTATGGAATCAAGTCACAAAAACGCAACTGCTAGAGAAAAGCATGCATTCCATGCAAGAATTGACTTTTATGCAAGCCCCATGCATTTCACTTCCCAAGAATGAGTATAAAAACATGTGCGTTAACGGGATTCCATATGCATTGTTTAGCATCGTGCTGACAACAACCACTAAGAAAAACAACAAAATTACGCAATTATTCAACATTGCGAAACGCTACGCCTGTCCGAAAATGAGCGTCTGCGAGCCATTGGTATGCTTGAAGCAGGATCGAGTCAACGTGATGTTGCAAGACAATTTAACGTCCACAGAAACACCATTTGGTGTTTATGGCAACGTTGGCAACAGACGAATGCAGTCAGAGACCATCCTCGGTATCGGCGTAACCAATAATCGGATAATAATAAGACAACTGGATTCGAACAACACACCTACGAATTCGATTCCAGCCAGCAACAGTTACTGCAAGAAGCATCTCTGGCCTTCGGCAAATATCTTCAAAAACCGTACGTCGTCGCTTCAGATGTGCAGGGATTGTCGTCAGAAGACCCGCCAGACGTCCCATTTTGACAGGAAACCACCGTCAAGCACGTCTACAGTGGTGCAAGCAGCGTCTACGCTGAACGGCCATGTAGTGGGGACAAGTTCTATTAACTGACGAGTCTCGTTTTCACCTCAGCCACAGCGATGGACGGATTCGAGTGTACCGACGTCGAGGTGAACGTTACGTCAATCATTGTGTCATGGAAGAAGATCGGTTGTTGGCGGCAGCGTTATGGTATGGGTTGGGATTACAGCAAGACAGAGGACCCGTTTGATAGTGGTAGAGGGAAATCTCAATGGGCAACGCTACAGCGACGAGATCATCGACCCTGTTGTTCTACCGTTTTTGCGTCGTCATGGCCCAGGCATTACCTTTCAACATGACAACGCCCGGCCTCATATTGCTCGACTTGTTCAGGATTCTCTTCAACAAAACAATGTGAATGTTATCCTCTGGCCGGCTCGCTCCCCTGATTTCTCACCAATCGAGTACATGTAGGATGAGATGGATCGGCGCCTTCGACGTCAACCACGTGTTCCACAGACACTCCAGGAACTTCGAAACATGCTCCAGCAGATATTGACAGATATCCCACAGGACTTTGTGCGACGCCTGGCCCATTCCATGGAGCGAAGATGTGTTGCTTGCATCGCAACCAGAGGTGGACACACACGCTATTGATTTGTAAATTGACATTTTGGCATGTTCATGTTTTTTTTTAATGAAATCACGCATTTTCTGAAGTCAGTATGGCAAATTAAACCATTTGAACACTTACAGGAGTCTTTTATCTGTTGCAAACCGAAATTGTTTCAGATTTGATAAAAAAACACAACTTGGCATTAAATCTTATTCAATGTCACAGGAACTTTTGTTGTTCAGTATATTAACAATCTCTATAAAATATTCATAAGACCACACTTTGAATACACACGTGAGGGATGAATGGGATGGTTGCACCGAAGGACAAAGTGAGACACTGGAACCATTACAATTTGAAGCTGCACGCATTGCAACTGGTCTACCTAAATAATTCTCCAGGTATTCATTATATTACTAAACCGTTCGGAGCCCTAAGTTGGGCGTAGAAAGAAACGTAAACTTGGTCTTTTCTTCAAAATTAATCATAATATGGCTCCGTCTTATCTAACAGATATTCTTCGAAAACCATTGCAGCTAAAAAACTTAATACAGTCTGAGAAACTCTGAAAACATCAGTGTTCCTCTCACAAGATTAAGACATTCGTGCGAATCCTTTCACCCATCGTCTATCCGATTGTGGAACTCTCCGTTATCAGATTGAAATTTTACGATTTCTTGTGCAGCTAAAAGACAAAAAGTGGAAGGACATGTTCATCCATTTTGTTTCGCCCCTCTATCAAACAACTCGTTTTACCCTCTCTGTGTCTGTCTGTCTCTCTCTCGCTCTCTATCTCTCTCTCGCTCTCTATCTCTCTCTCTCCCCTCTCTCTTTTTTTCTGTCTGCCTGTCTGCCTCTCTTTCTCTGTGTCTGTTTGTCTCTATCTCTCTCTGTGTGTCTGTCTGTCTCTCTCTGTGTATGCCTGTCTGTCTCTCTGTTTGTCTGTCTCTCTGTTTGTCTGTCTGTCTCTCTGTGTGTGTCTGTCTGTCTCTATCTGTTTTGTTTCTGTCAGTCTGTTTTTCTCTTTTTGTCTCTCTCGCTCTCTCTGTCTGCCTGTCTCTCTGTTTGTCTGTCTGTCTCTCGCTGTGTCTGTCTGTCTCTCTCTGTGTATGCCTGTCTCTGTCTGTCTGTCTCTCTGTTTGCCTGTCTGTCTCTCTCTGTGTCTGTCTGTCTCTCTCTGTGTCTGTCTGTCTCTCTCTGTGTATGCCTGTCTCTGTCTGTCTGTCTCTCTGTTTGCCTGTCTGTCTCTCTCTCTGTCTGTCTGTCTCTCTCTGTGTCTGTCTGTCTCTCTATGTGTATGCCTGTATCTGTCTGTCTGTCTCTCTGTTTGCCTGTCTGTCTCTCTCTCTGTCTGTCTGTCTCTATCTGTTTTGTTTCTGTCTGCCTGTATGTCTCTTTTTGTCTCTCTCGCTCTCTCTGTCTGCCTGTCTCTCTGTCTGCCTGTTTGCCTGTCTGTCTCTCTCTGTGTCTGTCTCTCTCTCTCTGTGTATGCCTGTCTCTGTCTGTCTGTCTCTCTGTTTGTTTGTCTGTCTCTCGCTGTGTCTGTCTGTCTCTCTCTGTGTATGCCTGTCTCTGTCTGTCTGTCTCTCTGTTTGTCTGTCTGTCTCTCTCTCTGTCTGTCTGTCTCTCTATGTGTATGCCTGTATCTGTCTGTCTGTCTCTCTGTTTGTCTGTCTGTCTCTCTGTTTGTGTCTGTCTCTCTGTTTGTCTGTCTGTCTCTCTCTGTGTCTGTCTGTCTCTCTCTGTGTATGCCTGTATCTGTCTGTCTGTCTCTCTGTTTGTCTGTCTGTCTCTCTGTGTGTCTGTCTGTCTCTCTCTGTGTCTGTCTGTCTCTATCTGTTTTGTTTCTGTCTGTCTGTTTGTCTCTTTTTGTCTCTCTCGCTCTCTCTGTCTGCCTGTCTCTCTCTGCCTGTCTGTCTCTCTCTGTGTGTCTGTCTATCTGTCTGTCTGTATGTCTTTCTTTCTAAATATGTTTAAATGGGAAACTAACAAATTCGTGTTGATGCTAATTTCTGTACGAGACATATTAAAACAGACTCGTCGTCATCGAACGGTGATCATGCAAACCTCATCAACCTGTTTACTCGCGAGTTGAATTATACTTGGGATATATTTATCAATGTTGACTACCGACTGATACGTTTCCAGGACAATTAATGGGATGTATGCGTGAGTTTAGTAATAGCAGACCGTAGAAAAACACATCATTTGAGAACCTTATAGCAATATTAACGCTGTGTACATATAATTAAGTTTGTTAATGAAAGTCATTTTCGTGTTAGGTAGAAGAGCTGACTCCTTTTAGTTAATGTGGCCATTTGATTAAGAAATGCCATTTTATGAAGAAATATCCGATCGTGTATCTTGTATCGTGTCAGCGCTTTTACATATAAATCAATCAATCAGTCATTACCTTAGATATGTTTTACCCTGCTCGTGACACTGATTGAACAGAGAGGGCTGGGCTGAGTAAAACAGGGAGGATGTGATACACTGCTCAAATTTTGATAGGGATAATTCTTTTAAAGGGCAAGTAAAGCCAACGTGGCAAAATTGCATATTTTAATTGTTTAGGGCATACCTAATAACAAATGCTTGACCAAAATGAAATTTGAAAATCGGAAATAGCGTAAATATACTATAAAAAAACGACACCAGAAATTGTCATCCAAACGAAAAATTCCGCCAGTAAGGGGATTCTCCTTGATGGGGCTAAACGGGTTCTTCCTATTTGACGCGCTGCGCAATTTCAATGATCGGGACGGCGCCCAGTCTGCCTGGTGGGTCATTAGGGTTCCTCCTATTTGTCTAGCACCTATTGTTTATAGGTTACAAATTCACCCGAGCGTGGTGATGGGAGTAAGGGAGGCATCTCACATACAGGTAATTTGTAAACATCTCATAAAGTATAACGCCGCAACTCACTGGTGAACTCAATTCACATACACTGTACTGAGTGTAAACGTTTTAAGTATATATCAATGAGTGAGTGAACATATTGATCATTTAGTTGGGCTATAAAAGTAACTACAGACGCTGAGGCAATTGTTCAGGTTGATTTCCAGTTTATTCCCAATTCTAAGGGGGGTCGTCATTCATTGGAAATGTTCATAAAGAGGATGACCAACCATCATTAACACCAAGGGTGCCTTGTTCACGTAGCACAATGTCTCTGAGCGGTAGGACGACGCCTCAAATCATCTCGAGGGTGGCATCCAAATATGTACAGATTCATTAAGATACTGCATGTTGAGCAGCGTAATACTGCGATCATAATCCAGGCAGTTTGGTGCCACCAAAGAAGTCGGAACCGAGACTATGCCCATGAGAGGGAAGTGGAAATGTTAAATGTGAAAATGGACGAAAAAGAAAATATTTAATATAGTGCTCATTATAACTTGTGTAAATTACTGCAAGAATATGTACGGACAGGTGCACGTGGGTATTCCTCACCCTCGATGATACCAGGTATTATATATCCTTTCTATTGTGATAAACAGCCTGGGCCCATTCCCATTGAACCAATTCGAATACCACGATGCTAAAAATAGCCGTCCAATCATATTACTCTCATGAGTGAGAAACATTTACTGAGTTAGGGAAATGAACGTAAACTGGTTCTACTGTTGGTATACGAGTTTAGTTTAGGTAGACATTAGCCCAGTCTAGTATGAACGGCGGAGGCCGTGACGTCACTTCCAAAACGGTGACGAATGGGTCGAGGGTATTTAGCATAATAGAATAGAGCTATGGTTCTCTGAAGGATGAATATTCCTATGCAGAGTTTTATATAGATTCCAAAGCTACACTAAATAATGCTGGCCATTTCATTTGACATGTGAGGGGTTAAATCGGGCCCATTTTTTCAGAATACGGCGCCTTCTGGGTCTGATCAGTCTGAATACAAGTGAGTGAGTGAGTTGGGTTTGACGCCGCTTTTAACAGTATTCCAGTTATATCACGGCGTGTCAGCTTGATGTGGGAGGAAAGCCCGAAGTGATGCATGTCTCAGACGTTTACCACTTCGGAATCAACAATCATAGGTTTCTGGCGTGCCCAAGGGACGCAACTCTGCACAGCGAATCGCGGCGCCTTAGACGACTGGGCCAGCCGTCCCCCCAGTCTGAATACGAAGATATCACAGCAGGGGTGACGGAGCGAGAGACGCCATCATGTGGGGCGAAGCTGAATTTACACGAAACAAAATAAATACTAGCATAAGTGATATTTTTGTTTTATTTCTACGATATCAGATTATCCATCTCATGACGGGAGTGTTGAAAGTCTGGCTTCAAAGCTAAACAATCCGCCCGCGAAGTCTGTATACGTGATGTTCCATATAGATATTGCTGTATATTGAAGTAAGCGGTTTCTTAGGTAAGAATAATATTCACTTGTGCGTGCCTTTGACAGGTCCAATTTATTACGCCAAAACTCGCTGATGGGCACAGAGGGTATAAATAGACGGTATCTATAGACTGCTGTAAATTACTGTTATGTGAGGGTGAAGGCACGACCTGCACGTGTTATAACGGTTATTCACTTGGCCGGGGTCAATCAGGCGATCAGTTAACGATTGTTTAAGTTAATCAAAAACCAAACAGTGTGAAAACGGTTCAGTTTCATGCGGACTGTTATATCAGAGACCGGTCTATGGTCTCTGGTTATATACGTACGCTCATGAACCGTGAATCGATGCGTCTTGCATTCCCAGGAAAACTTGGCACCATCGTATAGACATTTGCCTTGAATATGAAAAAAACCGGAGCTGTATAATAGTGTTTACAATATAAGTATAACTTCACGTCATTCCCATCCGCTGGGGTTACTGTGCTGTTAAGTGTTTATTTACAGTGTTCATAGAGGTTATATATTTGATATTCAGCATCATGAAATTACTTCTTTTGAATCACGGCAGCTCTGTCACGGTAGTTATATCACAGCAGCTCCGTCACGGTAGTTATAACACGACAGTTCTGTCATGGTAGTAATAGCACGGAGGCTCTGTCACGGTGGTTATAGCACGGCAGCTCTGTCATGGTAGTAATAGCACGGCAGCTCTGTCATGGTAGTAATAGCACGGCAGCTCTGTCATGGTAGTAATAGCACGGCAGCTCTGTCACGATAGTTATAAGATGGCAGCTCTGTCACGGTAGTTATAGCACGGTATTTCTGTCACGGTAGTTATGACACGGCAGCTCTGTCACGGTAGTTATAACACGGCAGTTCTGTCACGGTAGTTTTAGCACGGCAGCTCTGTCGCGGTAGTTATTACACGACAGCTCTGTCACGGTAGTTATAACACGGCAGCTCTGTCACGGTAGTTATAGCACGGCAGTTCTGTCACCGTAGTTATAACACGGCAGCTCTGTCCACGGTAGTTATAACACGGAGGCTCTGTCACGGTAGTTATAACACGGCAGTTCTGTCACGGTAGTTATAACACGGCAGTTCTGTCACCGTAGTTATTACACGGCAGCTCTGTCACGGTAGTTATGACGCGGCAGCTCTGTCACGGTAGTTATAGCACGGCAGCTCTGTCGCGGTAGTTATTACACGACAGCTCTGTCAAGGTAGTTATAACGCGGCAATTTTGTGACG
Organism: Haliotis rufescens; assembly: GCF_023055435.1. NCBI lineage: Eukaryota > Metazoa > Mollusca > Gastropoda > Lepetellida > Haliotidae > Haliotis > Haliotis rufescens. The sequence goes on along the minus strand of NW_025963890.1, from coordinate 56,877,764 downwards.
GCAGTTATAACGCGGCAGTTCTGTCACGGTAGTTTTAACACGGCAGCTCTGTCACGGTAGTTTTAAGACGGCAGTTCTGTCACGGTAGTTATAACACGACAGCTCTGTCACGGTAGTTATAACGCGGCAATTTTGTGACGGCAGTTATAGCACGGCAGTTCTGTCACGGTAGTTATAACACGGCAGCTCTGTCAACGGTATTTAAAAGACGGCAGCTCTGTCACGGTATTTATTAGACGGCAGCTCTGTCACGGTAGTTATAGCACGGCAGCTCTGTCACGGTAGTTATAATACGGCATCTCTGTCCACGGTATTTAAAAGACGGCAGCTCTGTCACGGTATTTATAAGACGGCAGTTCTGTCACGGTAGTTGTAACACGACAGCTCTGTCACGGTAGTTGTAACACGACAGCTCTGTCACGGTAGTTATAACACGGCAGCTCTGTCACGGTAGTTATTGCACGGCAGCTCTGTCACGGTAGTTATAATACGGCATCTCTGTCACGGTATTTATAAGACGGCAGTTCTGTCACGGCAGTTGTAACACGACAGCTCTGTCACGGTAGTTGTAACACGGCAGTTCTGTCACGGTAGTTGTAACACGACAGCTCTGTCACGGTAGTTATAACACGGCAGCTCTGTCACGGTAGTTATTGCACGGCGTCTCTGTCACGGTAGTTATAATACGGCATCTCTGCCCACGGTATTTAAAAGACGGCAGCCCCGTCACGGTATTTATAAGACGGCAGCTCTGTCACGGTAGTTATAACATGGAAGTTCTGTCACGGTAGTTGTAACACGACAGCTCTGTCACGGTAGTTGTAACACGACAGCTCTGTCACGGTAGTTATGACACGGCAGCCCTGTCACAGTAGTTATAGCACGGCAGTTCTGTCCACGGTAGTTATAAGACGGCAGCTCTGTCGCGGCAGTTATGACATAACAATTATAACACGGCAGCTCTGTCACGGTAGTTATAACACCGCAGTAGCTATAACACTAGAGTTATATCAGGGCAGCTTCGTCACGGTAGTTATAACATAGCAATTATGTCCCGGCATCTCTGTCACGGTAGTTATAACACCTCAGTAGTTATATCATAGCAATTATATCACAGCAGCTCTGTCGCGGTATTTATAACATAGCAATTATAACTCGGCAGCTCCGTCCTGGCATTTGAATCAAAACAGTTATCTAACTGCAGCTATATCGGCAGCACGATCCATACCACCGGGTAACGCTGAAACACGACGAGCCAGGTCGAATATTACAACCATCTTATCCTAAATTAAATAAAATTAATTAAACCTCCCCCTTCCCCACCATTGATGACCAAGACACGAAAACTAAAAACAGGTAATGTATTAGTTTTAGCCTGTGGTCAATATTCCACCAGGCCTATCGGCGTGTTCCGAAAGTGTGCCTGAGATTGCTTTAGTCAAGGAGCAGGCAAATGCATTGTAAAACTTTACAATAAAACTTTACATTGATTGGTGTTGTGTGAGTTCAGGAAGGTCGACTTGTTCTCTCGAGTCTCAAACGTTTCCTTCAATTCAATGCACACATGACGGTATTCTTTTCTTCTGTGTAACATGCAATCGATCATTGGGACTGCTTGACTCTCAGGAGAGTAGTTCCGACAACGTTCATCTAAAGAATCCAGCGGAAATAATTTAAAATTTGACACTAATTTCCCAAACTTTGTCATCAAATGCGCATTTTTCTTAATTATTTAGATCAGGATGGAATTCTCGCAAACAAACGGTATACAATACAACATTTGAACCACCAGTGAGAAAGACGGACGGCGCATGGATTAACAGGAGTTGATTCATCGACGCTCTGCGAAGTGATTTTTCAAATCAAGGCGATATTTGAATGTCTTTACTGAAATGAGATATTCAGTGGTGAATCTAAAGTCTCCAATAAAGGTACAGTTGTCTTTAAGTCGTCGAATATTATAAGCATCCGGGCCACGGGTGTACAAGTCGCCTGTGGCTCCACAATTCGCTGTGCAGAGTTGCGTCCCTTACGTGTGCCAGGAACCTATGGTCGTGGGTTTCGAGTTCCGGTTCGACCCCCTGAATTTGTTTCAAACATCCCATGTGGAAAGATCGTCTGACGTCCACTTATTTCCAAGTACAGAAGCATGGCTTAATCACTGATCGATTATGGAATCTTTTAGACCTTTTAGATGAACTACTTTCTTTTATAAGACCCGTCTTTCTTTGCCCGCTTTCCAAAAGAATCTACTCGAATCAAGGGCTTGTTATTGTTAAAAGAGTGCTGCACGAACATATTTTAAACCGTTCCAATTGACTTGACACATGTAATAGTTTCTTAGTTCAAATCTCACAAGCATTAAATTTGAAATAAAATGCAAATTTAAAAACAATGATGCATCTTTAATACGGTATAGAGATTTTTTACTGAATCCTGCGAAGCAAATTTCAGCATTACAACAACGTGCCAGCATTCAATTTGTATACCCATCTCATGACAGATAGCTTTGATGCAGCTATCATAAAGTACAGAGGGGAACTAATTGTTAACAATCAATTATTCAGAATATTTAAGAACTTAAAAACTTAAGAATTAACAAAGTTATAGTGGTATCGTACTATATCTAGATGCTTGCCATGAATAAACATTAGGAGTTTTTGTATTTATTAGTCCCGAAGGTCCTGGCCGAAAGACATTATTTGGTAATTTTGTCGTTAAATACCGCACCTTATCGCTTATAAAATCACCACCATAAAGCGCCAATCTAAATCTTTCGAATAAATAAACAATTTGTTGTAACAATAGTGTATTTTAATGTGTCAAGGCGAAGCTAGGTAATTGTATCCTCCTTATGCTGACCATCAACCCACGTTTAGGCCCAAGCCGTTTCTCAACAGAAAACCCAGAAGCTATTATACGCTGCTTTTTTAAGAGTTCGCTCAGGTTTGACAGATGCACACTGAGCGATGTTAATTTCTTCCTTGCGCTTTCAGACAGCCATTGTAGTTTTCAGCAATCTTTGCTTCTCGACAAATCCCTTTAAAATTACCTTAGTGACTCCAACGCTGGTCCTTAATTTCATCAGGACTAATTCATTAACGCGCGAATGGAGTTCAATGGACCTTTTTTCTATGTGCCCGTAATTGATGACACTGAGGTACATCTCGCCGCAGAGCTAGGTTCAGGGGATTGCGTCTTTAAATTGTCTCTTATATTTCTTTGAAAGTCGACTTGAAATCTTTTCAGGATTCGTCCAGCAATTACGTAAAGCTCGAGGAAAATGGAACTTGGTTATAGGATTTGATTATTTAAAGCAACAATTCCCGTGTCGGTGTGATTTATTCTTTCATTAAACCTGTACTTGTTAAAAGCCCGGGTATCTTTGATGTTCTTTGGATCGATGAGTGCACACCTCTTACGGTCAGTGACGACGTGAGATCACAAGTGTTGCGTGGCCCCCCAATCTGCACTGCATTGACCCAAACGTTCTCTAAATGGAACGGATTTCTTTATTCAACAGGCTGCTTCTTTCCTGTGAGTTCATTCATATTGATGGCGTTTTCTTATACAATGTCCATCCATTAATGTAATGCAATGCACGCGTCATGTTTACAACCCAGATCTAATAACAGAGACTACTCGTGAAGATCCGGGTTAGACTGTGTCTTCCTCAACCCACGCTTGTCGTAAGAGGCGACTAAGGGGATCGGGTGATCAGGTTGCTGACGTGGTTGATGCATGTCATCGTATCCCAAGTGCGTAGATCGATGTCAATCACTAAATTGTCTGGTCTAGATTCGATTATTTACAGATCGCTCATATAGCTGGACTATTGCTGAGTGCTGCGTTAAACAACAAACAAAGAAATAATATCAGGGGCGCGTGTCATGTTTAGAATCCAGATCTAACAGGGACACGTGTTATGTTTAGAACTCCGATCTAACAGAGACACGTGTCATGTTTAGAATCCAGATCTAACAGGGACACATGTCATGTTCAGAACCCAGATCTTTTGTTTGTTTCTTTGTTGTTTGACACCGCACTCAGTACTATTCCAGCTGTATGACGGCGGTCTGTAAATAATCGAGTCTGGACCAGACAATCCAGTGATTAATGTCATAAGCATCGATCCGCGCAATTTGGATCGATGACATGCATCAACCAAGTCGGCGAGTCTGACCACCCGATCCCGTTAGTCGCCTCTTACGACAAGCATAGGCGCCTTTTACGGCAAGCATGGGTTGCTGAAAAGCTATTCTACCCCGGATCTTCACGGGTCAGAACCCAGACCTAACAACAGGGACAAGTGTTATGTTTAGAACTACGATCTAACAGAGACACGTGTCATGTTTAGAACCCAAATCTAACAACAGAGACATGAGACATGAACGCCGGTTGCCTGATGAAGTACCAACAGTGAAACATCGCACAGTCCCTTTAACCGCTTATAATATTATCGGGGTCAGGGGTAGGCCACAGCTTAACTTTATCGGTGACGATTTTAATGTTTATTTTTTTTCTTCTAATTCCTACAGTTTACAAAACAGAGTCGTAAGATCATATTTGAAGCGACCATAGCGTTACGACTGTCGTGGCTTAACAGGGAACTTGCAACAATAGGGGTGAGTGCCCAAGTGAGTGAGTGGGGTTATACGGCTTTTCCAGCAATATTACCGCAATATTACAGCAACGATGTATACAATCCCAGAACTGGTCACAAGTCAATGCAGCCAAGCCACGATCAATTCGCGCCTCGCCTCCAGCTTCTGGCAGCTGTTGTCCACTGTCATGAGCATGAATGGAGAGTGAACGAAATACGACTTAATTTCTCACTGACCGTCTTGTCAATATCCGACAATAAGATGTAATTATTTGGGAAAAGTGTGCGTGCGTGCGTGCGTGCGAGTGTCTGTGTGTGTGCGCGTGTGTGTGTGTGTGTGTGTGTGTGTGTGTGTGTGTGTGTGTGTGTGTGTGTGTGTGTGTGTGTGTTGAATGAAATGTTAATCTGTCAAAGTTCCCCGCCAGTATACGTATGGTCTCACAACCTCATCACCATGCAGACAGTGGAGTCCGTTCCCTCGACTTAACTGGGGACACGTTTCAATTACCTTTATCAACGCTCCCTTATCTTATGGAAGCATGAATAATTCAATTATTACCAACGTCTGATAGTCTTTCCATATCCAGACTATCCTTTTTATCTACTTCCCTTCCTTTTTCTTATTAACACAATATCATAGCATCCTCATACATAAAATCTCCATCAGCAACCGGCGTCAATGCCTTCTGTTTGCCGTGGGCTGTCGCCGCCATCTTCTCACGCTGTTCAGCAGGAGTTGAGAGGCGTACTGGGAACGATCGTCGAGTGGTTAAAGGACTTTTTGGGTGAATAAGTGTTGAGTGATATTTTAAAAGTTAAATTAGTATTTGGACATTCAACAGCAGCCGAGAGAAATCACACGAATAAGCACTGAGGGTGGTTTTCCTACAAAGGAGTTGAAATTAAACGTCTAACTCGATCAAACAGATCTCAGACTGATACAACGTAAACCTAAATCTAATTACGCTATTGCTGCTTGTAAGAAGAATGTAGCAGAGATTGGTCGGACAAATATCTCGAATAGGGATGGAGTTTTATGATGATTCGATAACCAAGTAGTTTAAATATTTTATAACCGAGAATATATAGCGGCTTAACCCGCCCCCTGGAATATAAAAACAAAAACAACAACAACAAAAACACCTAAAAACAAGGATCAGAGAAACATTAAATATATTGGATTGGGCCGAGCCAGAATAGGTTTCTGTATTAACAAAGGGATCTAGCCTTGTATATAATTAATTATTACTTTATGTATAAACTTCAGCTTAAAAATGAAAACACATTAGCTACGAAGCGTGAGTGAGTGAGTGTGTGAGTGAGTGAGTGAGTGAGTGTGTGAGTGTGTGAGTGAGTGAGTGAGTGACTGCATTCCTTTTTTACGTCCCATCAACAATCTTGCAATATTCGCGGCAAACGAACGGAACAATATACCGTTCCTTTTTGCAGTGTCTAACGGTTCTTATCTTCAGTAAAGTGATATAACTCTACTCTGAAAGGAGGTAAATACCCTATAAGGGTCAAAGATCACGTAACGGTTAATTCTCGGCTGACGTTTTGCAACTGTCGACGCCCTAGCGTCGTAATTCAGTTAGGATTTGGCACTCACAATTCATAAATCCATATACAATCAGATATTAGTGCCTGTGTATAATTTGAAACTATTACAACAGTAATAATTTAATAAGAAACAGAAGCATCGATTACATTGTCACCATTTCCAGAATTACCATCACTCATTCCCCTTAGCTTGCGCATATATACGCATACCCGCATAGTCTTATATGGTCGTGATGTTATCACAGGGGACGCGTCTGCGTCACCGAACTCAATAACCAGTCAGTCCGTCAGTCAGTAAATGATTGGAAGCTATCGTGTTGTATAATATACCGCCGTGGCTGGCTGTTATATTTCCTCGTGGACAATCCATCATTTCTGATAGAATCACTGACCATACAACCCAATAGTTATTTCACACTTTCTGTGTGGGCTGGCGTCTTTGGCTGTTTAAAGCCTGGATGACAGCCTGAAATTGCGTGGCTAGAATGGCGAGATACTGTACGCGGTTATCGTGTATTTGTTCGGGGTAATTTCATTTATAGTGTAGACGCGGAGGAGCTTTGTGGCAGTGTTGCGATGTGATCTTGTCACATGGTCTGATTGTAGCGTAGTCAAGTGCTAAAAGCTTTCGCTCGTTTCGCCAAAGGTCCGGGTTCGATACCCACATGGGTATACATTGTGACAGTCCATTCTTGAGGATGCCAACCCAACCCTCTCTGAATCCTGAAAGGCGTCTGATTTTTTACTAAGTCTCATTACTTCTGAAACCCGAACAACTTAACACAGATCTCAGAGCATTGTGAAAAGGGTGCGATTTGAAGTGCAATTACTGAATAAATATATAAAAATATATGTATAAATTATTTCCGTACACCGTGATTTTGTTGAATCTTCGTACCAAATACAATTATATTTGCGCCCTGCGTTCCACACCTCCGAGTCCAGAATACCCCGTAAACAGACCCCCGAATACCGCGTACCTAAAAGGGGTTGGCAGTTTCATTCTTGGTTTTCCATGTCGTGGAACTGCATTTGGTAAGTGGACTATTGCAAAACGTGAAAACGATTTGCAAAGCGCAGTATTCAGAAGGTACGACATCTGAAACTGATGATATAACTGTAACGGTAGGTGTCAATGCATATGCATGATGACTGATACAAACGTGATGTATAAATCATGTTACAGATGGCATATTGTTTTCACGAACCTCCAACGATTTATACTTGCCGTGGATTAATATTAAACTGTTCATAGCGCGAGGTGATTCCGGAGAAGGGGAGTCCCGAATGCCCAGTACTGAACTTAATGGGGCCCGAGTTGATGCCACGTGCGGCATAGCCTACTGTGTGTCGCTGCATCGCGATGACGTGGTGCGTTGCTTATACCTAGGTGTGGTGTGGCGTGGCGTGGCGTGGCGTGGCGTGGCGCGGCGCGGCGAGGTGGTGTGGTGTGGTGTGGTGTGGTGTGGTGTGACTTACTTACGAGAATCCAAAGGAAGATGCACACACGCGGTCTAACAGCAGTAAATAAAAGGCACAGAACCCTTTCCATAGTCATAAGAAAATATCTGCTAAAAACTGAGTGCATTGAACTATTCCGACTATATCATAAGCATATGTTCAAGAATCACTGATATCAGTGAGAGGAAATCCCGCCATGCAGTGAGAAGAACCAGCCATGCGGTAAGATCCAGCCATGCAGTAAGGAGATCCCGCTGTGCAGTGAGGGGATCCCGCCGTGCAGTGAGGAGACCCCACCATGCTGTGAGAGGAGATCCCGCCATGCAGTGAGGAGACCCCGTTATTTAGTGAGATGAGATCCCGCCATGCAGTGAGAGGAGATCCCGTCATGCAGTGAGAGGAGATCCCGCCATGCAGTGAGAGGAGATCCCGCCATGCAGTGAGGGGATCCCGCCGTGCAGCAAGGAGACCCCGCCATGCAGTGAGAGGAGATCCCGCCATGCAGTGAGAGGAGATCCCGCCATGTAGTGAGGAGATCTGGTCATGTGGAAAGGAGATCCCGCCATGCAGTGAGGAGATCCGGCCATGCGGGAAGGAGATCCCGCCATGCGGTGAGGGGATCCCGCCATGAGGTGAGGAGATCCCGCCATGCAGTGAGGAGATCCCGCCATGCAGTGAGGAGATCCAGCCATGCGGTAAGGAGATCCCGCTGTGCAGTGAGGAGATCCCGCCATGCAGTGAGAAGAACCAGCCATGCGGTAAGATCCAGCCATGCAGTAAGGAGATCCCGCTGTGCAGTGAGGGGATCCCGCCGTGCAGTGAGGAGACCCCACCATGCTGTGAGAGGAGATCCCGCCATGCAGTGAGGAGACCCCGTTATTTAGTGAGATGAGATCCCGCCATGCAGTGAGAGGAGATCCCGTCATGCAGTGAGAGGAGATCCCGCCATGCAGTGAGAGGAGATCCCGCCATGCAGTGAGGGGATCCCGCCGTGCAGCAAGGAGACCCCGCCATGCAGTGAGAGGAGATCCCGCCATGCAGTGAGAGGAGATCCCGCCATGTAGTGAGGAGATCTGGTCATGTGGAAAGGAGATCCCGCCATGCAGTGAGAGGAGATCCCGCCATGCAGTGAGGAGATCCGGCCATGCGGGAAGGAGATCCCGCCATGCGGTGAGGGGATCCCGCCATGAGGTGAGGAGATCCCGCCATGCAGTGAGGAGATCCCGCCATGCAGTGAGGAGATCCAGCCATGCGGTAAGGAGATCCCGCTGTGCAGTGAGGAGATCCCGCCATACAGTTAGGAGACCCCACCATGCCGTGAGAGGAGATCCCGCCATGCAGTGAGGAGATCCCGCCATGTAGTGAGAGGAGAGCCGGTCATGCAGTGAGAGGAGATCCCGCCATGCAGTGAGAGGAGATCCCGCCATGCAGTGAGAGGAGATGCCGTCATGCAGTGAGAGGAGATCCCGCTATGCAGTGAGAAGATCCCGTTATGTAGTGAGAGGAGATCCCGCCATGCAGTGAGGAGACCCCGTTATTTAGTGAGATGAGATACCGCCATGCAGTGAGAGGAGATCCCGCTGTGCAGTGAGGGGATCCCGCCGTGCAGCAAGGAGACCCCCGCCATGCAGTGAGAGGAGATCCCGTTATTTAGTGAGATGAGATCCCGCCATGCAGTGAGAGGAGATCCCGCCATGCAGTGAGAGCAGATCCCGCCATGCAGTGAGAGGAGATCCCGCCATGTAGGGAGGAGATCTGGTCATGCGGAAAGGAGATCCCGCCATGCAGTGAGGAGATCCCGCCATGCAGTGAGAGGAGATCCCGCCATGCAGTGAGAGGAGATCCCGCCATGCAGTGAGAGGAGAGCCGGTCATGCAGTGAGAGGAGATCCCGCCATGCAGTGAGAGGAGATGCCGTCATGCAGTGAGGGGAGATCCCGCTATGCAGTGAGAAGATCCCGTTATGTAGTGAGAGGAGATCCCGCCACGCAGTGAGAGGAGAAGCCATCATGCAGTGAGAGGAGATCCCGCTATGCAGTGAGAAGATCCCGTTATGTAGTGAGAGGAGATCCCGCCATGCAGTGAGGAGATCCCGTCATGCAGTGAGAGGAGATCCCGCCATGCAGTGAGGAGATCCCGCCATGCAGTGAGAGGAGATCCCGTCATGCAGTGAGAGGTGATGCCGCCATACAATAAGGAGATCCCGCCATGTAGTGAAGAGATCCAGCCATGCGGTAAGGAGATCCCGCTGTGCAGTGAGGAGATCCCGCCATACAGTGAGGAGACCCCGCCATGCCGTGAGATGAGATCCCGTCATGCAGTGAGAGGTGATCCCGCCATACAGTGAGAGGAGATCCCGTCATGCAGTGAGAGGAGATCCCGCCATGCAGTGAGATGAGATCCCGTCATGCAGTGAGAGGAGATCCCGCCATACAGTGAGGAGACCCCGCCATGCCGTGAGATGAGATCCCGTCATGCAGTGAGAGGTGATCCCGCCATACAGTGAGAGGAAATCCCGCCATGCAGTGAGAGGAGATCCCGTCATGCAGTGAGGAGACCCCGCCATGCAGTGAGAGGAGATCCCGTCATGCAGGGAGAGGTGATCCCGCCATACAGTGAGAGGAAACCCCGCCATGCAGTGAGAGGAGATCCCGTCATGCAGTGAGGAGACCCCGCCATGCAGTGAGATGAGATCCCGCCATGCAGTGAGATGAGATCCCGCCATGCAGTGAGAGGAGATCCCGCCATGCAGTGAGAGGAGATCCCGCCATGCAGTGAGATGAGATCCCGCCATGCAGTGAGATGAGATCCCGCCATGCAGTGAGAGGTGATCCCGCCATACAGTGAGAGGAAATCCCGCCATGCAGTGAGGAGATCCCGCCATGCAGTGAGAGGAGATCCCGCCATGCAGTGAGAGGAGATCCCGCCATGCAGTGAGATGAGATCCCGCCATGCAGTGAGAGGAGATCCCGTCATGCAGTGAGAGGTGATCCCGCCATACAGTGAGAGGAAATCCCGCCATGCAGTGAGAGGAGATCCCGTCATGCAGTGAGGAGACCCCGCCATGCAGTGAGATGAGATCCCGCCATGCAGTGAGAGGAGATCCCGCCATGCAGTGAGATGAGATCCCGCCATGCAGTGAGATGAGATCCCGCCATGCAGTGAGAGGAGATCCCGCCATGCAGTGAGATGAGATCCCGCCATGCAGTGAGAGGAGATCCCGCCATGCAGTGAGATGAGATCCCGCCATGCAGTGAGAGGAGATCCCGTCATGCAGTGAGAGGTGATCCCGCCATACAGTGAGAGGAAATCCCGCCATGCAATGAGGAGATCCCGCCATGCAGTGAGGAGGTCCCGCCATACAGTGAGAGCAGATCCCGCCATGCAGTGAGAAGATCCCGCCATTCAAAAAGGAGATCCCGCAATGTAGTGATAGGCGATCTTCCACAAATCTCATCAGTCACTTACTTGCACCAACTAAATTAGTCTGTGTAGACAACAGGAGTGCCTCGTCAATACTGTCCGTGACAGACGGAGGGGTTAATTGGACACTTGAAACGTTTGTTGTGCTTATAAGAACAAGCTGAACCCAGAGACAAGAACGACAACTCCAAGAAAGTCCACTACCAAATATCCGGTCTAATATGAACCTAAAAGTACTAATACATGGACAACTAACTCCAGACTTTCCAAGTGTGAAACTACGACATGAAACAAACTTTAAAACTTTTAAAACGTTTCAATCAAAAAGGGACTAAGATTAATGCGATCGAGAACAATTCGCATTAAATTTTGCAGTCTAAAATCACCAATGCAAAAAAGGGGATAAAACTCCGTTCATCGGCATTCTTTGAAAAAGTGTGTGGAGAGTAAAGCATACTCCTTCTTAATCGTGACTCCGACGTACTTTCGACAAGATATTTGGTGGTATAAACTGATAATCTTTTAATGTAGATTGATTGAACAAGGTCGAGATGGTGGGTAATGACGTAGTCTAGCCTCGCAAGCTACTCTTACTGGCTAAAGGAAGTTTAATTTGTCAAAGAAAAGAAAAACAAGACAAATCGACTAATCAAATTTTCACAAACTCTATTTTGGACACATCTTCTGTTTCAAGTAACCTTACTCGCTTTTTAATCTGATGTAGCTGCCACCAATACTAAATAAATTCAATAAAAAGTCGGGCGTTCGTCGTTCGTGAGACACGCAGACGACATCTCTTTGATCGTGGAAATTCCAAAATGGCGGCGCTGGGGAAGCGGTGAAAAGACGGAGATGTGATAAATCTTTACAAATGAACAGATTTGAAAGAGGCAATGATCAAGATGGCGTAATGAACAGATAGGCAAAATTGGAAGCTGAAGTCCCCCGAGGAAGCTCAAAAGATGCAGACAAAAGCCCAGAGGGAAATACGAGATCTCAAGAGGTCTCTTAATTTGGTGTGAACAGCTCGCCGGTGGTTTTGACATTCAAGACGTCTGATCGTTCATGTGTTAAGATCAGTTAACTACAATACGACCTTTGAGAGAAGTACATCTCCTTCGAACGGAAGCTGAAAAAAGAGTAAAATTGGGGATTCAAGCCCACTTATTGATAACACCTAACGAGTTCATTTCTAAGCAAAGAGATTGGTCTAACGGTTTCATCAAGCTCAAATTTGGCACTATTTTCGTTCTGGGATTTCAAGATTTCCCGATTTGCGCCCAACGTGGCGACCTTATCACTACGCCGTGGACGTGGACGTAGATTGGTCGCATCAACCCCTCATTACGCCGTTAATTAGCCAAACCGGAAACTTTATTCCTTCCGCCTGACGCCCGAGGGAAAATAGCTCTCTAATGTTAAGTATTGTCGTCCGGAAAGTATTATCTCAATATCGTGCTTGATATGTCAATCGCAACGGTGGCGATTTCAGCTCGTGAAAGCCTCCTGTCGAAGATCGATCGATTTTCGTGAGGGGAAGAAAGTGGGAATCGACACAGATTGATTGATCGATACCCTGAGAGATTTCCTCCATATTCATGGAATCCCAGAGATATTGTCCTCCGTAGTTGGAAAGACTCGGGAGGCAGTTTAGTTAAGTCGTCTTTGTAAGTTAATTTCAAGGCGATGATTGCTCAACCCGGTCGAAAATAAAACATCACAGTGGACGCATTTGTTATTGTATGTTCGCAGTAACCTGGAAATTGTATCCGATTTTGGCCATGATGTTGACTTGATTTTGCTGACTAACATAGGTCCCTATTGTTTATTTGTCTAACACGCCGTGTGCTTTGATTAAGTGGATTTTGAAGGCTTTATCCCCCATTTAAGCTGCCCAGGTAAATGGCATTAAGGATCCGTAGCTGGATCGTTAATAAAATGAAGCCTTTCACATGATTTAAGGCTTTCCTGGCAGCGACGCAGCGGTCTGTTTTAAAAACCCATCTCCTTTGGCAAGTTAAATTGTCCATTGGGGAGCAGCTAAATCACATTTATTCCATGCATTCCAAAGAAAAAAATACCTAAGTTCCCACGTTCTTTTTCAATATATAGACTTCAGATATTCCCGTCATTCCGATTCCCCTTAATAAAAACCGCCACTGCAAATCTTAAAGGTCATGTCTTTTATGTTGGCATTACCCTCAGGTCGAAAATATAAACATTTGGTCGTCAGGAAGTGACCTTTGGAAAATTGGTGCTGGAGGGCTGCCATTTGTTTTTTAGAGCCAAATTATAGACGTTAGGTACCCGAGTCTGAAAGAGCCCATTTTGTACCAACGTTGGTGTTGTCGTGTTGGGGGCGATATGCTGATGATGCACATTACTGATAACGATGGTAATGGATTTTTTGTCTTTTTGTTTCCTTGAAAGAGCTATACCCGTGGAAGATAATATCGTACAAGGATTGAATCTGGATTCAAGGCATTTCAGAACGAATTCTAGTCATTGATTTTTTTAATAGTTTCGGGAAAGGCCTGTATTGTCTGATATGGTCATATGACTGTTTTTGGGATTATTTATTAATAGAATTGACATTACAGGATTATACTGTAGTTGGTGACTTATTTTCTGCGTGTAAACCTCATGAGGATTCCGGTTGAGAATATATAAACGTCCCCTGTACCAGCCCACCCTCATTCATCCCCACACACATACATGTATACTCGCGAGGGACCATCCATTTAATACTGGTATGCTAGGTGGCTGAGATAGGCTTATTGGACACTGCTTCACAGCACACATTTGTGTTTCCGTGAACTGTTCAATGGAGAAGACCAATTCAATATTTTTTTCAATCCAGTTTTTTGACTTCGGCCATTATGTCCAGGGAATAAAATTTCTATTTGTTAAACACGATAACAAATTATTTTTTCCATTTGTTTTATTTATCTATTTATTTATTTATCTTTTTTTCTTCTTTTTTGAGGGGGTATAAATAAAATTTGTGAACGTATTTCTGTCTGTGTAAATATAACCAAAGGCTTTACTTGTGGATAACAGAAATATTTTCTTGCTGGCGATGTAGATGGAAGACCCTTATTTTGCAGTTTGTAAGACAGAATCCATCCATGCTTTATCATTAATTATCAAAGATTGATCCCTCCGGACAATACAATGAACACCACCGCGTAGATGCTGTTTATAATAAATACTCTGTTGTGATTACCTTGATCGTACACATGCATCATTTTATATTATGTCCGTGATAATCTATAACATGGTGCGAGCATGTTTGAAGGTGTTGGAAGTCTCACTTCGCTCAGATGACCGATAACATCGACTTTCCTGCATGGGTAACGCTCACTAAACGTTTGTACATTTAACAGTCTTATTGGAGATTGTGTCCTTTTAAATTCAACACTATAACTTTAAAATTTCTCATTTGGTGACATGTTTTCAACCAAATTCACCACTACCCTACACGACTTACAAAATAACAAAATGCGCACATCCTTAACCAAAACGCTATATCCGCGCTTACAAAGTAATAAGAATTAATGTTCTTTGTAATATATTCCTCAAGCCCCAGCTGCTTCTGCAGTAAAGATTGCTGGCATTCGTGACCAACTCGTTAAATTCCGGGACAAGCCGAATAGCGACTCGTGCTCCTGTCGTGGCCATTTTGGCGACTGGGTTCCGTCTAAGCGCAAACGGGCACAGATAAAAACATTGTCAACTCTTTGTGTAATGATTCACGTATATTCCCAATATGTCGTATATATTCCAGATGCTATTGAAAACACATCGGAACTTTCAGTATTATACAGTATGATTGAACACATTTAACTGTATCTTGGATATATTTTTAAAAGGCAAGACACATGTAAAATCAAACATTATTCCTTAGGGATTCTGTTACCGAGTCATTCGCGCATTCAGATTGGTTTGTCGTATTTTTGCACATAACATACATCGATTGGGTGGGGTGTGGGGGAGAGGAGGAGGGGGGACTTCTTTCTTAATATAATACACCATTCGCTACATAATAGTATGACACTCCATCACTTCCTTGGTACATAGATAAGGTGACACGGATGTAAAGTGATGTCCCTTCTCCTCTTTAATGCTCACAGGAAACGTTTCGGCATCGGCGTCACTTTAAATGCTGTCATTTTTTTGTACAATACAAGCAGATATTTTACTCTTTTATACACAAAATCAAACGCTTGACTACTGACAGTGTATTAGGGCCGGTATTCCTGGCGGAAAGAATTTGAAACGTGTTCTTCCCGCATCACTTGTTTTCAATAAAAATAAATAATATAAAAACATAATGTCCTCGCACTCTCCAACTTTTGCGAATTATGTGTCTGACAACCCCCACCGTGGTCTAGTGGCGGAAGGTCCTTGGTTCGATCCCTGCTTTATCATTAAGGGGGGCACGGGTGGCCCAGTCGTCTAAGGCGTCGCAATTCGCTGTGCAGAGTTGTGTCCCTTGGGTACACCAGAAACCTATGGTTGTGGGTTCGAATCCCGGTTCACCCCGATTATGTTTCTAGGTTTGTCAGCACCGTACCCGTGCACGTGGGTTTCACCGAAGTGGTAAACGTCTGACACCTGCATCACTTCGGGCTTTCTTCCCACATTAAGCTGACACGCCGTGATATAACTGGAATACTGTTAAAAGCGGCGTTAAACCCAACTCACTCACTCATTATCATTAAGATAAGCCCGCGTCATGCCAAAAGGCGTTACAAGGTGGTACTTGTTGTTACCCTGTCTGGCGCTCTGCATTTAGGGGCTGGTGGGCTTGGGGTCAGTATACTGTGCAATAATCTTGGACGCGTCGTTAAACCCCATTTCACTTCACCTCACCTCTTTTGTGCTACATGAATTTTTCAATGAAGCCTTAAGCCCCCGTTACACTATCAAAAACTTGGTTTTGGCGGGACTTTGATGGGATAGAAACCGATCCTATTTCTCCTCAAACATTGATCAAAGTTTGATGTCGTTGATTTAATTTCGCCAATCAGACTGCAACGAACATTTACCCCTTTTCAACCGGAGGTGCATTGAGTCAAATCAAAATGAGTCAACTATTTTGGACTGACGAGATGTTGGAAGAATTAATTGATTTGTTTCAACAACGAGCACGCATTATCGGGACCAAATATGCCCTTGCCCACCCCCACACCGCCTTCTCGACATGGCAATACACAAAATACATATGACAACAGCAAGAAAAATCTTCGTCGTAGCATCCACCTTGGCAAGATAATTCCCACCAAAACTTTGACGGCCTGTCAAAATCTTTGATGAGTGTAAACAGTCCAACTTGGACCAAGAACATTTGGTCAAAGTTTTCTTTAACCAATTTTCTTTATCAAAGTGTAACGGGGTCTTTACAGACATTTATTGTCATGTTTTTAACAAAAACAGGTTGACATGTTTGACACGTTTTGGAGCTACACATGCATCAGAAAAATATAATAGTAAATAAAGTGCCATTTTTTTCAAAATATAATGTAAATTATATTTTTTTGTAACTTGGAACGGATACATTTCGTAGCAATCTAAAGCAGTTCTCATGTGTCGTTGGGTGTAAATCCTGTGTTTTTCTGCAGACAAGTGTCTATCCAGCATCAAATGTTAATCAACTACAGGATATTTGAAGTGAATGGTCTGACAAATGTAAGCTTCAAGAACTCATTTCAAATCTACACATGCTACTTCCTGTTACACTACTTCCGGTATATGCTGTTTTGTTTCCTCTCCTGACACGTGGCATGTAATCGGTTCTTCTCGCGCTGTTTTCCTTACACCTGAACGTCTTCCAATCAAAGCATTTAAAACTCGCAAAACGTCTGATTACACATTATTTTAAACCCTCTATTCTGTATAGATGACGATTTTAAATATACTAGTGTATTTAGTGTATTAGCGTTGTGTAACAGAGTACATATATCTGGGGCCTGTCATCGAACGGAATATTTCACGAAATACGGAAACTGCTTATAATTTACGTCTTCACTTTTTAAGAAAACTGAGAACATTAATGTTGACTGTTCTGTTATGTCATTTCTGTTCAGTCCATTTTAATTTCCGCATTCAGTGCTGGTATGGACCACTCTCACCACAGAACAAACCAAACTCAAGAAAATAATTTACTTGAGGGTCAAAACGCAGGATGTCCGTTCAAATCCATAGACGAGGTGTGTTATGACCAGGTTTCTACCCGTTGCTGGTAGAAGTTCAGATGATCCTTCCTTCCCACTTCTTTATGCTTGTTATACACATTTACAATCCGGACGTGATAAAATGTCTTTTATTCATCAGCATTCCCTTTTCAATAAGCGTTAAGAAAACTGTTTTCTGTTGTACATCATCCCTTTAAAATTCCCCTTTTTTACGTGTGGTGCTTAACTTAGTTTTATCTGTCACCTCGATTTAATAACATGTATATGTATCACTCTATTGAAGAGAGAATTCCATAACGGGTAATAAAGCATTATCTTATCTTATTTTGTTCGAATACATACACTATACAGTAAAATAATTTAATCTCATATATCGTTGTATAACCAGTGTCAATCTGTGCCAATCCATATCATGTGTTTTTCTACGCTCAGTGATTTGGGCAGTGCGCACCCATACCAATGCTGGATTCCATAAGGCCCCGTGGTTAAAGCGTTGGCTCGTCACGCCGAGGACCGGGTTTAATTGTTCAGGTGAGGTGAGGTGAAATTGGGTTTAACGTCGCGTCCAAGATTATTGCACTTATATAGCGACGTGTGTGTGTGTGTGTGTGTGTGTGTGTGTGTGTGTGTGTGTGTGTGTGTGTGTGTGTGTGTGTGTGTGTGTTGCTGTTTGTACTAGTCCGGACTGATGCCGATTTATAGTGCTAGCCCACTGAGATACCATGCCGCAGTTTAACATGAATACCCCACTCAGACACAGTATACTGACTCCGAGCCGACCAGTCCTTGTTTTAGCCCCTTAATGCCGAGCGCCAGACAGGGTAACAACAAGTACCATCTTTTAACGTCTTTTGGTATGACGGGGATCGAACCTCGGACTTTCCGCTCTCCGGGCGGACGCTCTACCACAAGACCACGGAGGCGGCTAATTGTTCAGGTACAGTCTCTCATCACGCCGAGGACCGATATGATTGTTCAGGTTCAGCGTTTCGTCACGCCGAGGACCGGGTTTGATTGTTCAGGTACAGCGTTTCGTCACGCCGAGGACCGGGTCAGATCGTTCAGGTTCATCGTGTCATCACGCCGAGGACCTGGTCAGATCGTTCTGGTTCAGCGTGTTGTCTCGCCGAGGACCGGGTCAGATCATTCAGGTACAGCGTTTCGTCACGCCGAGGACCGGGTCAGATCTTTCAGGTTCATCGTGTCGTCACGCCGAGGACCGGGTCAGATCGTTCTGGTTCATCGTGTCGTCACGCCGAGGACCGGGTCAGATCGTTCTGGTTCATCGTGTCGTCACGCCGAGGACCGGATCAGATCGTTCTGGTTCATGGTGTTAAAGTCCCCACTCGGTGTTCTCAGTCATTGAATTTCTGGAGTGTTCCTGAAAGAGGCGTGAAAGCTTGCTGTTTGATTAAGAACGCAGGTTGACATAGACATTATAAGTCCGCATCCCTTGAATTTGTACAACGCTCATATTTTGGATTTCGGTATAGAATAGGTCCCCTGAAACCAGGTGGTCAGGCTCGGTGACTTAGTGTGTCATGGTACCCCTACCGCTCATAATATAAATCACTGGTTTGTCTGGTCTCGATTATTTACAGCTGTCGTGTTCTTGGGAGATTGCTAAGCGCGGCGTTAACCAAGAAATATAAATATTTTGTAATGAGCGTGACGGGGCTTTTCCTGAAAATCCAGTGTATTATGCATCCATACTATATGATACATACAATGGATAATCGAGGACCAGATCTTCACTTGCCGGCAGTCTGAACACTGAAAACAAGGTAACACTAATTTTGTTTTTCACCCACACACTTGTTGGGTTGGGTTGTTTAACAGGGGAGGGTCCAGTTCATAATGACAGAAGGAGGTGACAGGCGAGTTTCCATCCATACTTAATGTTAGATGTTAAGTAGGGCTGGGACGAGTCCAAATTTACTACCCGGGTACCCACCACCCTATTACCTGACCCTACCCGGGTATACTCCAGCGTGATGACAGCGGTATGTAAATAATTGAGTCTGGACCAAACAATCCTGTAATTGACATCATGAGCATCGGCCAGTGTAATTAGGATGCGATGACACGCAATCAACCAAGTCAAAGAGCCATTTAGTCGCCTCTTATGACACTCATGGGCTGCTAGGACCTATGTGCTTACCGGAACCCTCACAGGCCCTTGAATGTGCACATTGAGGAATATCATAGAAAAGTTCTGAGAGTTGGTGAGACAAAATTGGGTTCAACTTAACGTTCAAGGTTATTGTACGCATATATCAACTAGAGCGTGCGTGCGTGCGTTTGTGTGTGTGTGCATGTGCGCTGGAACTAGTCGAAAATAATGCCGGATTTTTGGCGCTGGCACTTCGGACAGGCGCTCTATCCACTACACCACGGAAGCAGTCCATGGAAATGGTAATACACACAGTTCGCAAACAATTGATCTTTAAAAAGATCAAATATTTAGATGGAGATGTATTCTTTACGGGTATCAACAGGACAAAAATACTCGTTTGCATTTTCCAGTTTATCACTTTTAAAACGATCCGTAAAGATAAAATTATAGGAACTTGTGGGTACTTGCGTTTTCCAATGTTATCAGCGCTTGTAAAAGATTGTGCAACATTAGCACTGGACTCGACACTAACGTGGCTGTGGGAGGGATTCGTAGCTATGTGGGGCGGTCGGGTAGCCTAGTGGTTAAAGCGTTCGCTCGTCACGCCGAATACCCGGTTCGATTTCCGACATGGGTACAATGTGTGAAGCTCATTTCTGGTGTCCCCGTCGTGATATTGCTGGAATATTGCTAAAAGCGGCGTGAAATCATACTCACTCACTCGTAGCTATGTACTGGTGAATAAAATAAAGGATACTAAAAGCGGGGCGGAATAAACAGCCACGATTCCAAGGCTCCCTTAAATATTGGCCAATATGCATGTATGTCTTTAGTTTAACTTAGTCTGTTCGTCCTTGATGTCCTTGCGATCGGGAAGCAATCCTAAGAACATGTTAAGATTTTGATATGGCTTTATCATCGTCTCACATAAACCACTACCATCCAAGGCGAGTGAGTTTGCCTGTAGTACCTTGTGTAGTTGATATGACAACGAGGCACACTGTCGTAGGCCTACTGTATTCATATTCTTGCATTAAACCTACTCTTCATGCTTATATGAATACAACTTCTCTGTAAGATATTACATTAACATTTAGACACGCATGTCTAGACATCACAAGACCAAACGGATACACAACGACGACGGCTTAAATTAGGACTTACATAGGATTTAACTCCGTGTGGGTATTGGACATATAAACCCAGTAAGGTTGCAAGTCTCCACTACCTTGTCTGATGTGCCATTAAAAGGGTTAGGTTTATGATTATGGGAACCTCAAACACAGACCTAATCCATTTATAATATTTGGCCAGGGGCCTTGAGTCACTGGGAAATAAGCACCGTTAGCCCCAGACTGCAAGATCAAAGCCAAAGTCTTTTGGATTAATTATTTGGATAATTCATAAATTCCTGAACAGATTACTGTGTTCGTCTTAGCAAGAAGGTAGTTTTGTCTAGGGGCAATATAGATTCCTTTATATTAAGTTTTGCATGAATAAAACAATTCGGAACCGGTGGCATTCTTTTAATTGTCCTGCAATCCCTGGTTTCGAAGGAACGGTGCGATATGGGAGCATTAATATTTTATGGTCGCTTTGTGTAATAATCGCCGCTCAGGCTGCCAATAGACTGACAAGAGTTACCTCGCTTATATTAGCTAACTGTTATCTCACCTAACATTGAAATACAAGCTTCTGACAGTGGTGACGGAGCGGGCATCTATTTCCCTTGCAGCCCGCTCTTATAGCCCGATCATGTAGGCCGCTGAAAAATCAATCTGAACACACCTTCGGTAACTTGCTTATCTCGCACTGTTGCGCTGAAATGAACCAATGTTTATCCGAATGCATTGGGTAAAGGGAAGTAACTCGGAAGCGCCGTCTGCAAGCGTTTTACTCAGTGAAACCTCGAAAATATATTCCGGGTCTGAATGAATGAATGTCAGTGAGACAAAGTCCTTGTCAACCGATATGGGCATATCACTGATGTACCCTCTGTGGTTGGTTTGTTGTTTAACGCCGCGCTTAGCAATATTTCAGCTATATGACGGCGGTCTGTAAATAATCGAGTCTGGACCAGACAATCCAGTGATTAATATCATGAGCATCGAGCCACGCAATTGGGATCGATGACATGCATCAACCAAGTCAGCAAGCCTGACCACCCGATCCCGTTAGTCGCCTTTTACGACAAGCTTAGTCACCTTTTACGGCAAGCATGGGTTGCTGCAGACCTATTCTACCCTCTGTGACGACTCGACGTACATAAGCTTACACAGGGAACATCACACCATATACCCATCCAGATCGGTTCGAATAGGTCTTCAGCAACCAATGCTTGCCTTGTTAGTCAGTCAAATTATCGGACATGTTCAAATACTTTCAAAACTTTAAACTTTTTTCTTTCTTCACTAGCAAGGTATTCTGATAGGTTAGGTCAAATGCGGTTTAACGTGTGTGTGTGTGTGTGTGTGTGTGTGTGTGTGTGTGTGCAAGTACAGGAGTATGGCTAGGATGAGTGAAATAGCGAAGTCCGTGACCCACTTTGTTTCGGTTGTCCCCTCGCCGTGATATTGTCTTATAAACTGTCGGGTGGGTCAGTGAGTGAGTGAGTTAGGTTTTACGCCGCTTTTAACAATATTCCAGTTATAGCACGGCGGGGGCCACCGGAGATGGGCTTCATACGTTGTACCCATGTGGGGAATCGAACCCGGGTCTTCGGCGTGAGGAGCCAACGCTTTAACTACTAGGCTACCCCACCGCCCCAGAACACAACTAAGATACCTGTATTAAATACATTACCATAAGAGAATAACCATTTATTGTTTGTTTCATTTCAGCCACCATCAAACATGGGTGTATACTTTGTTTTATTTGGCAGTTCATAACAAGTCCAGAACATCACTAAGATGAACACACCGAATCCCAGACGCATTGGACGCGCCATGATACCCAACTACTGAAATTAAGAAAGAACAGCCTTTCAGATAAATTAATTATTTATTGTAATTTTGTATTATGACACAGAGCCTTCTAAACAGTTATGACGATTCATTCCGTTTGTGAACTGTTTACGAAACATGAAAACTATTCCAATTACTTAAACCTGGTACACAACATCAACTAACATATTGTACGCAGAATAATTGAATTGGAAGTAGGATGATATTACATTCAAACCGTGCCTCAAAGTCGTCACATACACGAGTTACTTGTTAGACTAGGCGCTGGGCACACATTTACATGTGTATATATGTTTAATGAAGGAATGTAAGAGAGTGAGTGAGCGTTAATTTAACGCCGCATTCAGCAATATTCCAGCTTCATGACGGCGGCCTGTAAATATTCGAGTCTGGACAAGACAATCCAGTGATTGATATTTTGAGCATCGATCCACGTCGTCGGGATACGATGACATGCATCAACCAAGTCAGCGAGCCTGACCACCCGATCCCGTTAGTCGCCTTTTACGACAAGCATAGTCGCCTTTTACGGCAAGCATGGGTTGATGGGGACCAATTGGAACCCTGAATCCCCACGCGGAGAAAGGAATGTAAACTTTGGCCCGTTACACAAAGCAACCCTCGCGCTACGACACACAGATATAACATGGTTGAAAGTGGTTATTTCAGGATAAAACGAATAGACGTCATAAATTGATGAAACACGGTGAACACGATGAACATCGTTTCTAATTCAAAGATTCGAGATATAGATGCGACTTAAATGTCGTGTATTAAGAAAAACTATTTCGTGCAACATGTCTTATCTTAGAGGTTAAAACGTGAATGGGTTTATAATGTTATATATAGATCCTAGAACTACCGCCCTTGACTATTCAGCCAGTAGTTTGTTTTATTGTTTGTTTGTTGTTTAACGCCGCACTCAGCAATATTAAAGCTATATGTCGCCGGTCTGTAAATAATCGAGTCTGGACAAGAAAATCCAGTGATTGACATCATAAGCATCGATCCATGCAATTGGAATACGATGACATGCATCAACCAAGTCAGCGAGCCTGACCACCCGATCCCGTAAGTCGCCTCTTACGGCAAGCATGGGTTGCTGAAGACCTATTCAGCAAGTATCATCATAATACATGCAATATACTGTATGTAGATTATGAATTATATGTCACGTATCTCGCGCCAGGATATATCTGTTATTGTCTTACTGTTCGAATACAACGATAGTACTTGTAACCATATGGCCAAATCTCACTATACATACACACAAATAGAAAGTTATAGTTCGTAAAAATACAATAATGACAGTGATAACAGCTTCAGCTGAATGAATATGTGAAAGAAAAAATATTTGAATGAACTGTACAAAGTTTGTGAGAGAAACTCTTGTATTAAGAAATGTCCACAAGTAAAATTAACATATCATCTGTCACTGTAAAATGTATCGAGCAGAATCTATGTACATAGGCCTGTGGCCTATTTACCAAATAAAGATGTCATTTGTCAGCCTCGCGTGGTGGCTGATACAAGGGAGCTAACTCTTCCACCGCTGTATAACAAAATAACAGCCGGTAACCGACATCGCTCAATAGTTTAGGCACAAAATATAACTTTACACACATAAAACAATTTGAACACGAAAAGTTTCTTTTCACGAAAAGGCGGATATTGTCTTGATGATAAATTATCTTCGTTATCTTGAAAATGGCCCACTTCGATAACAAGAATGCATTAATGTATTTATAAACATACATTGACAGTTTTCAAAAGAATGATGATATCATATATTTCTCTAGTATCCACCATCCTCAACTACAACATGAACAACTCACAAAACAATAAATCAAAAGTACGACTCTTTCGACGAACAAATTTTCATTTTGCTTGACCTTTTCAGTAACAATGTAGGTCGAAATCGGAGTCCAAAAGTCACGGTTAATAATGAGACTTGTATCAACAACTAGTAAAAAACCAAGTCTAGTTCCTTCAAGACCGAAGAACCTGTGGTAACTATTGTCATGGCACTGTGTTTTTGGTTGTCTCATACAGTCACATTCCTCCCGAAGACGCGGCGCCTTTACCACGTGAACAAAAAATCTCATGTTTTCCCACTCGGTGTACAGATTTGAACTTTCGTAAAACACAAATTCCACATCTCGAATTTCGATGAAATAAAATGCCTTCAGTAATGAGTTAATACAAAACAGGCGACACGTATAGCAAGCTACGATGAGCAATAATACCCCCAGATCTACATGTATATTAAGGTACAATGACGCCCGCAAGGGCACAGGTATAGTAAGGTACGCTGTACAAGAATAACACACACATCGAAAAGCATAGTAAGGTACGCTGTACAATAACACCACCCTCAGATCTACATGTATAGTCAGGTTTGTTTGTTCTTAACGCCGCACTCAGCAATATTCCAGCTATATTACGGCGGTCTGTAAATAGTCTGGACCAGACAATTCAGTGATTGATATGATGTGCATCGATCCCCGCAATTGGGATACTATGATATGCATCAACCACGTCAGCTACCTGACCACCCGATCCCCTTATTTGCCTCTTACGACAAACAGTCGCTTTTTACGGCAAGGATGGGTTCGCTGAACACCTAGTCAGGTACAATGTACAAGAAAACCCACAGATCTATAGGTACACAAAACAGTAACACTCTCAGACCAGCATGTACAGTAAGTACGCTGTACAAGAACCCCCGCAGATCTATATGTATACTAAAGTACGCACAACAATAACACCGGCCAATATGTCTCGTGTCCACAAGTGTTATAATTTTGATTATAAAACGTCCAAGCTCCAAGCTACCTAAATCCTTCTCCGTTTATGTTAGAAAGACTGGACATGAGCTATACGCTCATCGCCCATATGTACATCGGTAATTTGGACACACACATCTTTGGGTTAACCAGTTTTACTTGACTCACGGCAACGTGATGTCTCCCTTTCTCACTCATGACCAGAGAAAGCACGTTAATATCCAGGCGCTGAGTATTCTGTGCGACCATTCCTGGCAATCCATAAACACAACACTGACAAGGCGAGGGCCACTGATAAGTTAGTGATAACACTGCACTGTGGCGTGGTTTGACCAAGCTTGTCTTCAGTCACTACCCACTTGAGTCGCTCACAGTTGGCCCACGAGCTTCATTCACGAGTATTTGGGAGTTAATGCCCTCACATGTAACACGCTAATTGATTGCTGAATAACAAGGCGAACATTTGTGAAGTGACGGTTGGCGACTGCAATCAAGTCAACCGAGTCATTTCCTCACAGAACCATCAACATAACACTTGTCCTTATTCAGTTCTAGAAATGCTTCTCTTTAAGAAGGGCACCTTGCATTTCAGGCTTGCTAAACATCGACCTGTGACTTTTGGAGTATTGTACATGAGATGGATGATAACTTGTTAAAAGACCGATAATATTCTTTAAAGTTTCAGTGGAGAGGAAGTCTTTTGTGTTTTTCGATCAGGGCAATTTTTTCCTTTGTCGTTTTTTCAACCATATATTTTTATATACTGACCATGATTGACATGAAGTTCCGTCCATATTTTGCACGTAATTTGTTTCTCGGCAGATTTTTACGAGTCATGCAGGACCCCTTTCCACAAAGCGATCTTTGCACTACGACTATCGTAAAAATATGTTATAGTATGGGAGTTATGATCATCTTAGCGCTATGATCGCCTTGGGGAACGAGACCCAGAATATGTTTTCATAGACCTTTCTCTTGCTTCAGAATATGACATGGCCGGCCATATTAACCAACTGTGTAGTAAAGTTGTCACCGAATACGTCAGCTCCGATGCTTCATCTTTAATCATGCTACAAATAGAAGTATGTCTGTGTGATTCCGAGCTTTGCAGCGTCTCTGGCACTTGGCGGCACCAAGTCCACACTCTCGCCTGAGATAGACCTGTCCAACAGTTGTTCAGTGGCCTCCTGGATCTTTTGCGCGAATTTAAATTTAAACTTGATGTCTCTTTTGAACACTGGAGCCTTCTTCTCACACAGCCGCATTGCACTCTTCATGAGAGGGATAGGGAACAGGTCATGGCTGTTGAGAGCAAGCCGGAACGAGAGGGTCGACGACAGCGGAAGTTCGATCAGTGTGAAACCGGAAGTGTTTAGTACGCATGCCACGACGCTTCTTTCCTCGAACGAATCTAACAGAGTGAACAACCCTGAAAACTGCGTCAGTCTTGGTTTGTTTCCACCGTACACATATCTGACTACCATTGGGAACTTCTGACTGGTGATGATGTCTGCCGATCTCAAAGAAAGCTTCCCATTCATGAAAGGATTCGGCAGAATCTCTGTAAACTCACCCGGATGATTGATAGGAATGATGACATCACTCTCCCGCTCATCCCGACACTTGAGATAATGCATCTCTTGCACATGCAAACCGTTTGCAGATTTGGCACGCATGATCTTGGAATCTGGTTTGACTTTGGTGGTTCCCATGATGACTTTGTCGATGATGAAGATGTTTCCGGGTGTGTACTCCACACGCGGGTAGTCGTTGGACGTTTTGTTGTGTTTTGACAAGTGGAACGCTGTGATGTTTGTGAGGTTGAGAAAAGCGGGAACTCGGCAAGCGGCGAGTGACTCGATGGAACGATGGACTGTGTGGTCCTTGGCTGTGCGAGACTTTAACCGGACGAAGCGACCTGCAAAAGAAGCGATACAGTCAATTCACGTCCTATCAACAAATATAACACGTATATATCATCCACTTAAGGAGTGAGTGAGTCGGGTTTTACACCGTTTTTAACAATATTCCAGCAATATCACGACGGGAGACACCAGAAAGGGTTTACACGTTGTTCTGTTTGCATGGTGTTTTACGCCGCAATCAGCAATATTCCAGTTATAGGACGACCTTCTGTAAATAATCAAACTTGGGATAGACAATCCAGTGATTGACATCATGAGCTTCGATCTATGCAATTGGGATACGATGACATGAAATACATTAAATCAACCAAGTCACCGAGCCTCACTATCGATCCATTTGGTTGCCACTTACGACCAGCAAAGGTTGCTGGGGATCTATCTTTTTTCCCAGAACCCCAAAGGGGTCTAAACTGTTCACGGGGAGGGCATGCCATACAACATAAAGTTTTAGTTCATTTTATCGCTGTGATATGTGCATATTTGTTGTTTAGTATGAAAAAATCACCTCTGATGTAGATGAGTGAGTGAGTGAGTATGGTTTTACGCCGCTTTTAGCAATATTCCAGCAATATCACGGCGGAGGACACCAGAAATGGGCTTCACACATTGTACCCATGTCGGGAATCGAACCCGGGTCTTCGGCGTGACGAGCGAACGCTTTAACCACTAGGCTACCCGACCGCCCCCTGATGTAGATGAAGTGTTGTTGATATGAGCACCTGATCTTCCATGATTTCCTCAATGATACGAGATCCGGTAGAATAGTTCTCCGAAAGTATGAACACCCTCTCTTTCAGCACATGGGTTGGGTGGGGATGGGTGCCCGTGATGGATGGGATGGGGTGATGTTTCAGGAACGCAGGTAACACATTAACCATCGATAGCATTAATCAAGCATATAATCATCACATACAGTAACTAGTATTTAATTGACAATAATACGATAATTCGCTTGCTGGAGTTTCTCTTTCGTAATCTGTGTATTGACCTGCGAAGATCTTCTCTACGTTTAAAGGCGTAATGTAAAACTACGTAACTACTATTTGCTTTGAATCAAAGGTCACCAGACACTGTGTACCATATGCCCATCCATTAACACACACAGCCGAGAGCAGTGGAGATATTTTGGTTATTTCTCAAAATGAATAATTTCTACATGTAGACGTTGTCACACTGCACTGGCATAGTGAGTGAGTGAGTTTGGTTTTACGCCGCTTTTAGCAATATTCCAGTAATATCACGGCGGGGGACACCAGAAATGGGCTTCACACATTGTAGTGAGTGAGTGAGTGAGTGAGTGAGTGAGTGAGTATGGTTTTACGCCGCTTTTAGCAATATTCCAGCAATATCACGGCGGGGGACACCAGAAATGGGCTTCACACATTGTACCCATGTCGGGAATCGAACCCGGGTCTTCGGCGTGACGAGCGAACGCTTAAACCACTAGGCTACCCGACCGCCCTCACACATTGTACCCATGTCGGTAATCGAACCCGGGTCTTCGGCGTGACGAGCGAACGCTTTAACCACAAGGCTACCCGACCGCCCTCACACATTGTACCCATGTCGGTAATCGAACCCGGGTCATCGGCGTGACGAGCGAACGCTTTAACCACAAGGCTACCCGACCGCCCTCACACATTGTACCCATGTCGGTAATCGAACCCGGGTCTTCGGCGTGACAAGCGAACGCTTTTACCACTAGGCTACCCGATCGCCCCTGCACTGGCAAACGTTATGAAGGAAATAATGTGTCCCATTATGCCGCTTTATGGGCGTCGCCCCGTTGTTCCTGTAGCCATTGTGAAGCTAATCTTAATTGTGTTGCAAGTGGGGAGTCCCATGGTCAGCACACACTCCAGTGACCACACTGTCTCTGAGTGCCAACTGCAGCAGGAGACTGACCCGCACAAGGTGCCTATCTGCGTTATTGACCATTGATGACCACAGGCGATTTCTAGAGCAGCAATATTGATGTAGTGAGTTCCTAAGGACAGCCCAAAGACTCCTTTGCTGTCAACAAAAGGTCAACAGAGTGCGACTGAAAATGATGGTGTACCTGAAATGTAATTCCAGGGTGTCCATGCTTGACAGCATTTCCCATATATTTTCTATGTATTTGTTTTAAAGGAAATTGTTGTTCGTGAACAGTGATTACTTATTGCTTATCATATACAGTAAACTACGTTCATAACGAACACGCTTATAACGAACTGACCGATATAAGAACTTATTTTTTAGTCCCAGCCAGTTGTTGTATACATGCTGTAAATGTGCTTATAACGAACTACGGTTATTACGAACTAAAATTAGTGGTCCCTTTGAGTTCGTTATAACGGTAGTTTACTGTACAAGTAAACGAAGTAAAAGACACATGGCAGGTAGAGTGTTAGGGACCGAACATTTGATATTCGGAAGGGAGGCTGGGAGTTTTCAGCCACAGCTGCAAAACCAGATATTTTATTTTACTAATATATTTTTTTAAAGCGTAACAATGTGGCAGATACTTTCTCTCTGCCACAGCTGCAAAACCAGATATTTTATTTTACCAATATATTTTTTTTAAAGCGTAACAATGTGGCAGATACTTTCTCTTTTTTAAGCACCCGCCCCGAACAAAGTTGAATTGGACATTCCCTTAATCATTATAGTGTCGCCAGTTTTAAATATTTTAAAATATTTTTTTTACACACTATGTGCCATCAGCTTTAGTTTTAATGCGCTTGTGTACAGCAGAATATCAACAACGCAACACTGCTTAATCTGGATCAAGATTGAGACCGGATACTCGAGGTCGGATGCTGCAATAGGGACTTCCTCTGTAATCCCTTCTGTAAGCAGGGTAGGGGAGATTACCCTTTCCTCCCACTCGCGTCCACCCCCACTCACAACCACGTATAGATGAATTGTCTGTAAGCTTTGGGCTGACGCACGTGTTCACGATACCAACTGCTTTATGTAAGCTGGTCCAATAATGAGGGTATGGACGGCACACCTGTATTTATGTTACACTGATGTCGGGCACCGAGTCGTCCAAGGCACCGAGTTGCGTCCCTTATGAGTGCCAGAAACCTATGATCTTTGGATAATAGTACTTCAAGCAAAGTCGGTAACGTCTAAACCATGCATTACTTCGGGCTCTCCTCCCACGTCAAGCGTACACGCTGAAACACTGAAATACCGTTCAAACTGACCCACTCCCCATCCGCGGCGTGTGCAAGGAATGTGATACTGTTGTGAATACTCCCTGCATACGATAGCTACCTGCAGACTCAAATTAGAAGATAACCTTGTGGAAACTCACTGTATAAGCCAGCCTCCCTATAAGCTAGCCTCCTTATAAGCTAGCCTCCCTATAAGCTAGCAAGTACAATGTACAGTAAACTACGGTTATAACGAACTAAAAGGGACTGCTAATTTTAGTTCGTTATAGCCGTAGTTCGTTATAGGCATATAAACAGCATAGCTACAGCAAATAGTCGGGACCCAAAAAGTAAGTTCGTTTTATCCGTCAGTTCGTTATAAGCGTGTTCGCTATAACCGTATGTTACTGTATGTTGACTGATGCACTTGCAATGCTAAGGAAATACCTGACTTACATGCTGCTCCATTACTGAGACAGCCGCCATCATGGTATATTAAAGTGAATAGGTTATTGCGGTTTTACATGGTTTATGTATATGGCCCTTGCAGTCACGAATTATGCATATGTGTGGATATGTCAATGTTAAAAGTGGTCGTTGCTCTTGCCATGGATCTCGTCATGCTTTGGGAACCCCACCATTGATGTGGGCAGGACTGACTAACACTTTCTACATACGTTGCCTGCACTGCTGGGAGCTGTATGGATTGTGTGATTTGTTTGTTTGTTTGTTGTTTAACGCCGCACTCAGCAATATTCCAGCTATATGACGGCGGTCTGTAGGTAATCGAGTCTGGACCAGACAATCCAGTGATTGACAACATGGGCATCGATCTACGCAATTGGGATCGATGACGTGCATCAACCAAGTCAGCGAGCCTGACCACCGGATTCCATTAGTCGCCTTTTACGACACGTGCCCTCACACAATGTGTTGTATTGTCTAGACAAACTAAACACGTGCCCTCACACAATGTGTTGAATTGTCTAGACAAACTAGACACGTGCCCTCACACAATGTGTTGTATTGTCTAGACAAACTAAACACGTGCCCTCACACAATGTGTTGAATTGTCTAGACAAACTAGACACGTGCCCTCACACAATGTGTTGTATTGTCTAGACAAACTAGACACGTTCCCTCACACAATGTGTTGTATTGTCTAGACAAACTAGACATGTGCCCTCACACAATGTGTTGTATTGTCTAGATAAACTAAACACGTGCCCTCACACAATGTGTTGAATTGTCTAGACAAACTAGACACGTGCCCTCACACAATGTGTTGTATTGTCTAGACAAAGTAGACACGTGCCCTCACACAATGTGTTGTATTGTCTAGACAAACTAGACACGTGCCCTCACACAATGTGTTGTATTGTCTAGACAAACTAGACACGTGCCCTCAAAAATGTGTTGTATTGTCTAGACAAACTAGACACGTGCCCTCACACAATGTGTTGTATTGTCTAGACAAACTAGACACGTGCCCTCACACAATGTGTTGTATTGTCTAGATGAACATGTTACAAATCACAGACACAAAGTATAAACCCTCCTAACACTCGTAACAACCTGATACGTATGACACAGATAGTAAATGGACCAAATTAGCTCAAGTAATAAGGGACACTGTCTTGTTAAATTCTCAAAGCGTCCTTTAACTAGGAATAGACGTGGTATGGATGTGGTGGTGCTTCCAGATACACTAATTACCGAATTGCACTAAAACGTCAAAGAATATATCATATCTTCAGTAGGTTGTTTATCGTTAATGGCAAGCATTCTGTATACAGTGACTATACAGGTGTAGTGATCTGCTTCGTCCAGTGTATCCATTTGCAGAATCGAACCAGGGCAATCGCACTGGCTATCTGGCCAGTCCACCCCTACCCCACAACCCTCGCCTATTCCCTTAGGTTATTTATCGTCATTTTAGGGGTGGGTGAATAATATAATTTGTTTCAGAAAATACTGGAGACCGTGTTTGGCAGCTTGGCTTCTGCGAGTTTCTCGGGCGTCGGTCCTGCCCCACAGTGAAGCACATGTAGCACATGTGGTGTCTCCTTAGGCAAGTGACTTTGTTCAAAATACGTCTCTGTTATTCCGGCAGGTAATGGGTACCCGGTAGGATGAGATGGTAATGTGACTGTCAGCCTTCTAGAGCCTCACAAGGCAGCTTGGGTGTCATACTTCCCAGGGAGCTGAGAATGACAATTGAGTGCACGCTGACCGGGGTAATAATGGTAGCGCTTTGTGGATAGATTTGGCGCTCTAAAACAATTCACATTATCATTATTACTGAAAAAATCTGCCTCAGTTTTTTCATTGTGTGAAAAAAAATGTGTGTCTAAAAAATCCCCGCCCCTCATCCTGCATCCACCAACCCAGAATATTACATTGTCCATCCGCAGAGTATCGTGGCTCTTTGTGCCGTCTATATGGCCCCGCTATCCTTTCATATGTCAGTATTTAATCTACAGTGTAAATACGGAATGCATTTGTACTACCAAACAGAAACTGTATGTTCAAAATACTTTTTTCTGAACACTAATCTAAGATTGTAAGTAGCGAACAGACAGGTGTTCGCATCCCACATATATACACAGTAGGTTAGTCTGTTAAAACAACTATTTGGAATTCAGTGGAGCACGCCACATTTGTGAAGTGTTGACAGAGGCGAATATTGAGCTACGAAACGTGTGAATGTATTTCTATTGGTGGGTTTATTTGACTAGAAAATATCATTAGTCCGACAAGAGCGCTGGTCGTGAGAAGGGGCGTTAGGATGGCAGAAATCTGATTTAACAATTATTTACCTTAGCAAAAATTATCAAAAATAGCTCTAGGATGTATTTGTATCAAACACACCTTCTAGTGAAGGTCAATGCACGTAGCAGATCCAGCGGTATATTTTTGCTGATTAAGCGATTTTAATCGTGACTGTTCCTGCTGCTGAATAATTATGCGTATTGTCAATCAATAGCATGGTTATGATTAAAATACCTCATTCTTATTATTATACCTGTGGAAAATGACATATGGGCGCATTTCGGCGTCAATAACTTTCCCGTAAGTAATCAGGTTGGTTATTATCAAATAGTTTCGCAGTACGTAGCGATTGCTGATTAAGTTATGGCAACTTAGGGTTCTTCAAAAAGCAGTGCAAACACCCAAGGTTGTACGAACTCCCAGCCTTGTATATATGTTTTCGTCTTGCAGTGTAGCTGGTTAACTGATTGATTGATTTTATTTTCATTAATTTTTCGTTCATTTGTCTAAACTGTCGGGGAAAAGAAAGGAAACACTTAAGAATTGAATTTGACCAACAATTTTCAAGCGTTTTCATGACGTCACTAGGCTGAAAACAGTCTCCGAAACAGTGTAAACTTCAGGTCCAAAACACAACAATGATACCCGTATCAAATATAGCCCTATCGACTAACCATTCTTGTTTGTTTCATTTTTAGCCACCATTAAACACGGATGTATACTTTCTTTCGATAAGTTATTAATTATAGTCTCACCAGGTGCACGTGTGTCATAAAATGTACACTTGTCAATCTTTGTGAGAATACAACACTCATTCTCGTTCTTTCGTTGACAGACCGAACTGAAACCGGTTGCAAAATCTGGTTGCGCATGAATATTGATATATGCCCAAATATGGGCACTCTTGCCATTTCTATGCATACGATTTAACAACATTCTTTTGCTGTTGTGTTTGCGCTCAAGATCCTTTTTGAAGAATTTTTTCAACTTATGGTAATTCAAGCGCACTGTTGTTAGTACGCACTTCACTTATAAGAAAAATTTAAAAGTCACATTAGCGCCGCGCTTTGAATATCGCACCACCGGTCGGTCGCACTGCCGGGGTCCCTGCTGTGCAATCAAAATGGTTCGGTTTTCTTGATCCATCAGCTGAATTTATATCCTGTTCGTACCCTTTTGGAAGAGGGAAATCAGAGTGTTCGCCAAAGACATTCATATTAACAGTACCAACAAAAATGAAGACGTGCAAATCAACAAACTCAAGTCTGCTTGCATGTCAGTGACAGCTTCGAACGAAGGGCAAGGTCACAACCGTGATCTACTCACAGCGTTTGACGCTAGAGATCAATAAGGAATGTTATTGTTCACATTTGGGATGTTTTGGATCACATAATCAGAAATCAGGCACACTTCTAGGGAAATTTTCGAATGATTTGTATCGGAAATGTTCACTTTTAGTGATCTGGTCGTGCAGTCGTGTATGTTCATTCATGAACAAACACCTTCGGTAGCAATGTCACAAAATACACTTCGAATGGCGACACTGATGGCACAGCCGGAGCATCGAACGTAAGCCTTAGCGCTACGACTATCGTAAGCATAAATGCATTGGATTTACGATGGTAAGCGATAAGATGACTTTAGTGGTACCGGGCCTTGGAGTATCTTCCCAACACGGAGACGTCATGACAATGTTTTAACCGTTACAGCTTCGGCAAGAGACGAACTCAATAAATACCATGTTCTCCAAATAAAAAACACTGCCCCATGGAACACATTGCATGGAGGAAATTTATGCCTTTTCTTGAGTGACATTGACACGGGAGTAGATGGTAGGTCAATACATAATTTTGGTTTCATATTCAACTTTTTGTATACTTCTAATTGCGTGTACTGATCACACGGAGATGTATAAATAAGATATGTCTGCATGGTGAGCGCAGAGAATGGCGCATTAAAATGACATCCGATTTAATGGGTAGACTAGGAGAGCCCATCCGAGTATGTCGGCGTTACGGATAATTTAATCCCTGATGATGATGTGAAGCGGTGATTCATGGGGTGTGTATCTGGGCAGATCAGACTCACATGTCGGATTTGACAGCTGAATTACACAAAAGACGCTTGTGGTTACCATTAGCAGAAGACGAGCCGCCATTACCGCATTAGTCAGGCGTGTCACTCTATAGCATAAGTCTGATGTGTCGCTCTATAGCATAAGTCGGATGTGCCACTCTATAGCATAAGTCGGATGTGTCACTCTATAGCATAAGTCTGATGTGTCGCTCTATAGCATAAGTCGGATGTGTCACTCTATAGCATAAGTCGGATGTGCCACTCTATAGCATAAGTCTGATGTGTCACTCTATAGCATAAGTCTGATGTGTCGCTCTATAGCATAAGTCGGATCTGTCACTCTATAGCATAAGTCGGATGTGCCACTCTATAGCATAAGTCGGATGTGTCACTCTATAGCATAAGTCGGATGTGTCACTCTATAGCACAAGTCGGATGTGCCACTCTATAACATAAGTCGGATGTGTCACTCTATAACATAAGTCGGATGTGTCACTCTATAACATAAGTCGGATGTGTCACTCTATAGCATAAGTCGGATGTGTCACTCTATAGCACAAGTCGGATGTGTCACACTATAGCACAAGTCGGATGTGTCACTCTATAGCACAAGTCGGATGTGTCACTCTATAGCACAAGTCGGATGTGTCACTCTATAGCATAAGTCGGATGTGTCACTCTATAGCATTAGTCGGATGTGTCACTCTATAGCATTAGTCGGATGTGTCGCTCTATAGCACAAGTCGGATGTGTCACTCTATAGCATAAGTCGGATGTGCCACTCTATAACATAAGTCGGATGTGTCACTCTATAACATAAGTCGGATGTGTCACTCTATAACATAAGTCGGATGTGTCACTCTATAGCATAAGTCGGATGTGTCACTCTATAGCACAAGTCGGATGTGCCACTCTATAACATAAGTCGGATGTGTCACTCTATAACATAAGTCGGATGTGTCACTCTATAACATAAGTCGGATGTGTCACTCTATAGCATAAGTCGGATGTGTCACTCTATAGCACAAGTCGGATGTGCCACTCTTTAACATAAGTCGGATGTGTCACTCTATAACATAAGTCGGATGTGTCACTCTATAGCACAAGTCGGATGTGTCACTCTATAGCATAAGTCGGATGTGTCACTCTATAGCATTAGTCGGATGTGTCACTCTATAGCATTAGTCGGATGTGTCGCTCTATAGCATAAGTCGGATGTGTCACTCTATAGCATAAGTCGGATGTGTCACTCTATAGCATAAGTCGGATGTGCCACTCTATAGCATAAGTCGGATGTGTCACTCTATAACATAAGTCGGATGTGTCACTCTATAACATAAGTCGGATGTGTCACTCTATAACATAAGTCGGATGTGCCACTCTATAGCATAAGTCGGATGTGTCACTCTATAGCATAAGTCGGATGTGTCACTCTATTGTATAAGTCGGATGTGTCACTTTATAGCATAAGTCGGTTGTGTCACTTTATAGCATAAGTCGGATGTGCCACTCTATAGCATAAGTCGGATGTCTCGCTCTATAGCATAAGTCGGATGTGTCGCTCTATAACATAAGTCGGATGTGCCACATTATAGCATAAGTCGGATGTGTCGCTCTATAGCATAACTCGGATGTGTCGCTCTATAACATAAGTCGGTTGTGCCACTCTATAACATAAGTCGGTTGTGTCACTCTATAGCATAAGTCGGATGTGTCACTCTATAGCACAAGTCGGATGTGCCACTATATAGCATAAGTCGGATGTGTCACTCTATAGCACAAGTCGGATGTGTCGTTCTATAGCCTTCTGTGTAACAAGGTTTCGCTGTGAATTCCTAATGAACCTCAAAATATATGTAATTAAATAGAAACAACTAAATATATGTTAGGCAACGCAAGTAATTATTCAGTCTACATAAACTAAATGTTTTTAGAAAATATCGATCGGGATTTGACAAAACGACAGATAAATAAAGAAGAAAGATTGTAGAATAGATAAAGAATCATAGATTCCATGTAAAGTGAACAGCTACTGATATATGAGGACACAAGTGAGTGAATATGGTCTTACGCTGCTTTTACCAATAGTCCAGGGTGCCGTTGTACAAAACAACCTTAGCGCTAAGACTATCGTAAGTCTATGTTAAGGTATGGGAGTTTAGATCGTCTTAGGGCTAAGATTGCTTTGTACGACGGCACCCAGCAATATGACGGCGGGGGACGCCAGACATGGGCTTCTCACATTGTACCCATGCGAGGAATCGAACCCGGGTCTTCGCCGTGACGAGCGAACGCTATAACCACTAGGCTACACCGCCACCCCTGTGGTCACACGAACGAGGTTACACTTGTCAATAATGATGAGAATAAGCCCATCTGAGAACTACGCGAATGTCCTCATGCGTCTTCCTTCCCTGGCTATAACAGAACACAATACAAGTCATCAGACAGATACGTGAGTGCAGTGCTGATCAGGATCATAAAACATGGGCCACTGTATATACATTATGAAACATGTGTATCATGATGTAAGCCTAAAGGAAGACTGTGCGCCGTGGTCCGCTGCCCATTTCAACACAGGTCTACCTTCTAGTTACTGAAACACTAGTCCGCTGCCCATTTCAACACAGGTCTACCTTCTAGTTACTGAAACAATAGTCCGCTGCCCATTTCAACACAGGTCTACCTTCTAGTTACTGAAACACTAGTCCGCTGCCCATTTCAACACAGGTCTACCTTCTAGTTACTGAAACAATAGTCCGCTGCCCATTTCAACACAGGTCTACCTTCTAGTTACTGAAACAATAGTCCGCTGCCCATTTCAACACATGTCTACCTTCTAGTTACTGAAACAATAGTCCGCTGCCCATTTCAACACA
This sequence comes from Haliotis rufescens, assembly GCF_023055435.1. Taxonomy (NCBI): domain Eukaryota; kingdom Metazoa; phylum Mollusca; class Gastropoda; order Lepetellida; family Haliotidae; genus Haliotis; species Haliotis rufescens. The sequence continues at coordinate 56,839,861 of NW_025963890.1, read as the reverse complement.
GGTCTACCTTCTAGTTACTGAAACAATGGTCCGCTGCCCATTTCAACACAGGTCTACCTTCTAGTTACTGAAACAATAGTCCGCTGCCCATTTCAACACAGGTCTACCTTCTAGTTACTGAAACAATGGTCCGCTGCCCATTTCAACACAGCTCTACCTTCTAGTTACTGAAACAATAGTCCGCTGCCCATTTCAACACAGGTCTACCTTCTAGTTACTGAAACAATAGCCCGCTGCCCATTTCAACACAGATCTACCTTCTAGTTACTGAAACAATAGCCCGCTGCCCATTTCAACACAGGTCTACCTTCTAGTTACTGAAACAATAGTCAGCTGCCCATTTCAACACAGGTCTACCTTCTAGTTACTGAAAGAATAGTCCGCTGCCCATTTCAACACAGGTCTACTTTCTAGTTACTGAAACAATAGTCCACTGCCCATTTCAACACAGGTCTACCTTCTAGTTACTGAAACAATAGTCCGCTGCCCATTTCAACACAGGTCTACCTTCAAGTTACTGAAACAATCGTCCGCTGCCCATTTCAACACAGGTCTACCTTCTAGTTACTGAAACAATAGTCCACTGCCCATTTCAACACAGGTCTACCTTCTAGTTACTGAAACAATAGTCCGCTGCCCATTTCAACACAGGACTACTTTCTAGTTACTGAAACAATAGTCAGCTGCCCATTTCAACACAGGTCTACCTTCTAGTTACTGAAACAATAGTCAGCTGCCCATTTCAACACAGGTCTACCTTCTAGTTACTGAAACAATAGTCAGCTGCCCATTTCAACACAGGTCTACTTTCTAGTTACTGAAACAATAGCCCGCTGCCCATTTCAACACAGGTCTACCTTCTAGTTACTGAAACAATAGTCTGCTGCCCATTTCAACACAGGTCTACCTTCTAGTTACTGAAACAATAGCCCGCTGCCCATTTCAACACAGATCTACCTTCTAGTTACTGAAACAATAGCCCGCTGCCCATTTCAACACAGGTCTACCTTCTAGTTACTGAAACAATAGTCAGCTGCCCATTTCAACACAGGTCTACCTTCTAGTTACTGAAAGAATAGTCCGCTGCCCATTTCAACACAGGTCTACTTTCTAGTTACTGAAACAATAGTCCACTGCCCATTTCAACACAGGTCTACCTTCTAGTTACTGAAACAATAGTCCGCTGCCCATTTCAACACAGGTCTACCTTCAAGTTACTGAAACAATCGTCCGCTGCCCATTTCAACACAGGTCTACCTTCTAGTTACTGAAACAATAGTCCACTGCCCATTTCAACACAGGTCTACCTTCTAGTTACTGAAACAATAGTCCGCTGCCCATTTCAACACAGGACTACTTTCTAGTTACTGAAACAATAGTCAGCTGCCCATTTCAACACAGGTCTACCTTCTAGTTACTGAAACAATAGTCAGCTGCCCATTTCAACACATGTCTACCTTCTAGTTACTGAAACAATAGTCAGCTGCCCATTTCAACACAGGTCTACTTTCTAGTTACTGAAACAATAGCCCGCTGCCCATTTCAACACAGGTCTACCTTCTAGTTACTGAAACAATAGTCTGCTGCCCATTTCAACACAGGTCTACTTTCTAGTTACTGAAACAATAGTCTGCTGCCCATTTCAACACAGGTCTACTTTCTAGTTACTGAAACAATAGTCCGCTGCCCATTTCAACACAGGTCTACCTTCTAGTTACTGAAACAATAGTCCGCTGCCCATTTCAACACAGGTCTACTTTCTAGTTACTGAAACAATAGTCAGCTGCCCATTTCAACACAGGTCTACCTCCTAGTTACTGAAACAATAGTCCGCTGCCCATTTCAACACAGGTCTACTTCTAGTTACTGAAACAATAGTCCGCTGCCCATTTCAACACAGGTCTACTTTCTAGTTACTGAAACAATAGTCAGCTGCCCATTTCAACACAGGTCTACTTTCTAGTTACTGAAACAATAGTCTGCTGCCCATTTCAACTCAGGTCCACTTTCTAGTTACTGAAACAATAGTCCGCTGCCCATTTCAACACAGGTCTACTTTCTAGTTACTGAAACAATAGTCAGCTGCCCATTTCAACACAGGTCTACTTTCTAGTTACTGAAACAATAGTCAGCTGCCCATTTCAACACAGGTCTACCTCCTAGTTACTGAAACAATAGTCCACTGCCCATTTCAACGTAACATTTTTTGTATTAAATAGGATAAATGTATTCCACACCATGTTACAAAGAAGCCTGACCTTAACAATGTGCATCTCGTGCTCTCCTACAACTGTGTGTAATAAGTACCTTTGATGAAAAATACTTTTTGGAAGGTTTAATGAAGTCTTAAACTACTTTACCATACAAGCTCCAACAGAACACAGTGTTTCATACATGTCCCTTGTGCTTCCTTCCACGTCACTAAACATTCACTCCTCATACATTCATACACGGCGACATGTAGTGCCTGCAGCAGGGCCAGACCAGGTATACGCTCAAGGTTATAAGAACTGAAACGGTGACTTAAACATGTTTCAAGCATGATGTATTCAAACATACGGATATTCTTCGACTATGAGTCATGTACGACTATTCCAACACAACGCTTCGGTGATCCTAGAAGTACATGGAACATTGCCATAATAGTTACTCTACACACAAAATGCTCGTTGGAACTCTTAACCTGAGGCTACTAACGAGATTTCAAGCGAGCCCGTCCGAGAGGTAACGAGAGCTTTGCCTTGAATCGTGACACGTATAAAAAGCATTCACCCATAAGATTATTGAATGTCTCTTTCATTATTGTATTTACTCTGGCATACATAGAACGCAACAAGACATCTATCTTAGTCGTGAACAGATTGGCAAAGTAAGTTTAAATTGGTTTAAAGTCTGAATCATGAGCAGTATCATCAGTGTGTGACTGAATCCAATTTATAGTGCTAGCACACTGAGATACCATGCCGCAGTTTAACATGAAAACCCAACTCAGACACAGTAAACTGACTCCGAGCCGACCAGCCCTTGTTTTAGCCCCTTAATGCCGAGCGCCAGACAGGGTAACAAAAAGTACCATCATTTTACGTCTTTTGGTATGACACGGCCGGGGATCGAACCCCGGACCTTCCGCTCTCCGGGCGGACGCTCTACCACTAGACCACGGAGGCGGTCGGCGCAAGTTGGATACTAAACCAGACCGACCAGACCTTGTTTTAGCCCCTTAATGCCGAGCACCAAACGTCTTGTGGTATTTGGGGATCGAACCCGGACCTTCCGCTCTCCGGGCGGACGCTCTACCCCAAGACCACGGAGGCTGTTGAATAAACAGGAACAGTGTGGTCGATTCATTTAAGTCTGGGCCATTATAATCTGGCTGCTGGTCGGGTCTGGCAATAACTTGTTATGTTCTATCACGCAGGTTTATGAAATAAGAAAACAATGTCAAAAGAACTAAAAATTGGAATCAATAAGATATGGAATCACGTAACGAAACACTGCCAAGTTTGACAGATGCGTTGTGGCGTAAATTGAAAACTTCTGTCGCATCAATGAGATCGATAATATTGATCGGATTTCATTGTGTTAAATACATAAAATCACAGAACAGTCTCAGCTATCGATAACACGTTTGTTAATTGGTCTGGCTGAGATGGAGAATTGAGGATTTGAGTGTCAACCATACATTTCACCGTAGGTGGTGTTGCTATATCATGTCACCATCAACGTGGGTACGGCTCTTCTAAACACTAAACCTGCCCTTACACCGTATAATTATGTGAAGCGATATAAGACCCAGCTAACACACGACGTTGTCACAACGTTGTGGAAAGGTTGTGGATTGGTAACGTCGTGATATAACGTTGTCACAACGTTATTATAACGTCAACGTGCAACGTTATATCACAACGTTATAACAACGTAAAATACAACATTACCACAACGTCAAATACAACGTTCCCTCAACGTAAAAATACAACGTTCCCATAACGTAAAATACAACGTCATCACAACGTTAGGCCATGACGTTGTGACAACATAAATGGGAATTCCACAGAATAACGTTATATGGACGTAACATCCCCAACGTTACCACAACGTTGTCACAACGTTATCACAACGTTGTCACAACGTGAAGTTGTTTGATTCACTGAATCAACGTGGGTAAAGTTATCTAAATAGGAGAACTGTTACTAATTGAACTGGAAATTTGAATAAATTCGGATTGGAAAGAATCCCTGGAAAAACAAGTCAGATTTATAATCGAAACAAGTGGGATATTTAAGCTGCCACTTCACAGTGACCTGCAATGCATCAATGCAAAAGACCCATTGAGCTATGGCTAATAATATATTTCTCACTATACCCGTCCAAATATGGAAGTCAATATAATAGAATAAATAATCTTCGCAAACGTTTAACATCCCGTAAGTTATGTCCCTTAGATGTGTTAGGATCCGCTGATCTAGATTGATCCTGATTATGATCTTTGGGTTTTCGCATCAACCTGTGCTCGGGGCGTAACTAAAGTAGTGAACGTCTAAGACCCACATTTCCCCAGCTTCTCCTGTCGTTAGCTTGAGGGGCGGTGGGGTAGCATAGTGGTTAAAGTGTTCGCCCATTACGCCGAAGACCCGGGTTCGATTTCCAACATGGGTACAATGTGTGAAGCCCATTTCTGGTGTCCCTCGCCGTGATATTGCTGGAATATTGCTAAAAGCGGCGTAAAACGATACTAACTTATTCGTTAGCTTGCACTTGCTTGCAGTGATAACACTGATGATGTGTTGAAATCGCCGATAAACCCAACTCACTCACTCACAATTACTCAGTAAGTGGATTTCTGAAGCTCAAGATAAGACATTGAGATATCTCAATTCTGTTGTAGAATGTATGACCTCATTGTAACAGTGGGGCTTTAATTTTCAAACGTGAAAACGTTCCTGGAAAAAAAAATTTGATTTATCTCGGAGCAAGCGGAAACAAGTCACCTGACGTTGTAAGCTGGCAAAAATGTTATTGTGTAGGATGGTGCAATTATAAACTTGAATATGTCATTTTGATAAAAAAAATAATAAAAAAATATATATTTATATAATTATGTACATAGTTGTTCATTCTGGCGTGCCGACTGGAGGGATGAAGTCACTTCTACAATAAACTACGTTTATAACGAACACGCTTGTAACGAACTGTCGGATATAACGAACTGTTTCTTGGTGCCGTCCATTTTCGGTATAGATGTTGTTCGTATGCTTATAACAAACTACGGTTATAACGAATTCAAATTATTGGTCCCTTTGAGTTCGTTATAACCGTAGTTTACGGTATTTCGTATCACGCCCATCGGGTAGAACGCTCCGCTATTCGTGATCAGGACATGGTTTAGTATTCATGACCATACAACGCCTGCCATTCACTTGCTTAAACGCTTACATCATTGAACAGCATTACAAATACCTTACATCTAATTCCCCTTCTCACTACAAGTCCGGCATAGTGACCTGAGGCTAAAACCATGATACTGAACCCTCTATAAGATTCTCTAACGCCATTTATGTAGCGACCTGCTTACTGTTAAGTGGGATTTACCGGTCTACTGACTCTGAAGAGCTGAGTATCAGCAATCACATTATGTCTTTTAAGCAGCTTGGAGAAAACTTCGGAGATATAATATACCATACACACGATTATTGTTGTTGCCTGTAGCTGATACGTGGCTTGTGATTCGTAAACAGTTCTGATATACATGGTGTTGCGTTTACATTACGTACATTAATATAAAGGTCGGCGTTATTTGCTACCTTTTGTCCCGCTATAAAATTAATACAACCATGTCCTTAGCCGTATAGCCTTTGGAGATTTGGGATTTACAGATAGGATTTATTCAGTTTAAGTGTCTACGGTGCAGATAAGTGCTTACAAAGAATTGCGTGGCAGGAATATCTGAATATTGACAAACACCGTTGTAAATATGATGGTTTGGTTTGGTTTGTTGTTGTTTTACGCCGCACTCAGCAATATTCCAGCTTTATAACGATGATCTGTAAATAATCGAGTCTGGACCAGACAATCCAGTGACCGACATCATGAGCATCGATCCACGCTATTGTGATACGATGACATGCATCAACCAAGTCAGCGAGCCTGACCACACGATCCCGTTAGTCGCCTTTTACGGCAAGCATGGGTTGTTGAAGACCTATTCTACTCCGGATCTTCACGGGTCGTTTGATATATGATATCAAAATGGTCAAACTTCGGCAGTATTTGTAGCCTGGCTTTCGGTGATACATTGAGTCCAGCGGCACAATAGCCTCGTTTCATATCATTAATAAATACAGGCAAAACTGCTTAAAGGGAAGATGAGTTGAGTATGCATCTCCACGTGCTTGCATTGTTGTATTTACTTTCAAATGCTAGGTTAAATTACTTATATTTGTAGTTTAAAAAGTAACTGGGGCACACTGAACTTCTTGTGTAAGTGTGTTCCTTCTGCGGTAGACAAATACTAATCATAGCACGTCATTAAGATTGTGGGTGAGGTGAGGTGAAATGGTTCGTTTAAGTCCTTTAATGCCGTGAGCTGCCGATAGTGCAGGACAGGCTTACCATTTTCGTGAACACCTCGCGTCATCACTGAGTTTCAGTGTTCCTGCCATGCGGTAAATATTAATTCACCCACTCCTGTTACATAATTTCCACTACTATTTTGTAGTCCGCCCGGAGAGCGGAAGGTCCGGGGTTGGATCCCCGGCTGCGTCATACCAAAAGACGTTAAAAGATGGTCCTTGTTGTTACCCTGCCTGACGCTCGGCATTAAGGAGCTCAAACGAACCCCATTTCACTTCACCTCAGACCGCCTCCGAGGTCTAGTGGTAGAGCGTCCGCCCGGAGGGGGGAAGGTCCGGGGTTCGATACCCGACCGCGTCATAGCAAAAGACGTTAAAAGATGGTACTTGTTGTTACCCTGTCTGGCTCTCGGCATTAAGGGGCTAAAACAAGGACTGGTCGGCTCGGAGTCAGTATACTGTGTCTGAGTGGGGTATTCATGTTAAACTGCGACATGGTTTCTCAGTAAGCTAGCACTATAAATCGGCATCAGTCCGGACTAGTACAAGCAGCCACACAAACACACACACGTACATGCACGTCGCTATATAAGTGCAATAATCTTGGACGCGACGTTAAACCCCATTTCACCTCACCTCACCTCACCTCACCTCACGCCTGTCCCACAGCAGTACTCCAGTAGTAATACATTCTTTTAAGATTGCGTGCCACACATGCCCCTGGCTATATCAGCTTTCCTAGAGGAACGTAAGAAGCTGGGTTCCCTACACCTAGACGTGGCTTTATTATTTACACCCATTTGTCCTGAAGAATATTTACCCTTAACGGAAACTAATACAATATGTATGCTACCCCGAAATTATCGCGCTCTCTCTAATTCAATTTCACCGGATTAACTAGAGTCGTGGAAACATGGAGAATGTACTGTAATTAGTGTGTTCCGAATCGTAATGTCCAGATGGATACGTCTCCGAGTCATTTGGCCGGGTGAACGAGTTCTCGAACCAACACGAATACAGACATATTGCTATTTCCCAAAGTCAGTGAGGCTTGTTTATTATCACGATCTTTGACAAACAGAACACCCACCGTGGGGATTCCGGGTTAAAATAGGTCCCCCGCAACCAACGCTGGTCCTACGAGGCGTGGTCAGTCTCCATCCACTGGTTGGTTGCGTTTCCTCGTACCCTGACCGCGTGGATCGTTGCTCACAATTTCGATCACTGGTTTGTCCTGTTCAGATTAGATTGTTGACAGACCGCCGTCATATAGCTGGAATATTGCTGAGAGCGGCTTTAAACAACAAACAAACATAACACCGTTATGAAACAACTGGTATGTCTCAAGCAGTTAACATAAGGAAAGATGGGACTTAATTCGTTACTACAGAGGGGGGTTGGGAGGGGGGTGGGGTGGGGTGGTTGTACTGCGTCCTGTATCTATATCCACACAGTATCCCTATCTCTATATTCGAACAGTATCTATATATCTATATTCACACAGTAGCTATATGTCTAAATTCACACAGTAGCCCTGTCTCTATATTCACACAGTAGCTATATGTCTAAATTCACACAGTAGCCCTGTCTCTATATTCGAACAGTAGCTATATATCTATATTCACACAGTAGCTATATGTCTATATTCACACAGTAGCCCTGTCTCTATATTCACACAGTAGCTATATGTCTAAATTCACACAGTAGCTATATATCTATATTCACACAGTAGCTATATGTCTAAATTCACACAGTAGCCCTATCTCTAGTCACACAGTAGCTATATATCTATATTCACACAGTAGCTATATGTCTAAATTCACACAGTAGCCCTGTCTCTATATTCACACAGTAGCGATATGTCTATATTCACACAGTAGCTATATGTCTAAATTCACACAGTATCCCTATCTCCATATTCCGTATCCCGTACTATCAAGCCGGAGACCTAGTAGCCATATTTCTATATTCACACAATAACAATATAACTATTTTCACACAGTAGCCCTATTTCTATATTCACACAGTAGCTATATAATTATATTCACACAGTAGCTATATAATTATATTACCACAGGAGCTATATATCTATATTCACTCAGTAGCCCTATTTATATATTCACACAGTAGCTGTATAATTATATTCACACAGTAGCCCTATTTATATATTCACGCAGTAGCTATATAACTATATTCACACAGTAGCCCTATTTATATATTCACACAGTATCTATATAATTATATTCACACAGTAGCCATGTTTATATACTCACACAGTAGCTATATAACTATATTCATACAGTAGACCTATTTATATGTTCACACAGTAGCCCTATTTATATGTTCACACAGTAGCCCTACTTATATATTCACACAGTAGCCCTACTTATATATTCACACAGTAGCTATATATCTATACTCACACAGTAGCCCTATTTCTACATTCACACAGTAGCTTAGCTATATATCTATATTCACACAGTAGCCCTATCTATATATTCACACAGTAGCTATATATCTATATTCACACAGTAGCCCTATTTATATATTCACACAGTAGCAATATATCTATATTCACTCAGTAGCCCTATTTATATACTACTATTCACACAGTAGCTATATAATTATATTCACACAGTAGCCATATTTATATACTCACAGAGTAGTGATATATCTATATTCACTCAGTAGCTTTATGTCTATATTCACACAGTAGCCCTGTCTCTATATTTCCTATACCGTGTTATCTAGCCAGACACACAGTAGCTATATATATATATTCACACAGTAGCCCTATCTCTATATTCCGTGTCCGGTACTATCCAGCCAGGCACACAGTAGCTATATATCTATATTCACACAGTAGCCCTGTCTCTATATTCCCTGTACTGTGCTATCCAGCCAGGCACACAGTAGCTATATATCTATATTCACACAGTAGCCCTGTCTCTATATTCCCTGTACTGTGCTATCCAGCCAGGCACACAGTAGCTATATATCTATATTCACACAGTAGCCCTGTCTCTATATTCCCTGTACTGTGCTATCCAGCCAGATACACAGTAGCTATATATCTATATTCACACAGTAGCCCTGTCTCTATATTCCCTGTACTGTGCTATCCAGCCAGGCACACACTGAGTGGCGTGGGTCCGAGCTCGGCGAACACATCACCTGAGACATCTTCACACTAGGAGGCTTTGTTGAGGGAATAACAATCAAAGGCGTTCCCACAATGAGGGGATCAAGGTGTCTTAACTCCAACTTGTAATCAGGTGTGAGGAAGGGCCTTCACGGGGAGTGGGACGGAGAGATCTGCGTATTAATTTCGTGGTATGGGGTCGCGTGGTGTTGGACATTCAGTTTAGGTTAAGGACATTGTGCATTCAGATTTCATTCTCAACTCCCGGGGAGGATATAGAAACGGAACAGATAGATGGACAAACACGCAAGCAGGCCTGATCACAGATACTTGAGTCTTCGTAATTTTTGTGTTCAACTCAACACAAGTCCACTGTTTCCATAACACAGCACTACAAAAGTGACTTTAACAAAGTGTGTCAGTGAGTAAGTGAATTGTGTTTAACGCCGTTTTGAACAGTATTTCAGTTGTACCACGGCGTGTCTGGTTAATGTGGGAGGAAATCCCGAAGTGATGCAGGTCTTAGACGTTTCCAACTTTTGGGTGGTGTGTGTGTGTGTGTGTGTGTGTGTGTGTGCGTGTGTGTGTGTATATGTGTGTGTGTGTGTGTGTGTGTGTGTGTGTGTGTGTGTGTGTGTGTGTGTGTGTGTGTGTGTGTGTGTGTGTGTGTGTGTGTGTGTGTGTGTTTGTGTGTGTGTGTGTGATCAGTAATCAGTAGATGACTACCAACCTCGTGCAGCGTTGCGAAACTTGCATGAAACGGGTAATACCCTGACACATGAGGAGGATGTTACACAATTTCCAGAGAAGTACATCGTACCCATTACAATTATGTGGACAATTATGTATAATTTTACACTAAAACAAAAGACAAAAAGCTGAAGAAAGCAAAAGTAAACATAATAATGAAGTATTTTGTATATGTTTGTTTGTTTGTTTGTTTGTTTGTTTGTTTGTTGGCACAATATTGCAGCTATATGACAGCGGTCTGTAAAATAATCGAGTCTGGACCAGACAATCCAGTGATTGACATCACGATCAACGATCCATGTAATTGGGATACGATGACATGCATCAACCAAGTCAGCGAGCCTGACCACCCGATCCCGTTAGTCACCTCTTACGACAAGCATGTGTTGTTCAAGACCAATTCTAACACTGATCTTCACGCGTCTTTTAAGCACGTTTAGAGTGTACTTGAGTTCCCCTTAACACAGGACTAAGATCGCTTTGTGGGACGGGACCCTGACCTATATATAAATAATATTATATTGAGATACAAGCGTAAAAATAAAATTTACTGTCGAATATTAACCTCATACGTCATCACACGTATAAAATGCCATGCAAGTTTAAGCACTCTTTATTGCTCAACTATGAATGCAAAATCGGGAATACCAAACACCCCTCCCTGCTAGGTGCATTACACAACACTTTAAAGAAAACCACTTCAGCGGATACCAAAAATAACTCCCGTGAAGGGCCATGTTCATACAATACCGAAACAAAATACCCAACCCACTCCCAAATAATACATCAAGTGGAGACAGGAGCTGGATAATAAACATTTATACCCCACCCAGGAGTTTACGTGTTTATCTTAATGCAATAACTCACAGCCCACTAATGCAAACATCGTTGCACCTTGGTGCATACATTCTGTGTATTTTCTAGTTTTATAACCAGTGTTTGGGATAATATCTGCCTTAGCGTGAACGCGGCGGGTGGACTAGCCAATATATCCTATTCACAACAATCACGCACACACACACAAATGTCAATATTATCTTTGTGGACGAGAATAAACAGATGCTAGGGGAATCTTTCAGGACTCTTTGAAATGAAGCTTCAAGATCTACCTCGAAGCTTAAGAGAATATAGTCATAGGGTGTTCGTGTCAGCTGTGTGAGTGAATGAGTCGGGTCGGAATTGTATTTCGGATATTTCTCCGTATTTTACGGGGAGTCTAGATGTGGGATGGCCCCGTGAAGATCCGGGTTAGAATTGGTCTTCAGCAACAAAGTTTGTCGTAAGAGGCAAATACGGGGATCGGGTGGTCAGGCTTGCTGACTTGGTTGATGCATATCATCAGATCCCAGTTGCATAGATCGATGCTTATGATGTCAATCGTTGGATAGACCGCTCCAGATTCGATAATTTACAGACCTGAAAATGCTGCCCGAGGAAAGCCCGAAGTGATTAATAGCTGAGATGTTTAACGACTTTGTTAAAACCCAGGAGTATGGTGCTGACAACCCAAGACACATAATCAGAGGTAATCTGGGGATTAAATCAACGATCATAGGTTTCTGGCACACCTAAGAAGGAAAACCAAATTGATGTTTGGCACTTGGTGGAAATGGTCACATGGACGTGTGGTGTTTTTTTAGGGTTTTTTTATTGTTTAACACCGCACTCAGCGATATTCCATCTGTATGACGGCGGTCTGTAAATATTCCAGTGATTGACGTCATGAGCATCGATCTACGCAATTCGGATACGATGACATTCATCAACCAAGCTAGAGAGCCTGACCACCCGATCCCGTTTGTCGCCTCTTACGACAAGCATAGTCGCCTTTTACAAAAAGCATTGGTTGCTGCAAACCTATTCTTACCCGGATCATCATGTTGGTGGGGATAGGCGTTGGTTCCTCCGATTTCGAATTGTGCCCCAGCTAACTATCCTTGTCGGAAGGTGCAACAATGTTTGACCGGGTGGTCTGGCTCGCGGGCTTGGTTAATTGTGTGGCATTATACCCCGACGGCGTAGATCGTAATATCACCCCATCCCTGTCTGTTTGCTTCGATAATTTGCAGGCCGCCGTGATATAGCTGAAATATTTTTGACGAAACCTTGCTTTTATTCTGACCGGAGGTTAGGGTTTTAGGTGCAGATACTCCCATTGTATGCCACACCTCCATACAGCCGTGACAGAAACATGAGCGTCACACCGCACCCACAGAATGTAAACAATTATTACGACACTACCACATTAACACCCGGGAAATATGTTCAAATGACATGCCTGTCAACGTGGACATAAAAGCAGATGAAAGTGAAACATTGCAAGATCGTAAATTTCATAATATTTCCTTGCAAAGGCATAAACTTGTATTACGTTCACAGGACCTAACTTTGTCGATCACAATATTGAAGACATAAAGCCTAGATGTGAGGCCCAGCCGTTAACAATATACCTATTCAGATTATAAGAAATCGATTATGTGACAAAATACCATGAGTAAGCTAGTTTTAAATTAATCCATCAACAATGACAATTAAAGTTTTTAACAATGCAAATGGCAAAATTCTGTTAAAACGAAATTATTTCATAAATCCATCCAAGGCGATCTAAATGCCCTGCTGTTCGAGACAACGAGAGTGTAGTTACTGTGCATATCCAGCTCTACGCTGGGTTCGAATCCCTGTTCACCCTGGTTATGTTTCTAATACCCCGTTCGGATGCACATCTACTAACGAAAGTAATTTTGCACATCTGTAACTATACATACGTGTGTATATGTATATTTACTATGCGTTCACATGACAATCAACTTAGGTGTGTAAATATAATTTGTAAATTGTTTACGACGTTCAAGACAAAACATTTTTTTTCCAATCAAAAATGAATGAAAAGAGAGTTACTTCACCGAAAATGTGTTTGATTTCCTTTGTACACAAAGTTCTGACTCCTTGAAACCAAAAGAAAACACCGTCCGCTCAACTCTGTATATACGCATAAAGGTTGGCAACTGTTGTTTGTTTGGAGTTGGCAAACGAACAGATATTAATTAGATCATCCTCTTACGTTAAAATAAACGTTCACATTGCAACATATACACACAGGGTAAATTGACATTTACATTTGCACTTGCGAATTGGCTCCTGGTGTAAATATACACACATGAGTAAACACGTTCACATGACAAGTATACTCATGTATGTATTTCTACACACGTATGCACATATACACACATATGTAAAGAGGCGCATGTGAACGGGGTATAAATTTGTCAGACCAAACCCGTGCTCGTGGGTTTCACCAAAGTGGTAAACGGCAGAGACTTGCATCACTTCGGGCTTTCTCTCACCCACTTGAAGATCCGGGTTAGAATAGGTCTTCAGCAACCCATACTTGCCGTAAAAGGTGACAATGCTTGTAAGAGGCGACTAACGGGATCGGGTGGTTAGGCTCACTGACTTGGTTGACGCATGTCATAGTATCCTAATTGCGTAGATCGATGCCAATGATATCAATCATAGGATTGTCTGGTCCAGACTCGATTGTTTACAGACGGCCGTCATATAGCTGGAATATTGCTGATTGCGGCGTTAAACACATACAACAACAACTTTCTCTCACTTCAGCTGATATATAAACTAAAACACAGCTCAAAGTCACTCACTCATCTTCAAACTCACTCACGCTCCAGTTCTTCACATGAAGACACAAGTATGAAGATGTAGAATACATTAGATGCGAATCACGACAGTGTATTCCGCAACCACCCCGAGATAGGTCTCAGATTATGATTTAAACGTATGTAATCCGTCATTACCTGGCCCCTGGCTTCACACGTTACATGGCGTTATGACAGTTCATCTCCAGTGTATAAAGCCGTTTATGACCATTTGCTGCTCGTTAACGCTCTCGAGCAAGAAACATTGATATGATTATGTAACACCAAGCGTAACCACGTCGATACGCAATCTAATCCCACCGGCAGATCATCAAAGAGTATCGGTGATCGATAAACAACAATGGGATACCAAGTGGAAACCCTTGTCCTTGTAATTCTGATTTATAAGTTTTTAAATGTCTTGAACGTTTTTAGAAGTCAGTTGGTGGTAATGAGGTTTTGATAATTCAAGAATATTCTGGAGGGAGTGATATATGGCAGATTAATTACCTTAATGCTTGGACCATGAGGGTCGGGGATAAAAGGTTATGAGATGTACTGTCGGGCAGTACTTACACTCTCCTTCAGATCACAAGCTGCTTGGTCGAGCGGAATGAAACATGACCAATGCACGCAAGCAACGTAATTTATCAGTACCGTTAATTGTACAGCATAGTTCATTGCGACCATTGAATCTGTGACATTTCTGTATCATTAGTTGCAAGCATTACGAGTTCTCAGTACTTTTAATTACAATCAACACTAGTTATCAGTATTGATACTTCTCAGTACTATTAATTACAACCAGTGTGATTTCTCTGTACAACTAAGCGCAAACAGTATGATTTCTCAGTACCACTGAACGGAAACAGTATGATTTCTCAGTACCAGTGAGCGCAAGAAGTTTGATATCTCAATACCACTGAGCGCAGCTAGTATGCTTGCTCAGTACCATTATATTACAAGCAGTATACTTTCTCAGTTCCATTCAATGCAGGCAGTATATATATATGTTCTCAGTACCAGTGAATTTAATTTAATTTGTTGCGTACCATTGAGTAAACCCACTTTATATCACGGGTATTAGTCGCAAGAAAGTTCTCATTGCCATCACGTAGAAGCAATACGTTCCAACTACCATTGAGTTTAAGCAACATTCAAACATGAGTGCAAGAAAAATAAGTTTTCAGTATCATAGAATAACGTTAGTACAGACTTCACATATTAACCAAAACGAGCAAATTCCTACCCTAAACCTGTGTGAAGCACTTAAACTAAATGCATTGCGTGATGCACGTATGCATGATACCAGGTGCGAGGTTGCATATAAATGCATCATGCATAAACATAGATGAAAGGGACGTTTATCACAAAGTAACTTATCAACCTAGTGTGTCATGTGCTGTGGGCGACTGTGTTAAACCAGGCATTGTACAAGTGAATATTTTAGGCATGCTTGCTGATGCACAGTGGTATATTTCTGTCAACCATGTATGCTTTGAATTTATGTCGGTTTGACTTTATGCAAACATTTAGTTTCGGCGCATAGACTCTGGATTTAATGCACGTCGTTTTTTTCTCTCTTTGTTCGCACACGTAATGTGTCTGCGCACCTGCTGTTTATTCTAACGCCTCTACTCATTGTATGCGTCTTTGCATTAATGAATCTATTCATGGATACAGACTATATAATTATAACAGTTGAACTATCGTACCTTTTTTTACATAAACGTATATTAACACATCTGTTCGTATCTCTACGTCCCAAAATCACAGGTAACAATCGTAAATAACTAACACTAACATCTTTATGGTTATAATATTCATGACAAACTCAAAGGCAACATGAACAGGCCATGTTTAATCGTGTTTTAGAAGCATACAACTAAACACTCATTCCAAATAAAAAAGTATGTCTAGCATTTCGTTTATCTGTGCACAATTGATATTATTGTGAAGTTCCCTTCGCACCAGCAGTAGCTTGAACATCTGAGAGAATTTAATGTGTGACTATCTTTCTCACTTTAGAACACATTAACCCGAAATCGAGTCTTGACAGAGGTATGCTGTGTGCAGTGTTACAAGACTGAAGATCTAGAAAGCCATATAATCCATTATTATAATTCATTTGTAGTTATCAATAAATTATGATCAGATACTTTTGTTTTTGTGTATTAACAACTCAAAAGAAGTAAAAGAACACCGGAGTTTTTCAATATGACTATAGTTAATCTGTCTTGGCTGGTTGGTATTGAAACACAGCCTTCCATATATATATGTAAATCCCTAGCCCTATGTACACATATGACCCAATATCAACAAAAGAGGCACTGTTTAATCAATGGAAAGGTAAGTAACCTCATACAATATGTATCAAACAATTTTCCAATTCGTGAAATCCTACAAAATTCCTTTCATAGATTATGTTGCTTCTATCAGTTTGGGCGTAAAGGACGCCATTGATTGAAATATTTGGTTTTATTCCGCTTGTTTGGAGAGTTGCCATTCCCGCTGGGGCACCTGGCTATATAATTCCACTATTGTGCTGTGCGGTCGGCCTATGACACAGTACATGCGTAAGTCGCTGGCCCTACTTGTGGAACAGTGTTGTGTTATATCAGTCTACAGAAACTGACGTCTTATTACACACGACTTAAAGAGATTATACCTTAATCTGGAGAATTATCATATGTTATGCCTTTCTTCTAAGGGTTTTGATAGGATTAGATAGCATTTCGCATTACTTATTACTTATTACGTTTGTAATGCCTGAAATCTCTGGACGTTCCTCAAGTTAATTGGATAGTATGATTATAATCTTACTATCCAATTAACTTGAGGAACGTCCAGAGATTTCAGGCATTGCCGTGAATATGCATTGTTTCTTATCTAACTGCCGGGCAAAAGAATGTATACACTTGAAAATTGGATTTGACCAAAACCAACCTTACCAAAACGTTCCAAAAAAGAAAACAGTTGCCGAAATTAAGGGTCCAAAACACAAGTATGCTATACTCGTATCAAATAATTCACCATTAATTGTTTTAACCATGACAGGTAATATTTTTGTATAATGGGAATTATTAACGTCGGATCTAAGTTGGATGAAATTCGGATCCTTCAATATCACCCCCCCCCCCCCCCCCCCCCACACACACACACACACACACCCACACACACGCACACACACACCCTCTCCATACCAAGGTAAATATATACTTACCTTCATAGTCTGAAGGTATCACAATAGTTTCGTCTGTTTCGTTGTACTTTCTGATTCTAGGATCATACATGACATTTCTGGCCAGGAGTTTTCGTATTGTTCGGGTTTCGAACAGCAACATAGGCTGTGTCAGATTCACAGGCAGAGGTTTGTCCTTGGTGGTCAGTAGAGTGGATGTACATCTCACAACCTGGGGCAGTGTGAACTGTTCTGACAGATCCTCCAGGGAGTAAGTCTGCGTACTCCATTGGGCTTTAGGGTCTTCCGAATGTCCATTCCCATTGACGCCATTCCTCTTCGAGGACGTTTTCGAACGGCTACTCATGGTGACAACTTCAGTCAAACGACGACGACAAACGGCAGACGAGTCAACAGACCCCAAACATCAGATCTGTGTATGACTATCTGGTGTTATATCTCACAAACGTGTTTATATAATCAAGGTGAAGGATGAACCCTCCGCCGGCTTCACTGAAATTTTCACGTGCCAGTGAAACTATCAAGATTTCACTGATTAGCTTTCAGCACAAGCAGACGATAGTTGAAGGAGCAGACGACAACGTATCGTCTCATCAAAATAGGATAGTCGTGTTGGATGTCAGTCAATGATAAATCCGTAAGTAGGGCAGTATTAATGAAGGGAGGCGATGTGAAACATCCGTCCGTGTTTTCGTGAACAAATGCTGTGCTGCCACTAGGATGGACATCAAGCTACATTGCAAAGTCAGTCATGTAGAAAGTTAAACTTCCTATGCTTAAACCGCTGTGCAGGTGTGTATATATCTTCCGTGCGTCTGTTCCGCTTTGAGCTCTCGTTTCTAAGACCAAACAAGGTCGATTTTATCCCCAAATAACAGCAGGCAGACAAAAGCTCTCATTTGGTGTGGCCGCACAGTTACGGTAGAAGAACATCAATGGGGATTCTTAGCATGAGTAATCGCATTCACCTCTTTCACAATAACATACTATACGAGGGGAGGCAACTGCTGACAGGGCAAATTCTTCACATTATGTATTACAGCGATAAGCCCCAGGTCAAGTGAACCAATCAATGCGGCTCTTTCAAACCTTAGCAAATACCTACACATTGAAGAACAGTGTATACCACGTAAATATGAACTCATAACTTAGCGTGGAATGCAGACGTTGTGTATTCGAACAGCATCCTAATTGTAAAGATGAAGCCTGGTACAAAAACGCTCTGCTACTCACGGCGGTGTCAGTTTAACGTTTCTGAATGAGTGGTTATGGCACAACATTCCTCACTATGAAATGGGTGTCATACTTGTAAAAGAAGCAGGTCTGTCACCCAAAACCCCATTTCAAACCTGCTACTGTACTTTATCATGCTCTTTTTAACATAATTACAATCGTTGACGTGGACGTGTATTTTGTTCACATTTTGACAAAGTAGGGAAGTGAAAAACATTTTTCTGAATCACATTCTTTGTAGTCATCATGGCAGCATTCCAACCGCGGATTGTAATATTCTATTCTGCTTCTGACTACATACGTCGTGTAACGTGTTTGAGTTGTGCCATTGAATAATAATGTTATTTTGTAAGCATTTCTGATCAAACGAATTCAGCACACTCTCTGTAAGGAAGGATCGAAATGAACTTTAAATTCCGAAACTGACATACAGCGAACCCTCGTTAATCCGGACAGTGCTGTTCCAAGTGAAATCGTCCGGGATTACATATTTTCGGATTAATGAAACATTAATTCATATAGTAACGTCCCTTTAACAGAACAGTTACAGCAGCGAAGATCCGGGGTAGAATTGGTCTGTAGAAACCCATGCTTGTCGTAAGAGGTGTCTAACGGGATCAACGTTAAAAATACACACCGCACAAACAATAACAGTACATTGACGTTTCCAAATGTAACCGCCAGATGTGCATGGATAACGTAAGTTATATGTATGTTCTTTTAATTCTTATGAATCTGCATGTATCTCTATTTTACAACACCTGTGGGTATTCAATGATAGAATACGTCCATGCTTTCTGCTGGATCCGACCAATTGTGTGCCATCGTGACCATACGTACTGTACTCACTCTCTTAACCACTGTTGTGACGGGCACAGAGACGATTATTTACGATATTTACAGATTCCGTCGTATGGTCATCAAATACATGAGTTTATGAATCACTATCAAAAAGTGATTACTCCAGGTGTTCGCGAAAAGGTGAGCATCCTGCCCCACAGGTGGCACCCGTCACAAACACATGCAAAGGCAAATCAAGTGCTCACCTGAAAAAAAACCCGGGAACATGTGGTACAAGTAAAAATAGGGAATTGCATCGGACATCATATTTGTCACAGATGCGTCTACGCACCCACGTATGACGTTCCTTATTCTCAGACTATAACCCGTGATGATTGGTGGATAGGGTGTGTGAATCATCCAAGACCCGTGATGAACGATGTCGTACCTCTATCTCTATAGAATAGGTAGATGCTAATTTGACTAACCCATACAGACATGATTACATAGCCGTCGGGATATGGTCGGGTATGGTCCATTACAGAGTAAAACATCAAAGAAATGGATTGGACCATAAAACCAGCGTCATTAATTTGTCCTTATATCGTAACTCGTGCCTTGCCAGTAAAACACGTCAAGTGTAAAGGTCATGGCCCTTGCTCACTATGCCATAACATTTCATATTCACAGAGTGAATGGGTGAACCTTTATGCCGCTTTCTATTCCAGCCCTTCCAGGGTGTGCTTGTCCATGGTGAGGTTTCACATAGTACGTATACAGAGTGCCGCCTTATGTTTTTTAAGTCTAAAATAAAATAAAAAATACGAACACGATATTGAAACACTGCTATCAAACAGACCGAATATAATAACATCCGTCATAGTGAGTGAGTATGGTTTTACGCCGCTTTTAGCAATATTCCTGCAATATAATGACCATCTTCCCGAGGCTAGGGAGTTAACTGACTATAAAAGACTGGAATTACGGAGTTACAGTTTGGCTGGGCTAACGAGTCTATGCATAGTCCAATGAAAATATCTAGACATCCGATTCGAAAACAACATGGATTTCAACGTGCAGATTTCGGTCGACTGCAAGATTTGCAAAGAATGTGTACCGTCAACCCGGCTTCGACAGATATCTTGCAAATCGCTTCATGTTTCAAATCAAGGTGCTCAAGTGAGTTGATGCGTTTCGCGAGGTAAGACCCGTTTTATAACAATATATACTCACCGCCAAAAGAAACGCCAACTATAGTAACATAGAGAAGCATGTCTACGTCAAAAAGACATTTCCAATGTGTACCACTTAATGACAAAACTGACAATCACTCAAGTATTACCACAGTGTCTGTATTCTTATCAGGATAAGCTGCACGTAATTTCCAAACTTTACACGCTGATCCTGCTCGAGACAAATGGTGCATCTCGAGTCATGGCTCTTTGACGTCACATGTGATGTCGGTTTACACAACATACCAGTATGTTCGTTTTGCATCGAACCAATCTAATATATCTTGAATATGAGTAATTCTTCTTTATTAGCCAACATGTATGGTATTCGAGTTTCTTTTGTCCGTGAGTATAGATCTTGATTAACGATCAGATCGTCTTGCCTAGGCGCTGCCATTTTATTTGAAGCAAATGCAAGTGATGTGAGAGGTGGAATCTGATTGTTCAAAAGGATGAACATAGAAGGGACATAAGTCGTTAACACGAGCCACGAAATACCAGCTTTGTTCGGCAAGGGTGGAGTGAGTGAGTTAGGTTTCACGCCGCTGTTAACAGTATTCCAGTTATATCACGGCGTGTCAGCTTAATGTGGGAGGAAAGCCCGAATTGATGCAGGTCTAAGACGTTTACCACTTCGGTGAAACCCACGAGCACGGGTATGGTGCTGACAAACCTAGAAACATAATTAGGGCGAACCGGGATTCGAACCCACAATCATAGGTTTCTGGCGTATCCAAGGGACGCAACTCTGCACAGCGAATCGCGGCGCCTTAGACGACTGGGCCACCCGTGCCCCCGGCAAGGGTGGAAACTGGATATAGTCAGTTAATGCCCTTGCCTCGGGAAGATGCGTCACGGCGGGGGACACCAGAAATGCAGACGTAATAAGGCGCGTAACATAAGTAAAAACAAGCATGTTAGGATATGCAATAAACATAAATGAAGTAGAAAGATGTTCAATTGGGCCTTCTTTTTGAAAGAAACAGCCATGCAGTGTCGGGGAAATACCTCTGGCAGTCAGAGCCTTGTGCACAGAGACTGTTCCGCGTGGGGGTACATCCTATTCATGAGTGAGTGAGTTGGGTTTAACACCGCTTTTAACAGTATTCCAGTGATATCACGGCGTGGGAGGAAAGCCCGAAGTGATGCAGGTCTCAGACGTTTACCATTTCGGTGAAACCCACGAGAACTGGTATGGTGCTGACAAACCAAGAAACATAATCGGGGCGAACCGGGAATCGAACCCACAATCATAGGTTTCTGGCGTGCCCAAGGGACGCAACTCTGCACAGCGAATCGCGGCGCCCTAGACGACAGGGCCACCCGTGCCCCCTCTTATTCATGATAATTATCCGCTATAAAAGCGTGCTTCGCAACCCATGGTGAAGTGTTAACTGCGTCATGTTTGCATAGGTTTATGACTTTCCGCTTGTATACTGAGTAATTGTGATTGCCGCATAAACTGTCGTGCAAATAATAGCTTTGAAGAAAATCACATTTTAATTCAACAAAGCTATTGAGGCTTTTCTTTATAAACTTTATAAACATGTATGTACACATTTGATAAATTGAAAAAAATAATAATCGATTTTCCACGCAGATTGCCTCATTCATACCAGTGAATTAAACTGCCGGAATAAAGACATTTTTGATTGTGGCCTAAAGTGAAACAAACAAATTATGTTGATGTATTTTATCTTAGTTACGTTTTTCACTTCAAGTGTGCAGTTTTTAGGCGACCGTTGTCAGCTTAGTCAAGTTTTGATAACATTGGTTATTCAAATCTTATTTCAAGTGTACACTTTATTTTGCCCAGCATTTTACTGTTCGTGAAGCAAATATATATATAACCAAAGTAACTGAATAAATAAAACTTGTTGTGACAGGTTGTAAATAATATGAAACACACAGCTCAATGTTGGGTGTATTTTATAGCCACCGCCTTGCTGTTTCTGACTCACGTGATCCCTCCGGTAACACTGACATGGATTCGCATGCACAGGCAACGCAATTTACATTGTAACATTAACATATGTGTTGCCTTCAAGCGAATCTGCAAAAAAACCCAACATTGTATTTTAACATATTATTATGTACAATCACTTTGATAGCTTGAACGAACTAGAAGCTGTAAATATGCCTTGCAGACCATCGCTCCCACCCACGCTGTCTGACTCCACCCCCCCACCCACGTGTCTGGGTATCAGGAGACAGAAGCCTCCAGCGGTCTCACGCCACCCCTTTCACCCCGTTACGGTAGAAGACAATGGAGCGATGGGCGTGACAATACCTCTTTGTGACGTCGGAGCATTATGACGCAGCATATGGTACACACTGGGTATAATCGGCATGCCTCGCCCCTCTCCGTAACCGCAAACACGAAGTTTATTTTCAGCGGAAATGGCCGATCATGTTCAGAAGTAAATAACATACGACAAAGGTTAAGGGGGTTGTCGCAGACCTTAACATATTTTCATTGTGTACTGTATATTGTGATTGGAAACCATGTGTTAATGACACGAGAGTTTTTATTGTTGAAGATTTTATTGCGATTAGAAACAGATACACGTGTCAAAGTTACAGATCATACATTTTGTTGTTTACTATAATTTGTAGCAGGAGCACAAGGGGTACATGGGGATTTATGCATCGTTGTTAGGTTTTATATCACGAAACGGTGTATTAAAAATAACGAGGGACGCATAAAACCTAATGTACCCCTCGTGTTCCTGCTACAACGAATTTATCTAAACGACATGTTTTAATGTGACATTGTGAAAAATTAACACAAATTCGAATTTAATAGAAAACAGCTGTTCGAGTAAGCTGACGTTAACATGTGCTATGTTACGTAACTCGGAAACTGCGGCTTTTTGCTTTGAAGTGGGTATAAGGGATTTATTCTGCCTCTCAGAAATCCACGTGCAGCCTGTATTGTTCGTGGCGGGGTATCAGAGATTTATTCCCCCGCTGAGAAATGTATTATCATCCAAGGCGGGTTACGCAGTATTTTATCAAGATCACGTGGACCAATCAGATCTCTTCAGTCTGACATGGAGGTATGACAAATTGGTTTATGCATACCACCTCCTGGAACTGTTTCTACAATATTCCTGATTGTAGCAGAACAGAATCTATCGTATTTAAAGGGGGACTAAGCTCGGGCAAATTGACAGCCCGGTATTTTTTACTCAAGTCCCTTCAACATCAGTGTCTTCCAGCTCACATTTTATGATGTAAACTAAAAGGGTTGATGCAACTGATTACCGAAATTACACAGAGACAATGTGTCAGTTTCATCCAAGTATTAATTACAGAATATAAAACTGGGCAGACAGTGGGCACCAAGCATGAGGACAGTCCCCCTTTAAGCTATGTAGTGGTCAATTCCCACCTAATGGCAAATCCGTTTGGTTCGTGCGTTTTGCATGGTTAACCTATATACCACAGGTCTCTTCTTTCATGCGATGAACAGATACGTCCTGTCATCACGTAAGAAACCCTGCACCAGGGGTCTCATACAGACTGCCAGCACACAACAGAGACAGCATCTATACGCACGTATACCTTTCGCGAGTCACTGAAAAAGATTATAATAATAATAATGAGGAATTTGTATTTAACTACGCTGTGAATGTAATTCAGAAGATAGCAATGTGGTAATTGGTGACATGGATTTGCAAGGTTTTATATGACAACAGAACAATATACATATGAGGAATGCTTCAAACATTACGGGTCCTATTCACAAGGGTAGTGTTGTTCTTCACATACACGTATGGGGTCTAAAGGACCTCAACATATCTCACTTACATTCTGGTTGGCAGTTTGGATACAGGCAAGAAAGATCAAGAGAAACAAACTTCATAGGTTCCCAAAAAAACATAAGCGGGGCCTGATGCTGACAAATCAAGCAGCACAACTGGATTGATATATATTCCGATAGGGAGCTATCAATTTGGACGGTCGAGTCAATTCAATTTTATCTGTTTATACTAATCTGCTTCCAGAATATTCTAGAGCCATTGCTCTCTGTGGATTCGTCACGTAAGTCCTCACCTGCTTACCGGTGCAATCAATGGCTGAACAGGTCAGTCAGGGTCGTTCGTGGGTCTCCCTCCATATGTAGGTGACCTGCATATCAGGTCCTTGAAAGGACATAGGGAATTAATCACTCTGGGGAGACATGTGACCGAGATTGGGTCAACACCGCTATGATGAGTATGTCAGTTATATCAGGGCGTGCCAGCTTGGTGGGGGAATGCCAACAGTGATGCAGGTCTAAGACGTTCACCACTCTGATGAACCCCACGATGCAGGTCTCAGACGTTTACCCCTCTGATGAGCCCCACGATGCAGGTCCCAGACATTCACCACTCTGATGAATCCCACGATGCAGGTCTCAGACAATTACCACTCTGATGAACCCCACGAACACGGGTATGGTGCTGACAGACCAAATACCATTATCAGGACGAATCTGGGAATCGAACCCATAACATGCGGATCATGACATTATCAAGGTATTCAGCGATTTACGGCGCTTTAGACGACTGGGCCACCTAACTGAAAAGAGATAAGCACACATAGATAACAACATGGGTATAAAAATGTATGGAAATAACCACGGAGTGATAGTTTTTAGTATTTCCGTCATGAACTGTTCATATGAACCTTGACTTGAAACAAGACAAGGTTTGTTATTTTCGCTGTAGCTGCAGTTCAGCCTGGGGACCGGAGTGAATGAACGATTGTGCTTTTACGCCACAATCAAGGCTTCATGTTGATGATACAGTAACACTTAGGATAATTCGGCCACACTAGTCTGATAAATCTAAGCAATCGGATTTCAGTTATCTCGTGTTAAGCCTTAGAACAAGTCAGAACCATCATCTTTATGAGGACTTAGACCGACTTCCCAGTAAAATCACCTATGTCATTCAAAACCTAAGATCGATTTGGTGAATATCTCTGTAACTGTTTGGGCTAACTGGAATCTGTCCTTCCATATATGTAGATAACTGACGAATAATCCCGGTTCTGCACTTCCGTATCTTGCCGAGAACAATGTGTATTGTGAGAGTCGTAAATATATTTTCAGTGATTTAAGTATATTTTCAGCACTTCAGCATAATTGATCGATCAAAGGGTACCCCATCGTCTTATCCTAGGGGAAGGTTCAAGGCGAGTAGCGGAACACATACATACATACATACATACATACATACATACATACATACATACATACATACATACATGCAGATGTACATACATACATACATACATGCATACATATATACATTCATACATATACACATACATACAGATGTACAGACAGATGTACATACATGCAGATGTACATACATACATACATACATGCAGATGTACATACATACATACATACATGCAGATGTACATACATACATACATACATACATGCATACATATATACATACATATATACAGATGTACATACATACATACATACATACAGATGTACATACATACATACATACATACATACAGATGTACATACATACATACATACATGCAGATGTACATACATACATACATGCATACATATATACATACATATATACAGATGTACATACATACATACATACATACATACATACATACATACAGATGTACATACATACATACATATATACACACATACATGCAGATGTACATACATACATACATACATACATACATACATGCAGATGTACATACATACATACATACATACATGCAGATGTACATACATACATACATACAGATGTACATACATACATACATATATACACACATACATGCAGATGTACATACATACATACATACATACATACGTACGTACGTGCGTGCGTGCATGCATGCATACATACATACATATATGCAGATGTACATACATACATACATACATACAGATGTACATACATATATGCAGACATACATACATACATACATACATACATGCAGATGTACACCTGTCGTCAGGGAAAGTGCATCTTTGACTCATCTTTATCACCTGTAGTTGGTGAATGAAGAAAGACTGAAGACATAATGCTAATTGTGTGAGTGGCTGGTGCTCCCAGTAAAGCAGGACATGCTTACCCTTTTCGCGAACACCGAACACTGATTTTCAGTGATCCATTCATATAATTTAACCTCTATTTTGCATTTTACGGCAGAAAATCGAGCCTGTTTTTTTATATATATTAAGATACAAAATCATACGTACGGATGGTTCATCATGCCGATAGAGTGTTGTCAGAGTTAACGGATATCCATGCAATCAGACAATAATCACACATTAAAGTGCTACAAATAATTAGTGTTTTATTCATACAACGAGGTCGTTCATACAGACATGTTTTAGTACACGAACACAGTGAGTGCATACTCACACAACAGTGGAAATAGTGCAAGCTTGTGCCGAAAAAAACATTTATTGATTTATTGATTTTCAAAGATAAGATACCCATCAGCAGTTGTGTAATGCGAATAATGTTGTGTTTTTTTATTTTTAAAAGTTTTAAATAAAATTTTACTTTATAAAACAAAACAATGAACATGTATTCTTTGAGTGCTGACTAAATGTAGTAAGCTGTTTTTAATTACTTACGTTTTATGTTTTGAATTGTTTAAGTGTTTTAGTTACAACATATGGGTTAAATATAGTAAATTCAGCGACTACATCAACAAACATATGTAAACCAAAAACAAGAATATCAGCATGCATGGTTATAAACCGAAACTGAAGAAAGAAGTTGTAAAATGTCTACCAAACATGTCCAGTGTGTGAAACCAGTGAGTATGCCATCTTATACTGCCGGTCCTCAAATACAAGGTGAGCAGCTCAGTGTGTTACCGACCAACCTCGTTTGACACTAAAGTCATGGGTAAAGAAATTATACACTTGAAAATTGGGTTTGACCAAATACGTTATCAAAACGTTAATGCTAAAACAGTGGCCGAAACAGTGCAAACTTTAGGTCCAAAACACAACTATCCTTATCAAATGCATCACCATCGAATAACCAATTCCTGTTTGTTTCATTATTAGCCACCTAACATTGGTGTATATTTTCTTTTGCCCGGCAGCTCAACAGTATATTATAATTTATAGTGTGAAAACAGGTGTATTGTTCGCCATCATGTCCGTGGAATATTTGCGTCTCATTGGATCAATATATGCATATATATATATTCCAAACAGGACAAGCCCTTATTCCATACGGAAATCGTCATTAAAAAAACTTATAAGAGAAAAATGTGTTGTGCATTAAAAGATTTCATAGACTAATTAATCAAACACGAGTACTTCTAGTCCCTCATCTCTCTAACACGGCCTCCAAATCAGCGTTTAGACAAGTCCATGCAATACAGTGGCATGGTTTGGATATGACGCTGTAACTGATTTCACACACTGTCATACAAAAAAATAAACAAATGGTGATACATTAAAGACGTTATTACAGAAAATAAAGAAGCGCACGTAAAATCAGAGAAACAACAGCGTGTCAATGCATTACAATGCATAAAGACGGGCACCATTTTCAATTCCTAATATGAGCCTCACCATCCAATTCATTTAGTCGTATCTTACGACAAGGGTAGATTGATTGTACCCGAACCCAGGATTCCAGGGATGCGACAAAAGCAATAACATTGCGTTTTTAGTTTGTTAAAAAATTAACAATATTTCAAACTGCCAACACAAGTTTATTATTACTTGAAAAAATAATTAAAAAAACTCTTTCGGGATAAACCATTTTCTTTTCTTTCATTTGGGACACATTAGTTTGACATATACGAATGCCCGAAAACGGAAAATTTAATTATTATCTTGCAAATTGTAATAGTTTTTGTTCGGTAGAAAATAATCCCAATTCAACCATATAGCAGTGGCATGGAGTAAATGCTAAGTACAGCGTTATGATTCCACCAGACAATTTGTAGATGCATAAAATAGTGAATGGCCCTCGTCTTGTTAGTTATGTTAAGTGAGCCCTGTGTTCAGACATATATCAAACTGAGGAAGACAAACGATTCCTAACTAAAGGACATATTCCTGATGCCGATGTAAGTGTCAATGACATATTGGTGAAGGAGCAATGCAAATGACAATACATGGCATGACGTACTTGGTCTTGGCTGTATTCGAATGTTAAATCATCTTCAATATTTTGTGAATTATCACAATTATAATTATTTGCAAAATTTACGACACCTATATATGTACTAAACGTCTTTCTATCAGTATAGATAAAAAAAATACCTACTGGTCTCAAGTATTTCGCCAAGGATTAAGATTGCATACTTAGATTAAAATATATCAATGAGAAATAAAGACCGGCTTTAAACATAAAGTGAGTTTGAATAATGTGATCAAAATATAAATATGTAATTTCAACAAAGAGAAATATGGATGTAAAATAAAATTACATGCTTGTGGAAAGTCGAACTGGTTGAATAAAAATGGAAATATTAATTATTGCGAGATCACATCTCTAATCGTTAACTGTCAACAAAGTCAAACTTAAAAATAGCAATAACATACACAAAGTATTGGATACTGATTATGTCGTAAACATGAACCAAATGCATTGAAAGCGAATTTTTTCAGCAACACAAATTCCATTTAACCATTACAGAAACGAAATAAAGCAATAAACACGGTAAAGACAATATATTTTCTGCATTCTATTTTGATGCGGCGTAGATCCTTATATCGTTGTTTCAATACCGAAATGTCGCAAAATAATAGAAAAAAGAAGTTGTCATCCATAAAATATATTGTCTTTACTGTTACTTACCAACTTCTAAAAAATGCCAATCAAACAGTTCAACAATCATGTAGCTTCAAAAGAAACATACCTGACACTGTTCTGCACAGTCGGGAAGTTCTTAATACCTCGTACAATAATGCTAGACTTGTATAGTGGGTTCTCTACTTTAGTTTCTGGTCTTAAATATCACATGTACTGACTCATCATCCTGGAGTGAGATGTATTTCTGTAGGGACTCCGGAACACCGAGCTTAGTCACACCATGCATAACGTTTCTTTTCATGTTCTTCCTCACTTGTAGCCGACACAGATGAGTCAGTTTCGGGACCATCTTGGTGTAGTCCTTGAACCAGCGTCCGAAGGATTCAAAATTTCCAAACACAACTGCCCTGTAACTTTTGTTGATGACTTTCTCAATGAAATCTTTGCTGGGTTTGTAGCCTGCTAGGACCAACGCTCTGAACACCATTTGAAAGGAATTTCGGTTATGAGGTTCAAGGGGAAATTCTCGAAGTAGATACAAGAGAGCTGGGAAGGAGTCCCTGTCGAGAGCTTGTATAGTCGATATCACAATTTCGTAAGCTTTTGGAAATCTTTTGGAAGTCATGAAGTGCCGGCAACATATTTCATTGCAGACATTTTTCCTGAGAACGATTGCTTCAAAAAGATATTTTGTGCCCTGAGGAAGCATCTGGGTGTACCTCCACAAGCTCCAGATGGTTTTAAGTTGGAGTCCTGATTTCAGAAGCACTTGGTAACATCCGGAGTTCGGTGATTCCATCAGGAATTCGGCAACGGCATACTCAATGTGACCATCGTCGAAATTCTTGAGGACGACGACAACAAAACTTGCCGTCAGGTTAATTTCGTTTTGAAAGGTCTTGAACGCAAATTTGACAGCATTAATCATGGAATCAACACTTGGCTCCGTCTTCATCAAATCACATATATTCTGTAACTTACGCTCTTGCTGATCAATCACAACAGCCACAATGGCTTTGGTTAGTTCATCACTGATGGACGCCTGACCCATGCAGTTAATTTTCATTCTTGATGACGAAGTAAAAGTTCAGGCAAACAGAATAAAATCTCATTTAGCAAGAGGTTAGTACTGTGCTAATTGTTGAAATAAAATAACATTCAAATCTTCAATTCATTAGAAATAACGAAAACACATGCCAACAGATTAAGGATTAACGTAAGAAATTAATGTTCTAAAAAAGTAGAAGAACGAAATCAAACAAAAGAATCTATAAAATGTTAAAAATTACATTAAGTGCAGTCCATTTAAAACAAATCTGACTCAGCGTCAAGATGTTTTATTTTTTACAATTTTTCCACATATATTGATAACAATTTGAAAAATGCATGGACAGAATACATTTTTTCTCATCATCATCAAATACACAATCATCGAGATATGACTTATAGTAAATCCGTCTCGAGATACAAACTGTCTCGTATCAGCCCACAACACACGAGCTCCAGAGGTGAATGGCCGAGATTAGCAGCCCGGTATGTGAGATGTATACCCTGTAAGTTCAGATATGACGGACATGTTCCACGACTACACGTGTTCTCCGCCTCCGACGAGAATATCATTGAGGAAGCACTTCCCCCCGTGTATATATTCTGTGAGTCAGGAAATTGAAATGTACTGCCTCGCCAGCTGGCTTAGAATACTGGAAATCCTTCTTCGATATGAATGAAAGTTTGTCCTGAAACACTTTATGAGAGTTAACGCATTTTCTCACCTTGTATTGTGACGAAGTTAGCACAATTCACAGAAAAGTTTCACCGATCCTGACGTGCTGCTGTAAAAGTCATGACTTTGAGATAGAGAGCAGACGACCGACTCGCCGTTCCGCCGGCGAGGCACTGGTCCAGGAAACGAAGGGAGGCAACTCGTGCTGAAGTCTGTGGATCGGATTTCTCATGAACAGTTCTCAATGTCAGAAACTCATGATAAGGAATCAAAGGACAAAATAGCCCTTCTAAAATAAAATATGAACTCCTCAAAACAATGTGCTAGCCAAATGGCAGAAAATATAGATCGTGTGTTCCCTTAAAGAATGAAATGCTGCCTAGATCTATGTAAAACTATATTCTTAACAATTCTATTCTCTCTCTCTCTCTCTCTCTCTCTCTCTCTCTCTCTCTCTCTCTCTCTCTCTCTCACACACACACACACACACACACACACACACATACACACACACACACTATATGTGTGTGTGCGCGTGTTTGTGCACTGTAAAATTATATGCTAAGTGCCAATTGCTTAATGGGCGATTTACCACGCTAGCTGTTCCTATAATACGAATATATGTATTTTAAATTAGTGACTAAGAGTCCTGACTGACTGAAGAGACTGACAAAATTGCCTGTTTCGATTTAGTTGGTATTCTAGTCTAATTTCTGAACGCGTTAATAGTCCTAATTCTTGTAAAGATATATAGATGTATAGCAGGGACCAGTCATTATTCTTTTGAGTGCAGTAACGATGACTATTGTAACAGTCTGTGGAGGCCTAAGATACAACTGATAGAGACGTACATAGGAACATTGTGATGGAATCATGAGATTGTAGTGGCGCTTCAGAAACTATATTATTATGTTACATTATCGTTTGTACATCAATGCACAATACAGGGTGAGTGAGTGAGTGAATGTTGCGGCAATATTCCAACTATATCACTGCGGCATGTAGTGAGTGAGTGAGTTTGGTTTTACGCCGCTTTTAGCAAGATTCCAGCAATCTCACGGCGGGGGACACCAGAAATGGGCTTCACACATTGTACCCACGTCGGGATTCGAACCCGGGTCTTCGGCGTGACGAGCGAACGCTAGGCTACCCGACCGCCCCCCGCGGCATGTATATATTCTCACCAGGCAAACTAGCGGTTGACAGCAATAGCAGCAGCCAACGCCGCTGGGGAATGACTCTCCATGTCAGCGATGCTACACAGCCTGACCACCAGATCATCAGTTGAGTCGGTTCTTCAGTCACGCACAGAGAGTGTGTGACCTGTTGTTTGTTTGTTGTTTAACGCCGCACTCTGCAATATTCCAGCTATAGGACGACGGCCTGTAAATAATTGAGTATGGACCAGACATTCCAGTGGTCGATTTTATGATCAACGATCAACGCCGCGGGAGCCTAAACCACCCGATCCATTTGATCAGCTCTAACGAGCAGCATAGGTTCTTGGGGAAATAGTTTTATCTTTACTTGTAGACAAAAGAAAATGAGAACTTAAATCGTCTAGTTTGTTTTAAACAAATCAGAATTATGACAGAAAAACGACTTGTTCGGAAGTATTCTTATAATGAAATAATACATTAAAGTTAAATTGTCGTAAATTGACGAAAATTATAAATAAATTATAATTTTCGTCGCCATTTTGCCTTTTTAAACTCTATGGAATCTGTTTTTGGAGATAATCTAGACTGCTTATTCTCTGGCGTTGAAGGGGCGGTCGGGTAGCCTAGTGGTTAAACCGTTCGCTCGTCACGTCAAAGACCCGGGTTCGATTTCCGACATGGGTACAATGTGTGAAGCCCATTTGTGGTGTCCCCCGCCGTGATATTGCTGGAATATTGCTAAAAGCGGCGTAAAACCATACTCACTCACTCTGGCGTTGACATTTATGTTCACACACGATCGCTGATTGCATCAGCACAACAATAGCATAACTGCTTAAAGAACATAAACATTTCACGACCTATATGTCCCTAGGCCGACGTATTAAAAACTTCCAGCGAATATGCATCTTCGGAGATCTGTAACAGAAGCCTAACTGTGGAGATGGAGGGTAGGTCTAAACAACAACAGAATCGTGCAGCATGCAGAGAGATGTACGATCAGCCAACGGAAATGTGCAAGATCAACAATACAATGTTCTTGTTCTTACTTGTACATTTTCCCAGGACCAACTGTCTGCGTGTGGCAGCCGATGCCGGCAGCTGGGGTCTATTGAAGCCTCTTGGGGCCTCTGTCTATTGTGTATCAGTACCTGTTATCAGAGAGCAATAACAGAGGCGAGGGTACGCGCCGGTATGTGGGAACAGCAGTAATTGGAAGGAGATACGTGATGTACACAACGCACTGAAGGAGAGTTCTTACAGGGGAAATGTGCGTGCGTGTGCGTGTGTGTGTGTGTGTGTGTGTGTGTGTGTGTGTGTGTGTGTGTGTGTGTGTGTGTATCTATGTGTGTATGTGTGTGTATAGTATGTATGTATGTGTATGTGTAAGTCTCTAATATTTACATAAGGTTCTCACTATCCCGGGTCCCGGGATAAGTTGGGAGATGCTATGCTATGCAGATGCTTACGGTGATGTGTATGTAACCAGTGATCGCCATCATGAGCACAGATTTGCGCATTTGGGAAACGATGACATGCATCAACCAAGTCAGAGGTGAGGTGAAATGGCGTTTAACGTGGCGTCCAAGATTATTGCATTTATATAGCGACACGCACGCGTGCGTGCGTGCGTGCGTGCGTGCGTGCGTGTGTGTGATTGTACCAGTCCGGACTGATGCCTATGTATGGTGCTAGCCCACTGAGATACCATGCCGCAGTTTAACATGAATACCCCACTCAGACACAGTATACTGACTCCGAGCCGACCAGTCCTTCTTTAATCCCCTTAATGCCCAGCGCCAGACAGGGTAACAACAAGTATCATCTTTTAACGTATTTTGGTTATGACGCGGTCGGGAATCGAACCCCGAACATTCCGCTCTTCAACCAAGTCAGAGAGCCTGACAACCCGATCCCGTAAGTCGACACCTACAACAAGCATGGGTTGCTGAATACCAATTCTAATCTTCACGGAGGTCCAGCCTGTTTACGGTGAGTGTGACACAAACAACACATGATAAGTCTTTAACTTGCCTTATCCTGCAATTCAACTAGACCCGGGTTTTTTCAAATGGTTGATAAACTAGTCCGAGGTTCGCCTTGTATTATGCGAGTGTACTCATAATTGCGTGGGAGAATTTGTGTTTGCAGAAGTGCTCCTCTGAAAAGATTTCAAAGATGTAACTGTCAGATAGGTACAGACAGTGAATAGAATTGTTTTGTTTAAATAAAGCGACAAACCCATTTTCATAAGAAATCTCTGCTAAAAGCAGAGTCGATTGTACGATTCCGACTATATCATGAGCATGTGTTTCTGAATCACTATCAAATCGTGATGATCTCAGGTGTTCGCCATCAGGTGAGCGTATCCTTCCCCAACGGTGGTACCAGTCACAAACACATACAAAGTCAAGTCAATTGTTCACCTAAAACAACATGGGAACATATGGTCAAAATAAGGAATTGTATTGGACATCATGCGTGTCACTGATGCGTTAGATTTGGAACTGTCCTTCCCATGTCTACCATAAAACGTTTTGAAAGTTATTCTGAGGCCTTGAATGTTGAAATCGTGATCAAACAACTTTTGGATAAAAGTCGTATGATGCTCTTTGAAATCTTCAAAAGTTAGAAGCTAGAGGCGCGGGTTGTGAGCCAAATTCCCTTGTTTTGATTTTGTCAATCCGAGCTGAAATTCCTACTGATATATACAAAGAACCATATCATTAAAAAGGGGTTCACAACTGGTGCCCATGCCATGGGATGCCTTCTTGTATTTAACACCAAAGGAATATTGTTCAAGATAAAGGGAGTGAGTGGGTGATCCAGTTGGGTTTTACGCCGCTTTTAACAGCATTCGAGTTATATCGCGGCGTGTCAGCTTAATGTGGGAGGAAAGCCCGAAGTGATGCAGGTCTCAGACGTTTACCACTTCGGTGAAACCCACGAGCACGGGTATGGTGCTGACAAACCTAGAAACATAATCCGGGCGAACCGGGAGTCGAACCCTCAATCATAGGTTTCTGGCGTGCCCAAGGGACGCAACTCTGCACAGCCTTAAGACGACCCGTGCCCCCGCAAGATAAAGGGAAAGATGACTATTGGAAAGTTGAAAGGAGCACGAGGAACACCCCAATACGCTCCAATATTGCTACCAATGTTTACACGTGGAACACCCTGAGTAATCTTTATTTCACCCGTGTGTAACGGCCATTAAATTTCCGGTGGTCGGACGCCATGTCCACATGACCATAGAGGTTAACCCCGTCACCAAGCTGACAAGGTAAGGGTGTCATCTGTGGGATGACTCCACGCCCTGCTACACGTGCAAACGGTCGTTTACAATGTTACAGCATTATTCCTGCAAACTGTTTTTGCGGACCCTGGAAAGATGTTTTTAGGTCTTGTTGTATTTATTTTTAGTAATTAAAACCTACAAAAATATTGTTCATTTCATTATGATTTTTTTTTTATAAAATAAAGGACCTCGTCCCTGGCACAAAACACAGGTCATAAACGAGATAGCTTGCCTGGAAACACAACCATGCTTGTGCTAAGCTGTTTTTTATAGTGTACGGTCACGATAACTTACCGACCAGTAGTGTTAAGAACTAGCTTGTAAGGCCGACCAACGATTCGACGAACTTAACAAACCTGTTTCCTTACCGTGGCTATGCATAGCTTTGTAGTCGGGACAGCTTGCTTTAAGGAAGGACTATCAACCTTGTGAGAGGTAGGCAATTATTGTTCTATATTCAACTTCCAGTACAATTTGTATCTGTTATAATATATTGATTTCTTCAGTTGTGAGAACAATGTTAACTCTTTTTCAAGTTATGTATATTTAGGTTTCAGTGATTTTATCCGGTGGGGTATTTCACATATTAGACCGATTAAGAGTTCTATGAGTGTTATCATGTAGTCCACACAGATATGTTTACCCTGTTGAGTCTACAACACATAACATACGTTCTCAATGGCATAATTGAAAATGTAAATGTATGCCTACATGCGATTGAATAAATACATGTGAATACCTTTTAAGAAATGAATGCAATACTATTATTACATTAAAAAGTCAACCAGCACATGTAAGCAGTAACTCTATGCTATATATATATTGAGAACATATCGTAACGTCTTGAAAAGATCAGAGGTAATGTTGAACTATGAATGTATGATGTTTGACTAGGCTTACGCTTATATATATACCTTCGTCTTTGTGAAACAGTTTCTTTTCAAATACATCATATACCCGCCTGGAAATGCCAGTGTGTTCATATAGCACGACCTGAGTGTGAGAACACGAACGTGAAAGTTTGTCCTAGATGGGTGTGTGTTCCCATGGAACACATCTCCAGGGAAATAAATCAATTATTTGGATAAACATCCATAGATGGGGTATAATATATGATAATAATTAGGCCCTGAATCTAACGTTTCTACACAACAAACCCACGTCCAACCTTTCATAACCACCCCCGCACAGGCCCCCGAACAATTCCACTCCGCATACACTACACCTAGGCCTCGCCTCTCCACCACAACACTCACACCCCTCCCCCATTACATGAGGAAAAAACAGAAAAACAAACTCCGCACGCATTCAACCTACTCCTCATACTTTAAAAAACCCCACCAAATCACCACCCACACCCAACCCTATCCCTACCTTGCACACACACTCAACTCTATCCTAATCCCGCTCACGCCAAACCCTACCCTCAGCACGCTCACACCCAACCCTACGCTCACCCCCCACCCTCGCACCTAACTCTACCCTCAGCACGCTCACGCCCAGCCCTACCCTCACCCCCGCACCTAACTCTACCCTCAGCACGCTCACGCCCAACCGTACCCTCACCCCTCACCCCTGCACCTAACTCTACCCTCAGCACGCTCACGCCCAACCCTACCCTCAACCCCACACCCAACCATACCTTCACCCTCACACCCAGCTCTAACATCACCCCTAAACCCAACCCTATCTTCACCCCGCCCACACCCAACCCTACCTTCACCCTCACACCCAGCCCTAACATCACCCCTACACCCAACCCTATCTTCACCCCGCCCACACCCAACCCTACCTTCACCCTCACACCCAGCCCTAACACCACCCCTACACCCAACCCTATCTTCACCCCGCCCACACCCAACCCTACCTTCACCCACACACCCAACCCTAACATCACCCCTAAACCCAACCCTATCCTCACCCCGCCCACACCTAACCCTACCTTCACCCTCACACCCAGCCCTAACACCACCCCTACACCCAACCCTATCCTAACCCCGCCCACACCCAACCCTACCTTCACCCTCACAACAAACTTAACCCTCGGCTCGCACACACCCATCCCTACCCTCACCCGGCTCACATTCAACCAAACCCTCACTTTGCACCCCCACCCCCACCTAACCCTACCCTTGCCATAATCTTTTGAATACGACCTACACATACTTCAAGCAACAAGTCCCCTCATAAACTTGGTACATTTATAACACATAATAATGGATATTTATAAAGGGAATCCAATGATAGGCAGTAAAATACATTGAATTTCTCTTGTCACGGTTATGTCAAAATACACTCCCTTTCTTAAAAACGGTGGCGACCGCATTCCAACAACGATCTCGATAAACCTATTATCATCGACACGTCTCTGCGAAGTTCACTTGTTTACTTTGTCGCAAATAGATCGTGTGGCTATAGTGAACTATGCTCGGTTAAACTAGCAGTCCCAGTAAGTTTGAAACTGTTTATCCAAACAACACTTTACCTATCTAACCCTTATGATTTAGGTCAATAAATGACTAAACCAAATAGATAAAAACAATTTAAGGACAAGAGTGGCTCAGTCGCCTAAGACAAAGCCAATCCCTTAGGCTTCCCCGAAACCTATGATCGTTGGTTCGAATCCCAGATTCATTCTGATTATGTGTCTGGGTTTGTCAGCACCATACCCGTGCTCCTGGATTTTAAAAAACTTAAAAGAGTCTTAATGTACAAAGACCTGCATCACTTCGGGGTTTCCTCCCAAATCAAGCTGCAAAACTGAAATAGTGTTGAAAGCGTCATTGCAATAGGAATAATATAAAGAAACATCTTGTGTGGATAAAGGAGTTTTGACAAGCACGAATATCTTGACTGGCATTACAGTGAGTGAGTGAGTATGGTTTTACGCCGCTTTTAGCAATATTCCAGCAATCTCACGGCGGGGGACACCAGAAATGGGCTTCACACATTGTACCCATGTCGGGAATCGAACCCGGGTCTTCGGCGTGACGAGCGAACGCTTTAACCACTAGGCTACCCGACCGCCCCTCTGGCATTACAGAGTAACGCACGCTCGATCTATTCATCTTTGCAAATATTTATTAACATCGACCTGAACTGCAACCCATTTCTATTTTTTATTTCCAAAACTATGTCTCAGACGTATGTGCATTTAATGCCTTTTGCATATAAACATCAATTACAGTGAGTGAGTGAGTGAGTTTTTACTCCGCCTTTAGCAATACCCCAGCAATGTCGTAGCGGCGGACACCAGAAATGGGCTTCACATATTGTACACAGAAGCTGGGACTCGAAGCCGGGTCTACAGCAGGACGAGCGAACGATATAACCACTGGGCTACCTACCGCCCTATCAATTAAAGATTCATTAATGACGTTACATTTTGCAGGGTTTCACACAAATGGGAAACGTCCCAGCGTCATCCGACGGTCCAACGACCGATGCCAGGTGCACTGTGTACATCTGGTTCCCCAACGCTGAATGTGTGGGCCACGGAGCTGTGGAACTGGATAACGGAACCTACATCAGTTGGTGGACAAAGAATGGCAAGGGGTTGACTACTTTAGCCGCTGGAACTGCGGAGCGAACCCTACAAGGGGACATTGGAGACGAAGGCAGGGAGGCGGACTGTGTTCTGGAGATACCTCCCCACATTGTGCTGGACCAGGATGCTATGGAAGACTGGTGGGGGAAGTTCAAGGAATCAGGCTTGTGGAAATTAATGACGAACTGTTGTTGGGTGGTCAAAGAAGCTCTTGTTGTTGGTGGGATTAAGAAGTATTCAAACATTGACGGACTGATCATCAACATTGATAACCCTTCCGACCTTCTGTTTGGCATGAGCAAGATTCCTGCAATTGACACAAAGACTGGGAAACCATTATCCAATGGTGATGGCTACATGAAAGGAAATGTGTTAACTTATATGAGGCTTGTGAGGCCTTACCACGTGTTTCCACTGGGCTGGTTTAAGATATCTTCTCAGAGCAGATAAGTGCGTATCAAAGCTTGACTTCCGTGAAGAAACCAAGAGCAATGGTGGCAAGATTGTTTGTTTGTTGTTTAACGCCGCACTCAGCAATATTGCAGCTATGTGACGGCGGTCTGGGAATAATTTGGACCAGACAATCCAGTGATTGGCATCATGAGCACCGATCCACGCAATTGGGATACGATGACATGCATCAACCAAGTCAGCGAGCCTGATCATGGGATCCCGTTAGTCGACAAGCATAGTCGCCTTTTAGAGCAGGCATGGGTTGCTGAAGACCTATTCTTTCCCGGATCTTCACGGGTCGATGGAAACATTGACAAATTATCCTGACACTAAATATACACCTGTATCGCACCACAATAAGTTTTTGATAATCAGAAAAGATATGAGTACTGAGAAGTTGGAAAGCAAAATAAAAGCCATCAACAGTGTTACTTAATGTCAAATACGATGAATAATAGGACAAAATGTTAAGCATTTGCAAAAAAAGCAACTTTATTCGCCAGGGACTACAAGGACTGTAATTGGGGATACATAGAGGCAGTAGAAGTATGGTTACTGAGAATAGACAGATCATCACGCACGTAACGTTGTACCTATGTCACAGTTAAATGATCAACAGTGTAAGTCAGCATCTGGTGTAGCCACCCTACACGGATTACATCCGCTAGACGTCTCCTCATGCTCGACATCAGACGCCTTATTCTCAACTGATGGATTTGTCTCCGTTCTTCCTTCAATGCCTGTGTCAATTCTTGGAGATTCCGTACTGGAGGGTCCCTGGCTCTGTGCCTACGTCCCAACTGACCCCATAGATGCTCGATCGTATTCAGATTCTAGAGATGATTAGCAACAGCTCGTGCTCAATGGGGTCGGGCATTGTCGTCCATGAAGACGGAACAGGGCGTGTTGAAAGTGCATGGTTATCAAAATGAGGCACAAGAAAACCGTCCAATATGTCATCTTGGTATTGAATGTCCCCTGAACTGTGTCCAAATTAAGTTTACAATCAAAGGAGCAACATCCCCATAAAGTCACTGAGCCATCATATGCCACTGTTTCCTGGATGCTCCTCTTTGCCTCAAGACACGAGTCCTACCATCAATATGGTGCAATAGAAACTCTCTCGTCAAACCAATGAATCCTTCATGACCTCAAGTTCCAGTGTGCTCGAGCCAGACTAAAAGGTTCCGCATGTGTTGTAGACAGAGGAGTGGACGTCGTATTCGTCTCCTGGCCCTTAATCCCGCTGCATTCAGTCGACGCCTGATTGCGCTAAGGGACACTTTGTGGTGTGTATGCCAGTGATGACGAAGAACAGTGCAAGTTGAAGTTGGCAGCCGTTCTGCCTGGCGTACAAGGACCCTGTCCTCTCTGGCACTGGTCTTCCGTGGACGTCCTGATCTTGGCAAGTCCCCCACATGTCCGGTCAATGTGTTTTCTAATGAATCGGCTGATTACAGTATGATAAATGTTCAACACGGTGGCAATAGCCCGACATGACATGCCATTTTGGCGAGTGTCATTAATTTGCCATCTTTGATTTTCGGGGATAGTACGCTAAGGCTTTTCAGTTACAATCGTTCCAAAGACAGACTTTCAAATTGGTATAGCTTTCATTCAAATTAATAGCAGTAAAGACGCATTAACTGTCATCACACATGAATTAGGAGTTCACACGGCCCGAATAAACGCACCCACAAAGTTGGGCAGTTAAGGTGGCTACCACTCTACAGCCAGATGATGTGTCATCACAGTGTACCATTTGAAAATCTTTACATTGAAAATAACTTGCAATTACACTTAAAATTTGTTGGTGCTATACTTTTGACGAGGTGTATATATAACGTCAACGCCAGAGGATAACCAGTCTCACTTATCCGAAACATATTTCATTGGGCGCAGAAGGCAAAATAGCGGTGAAAATCATATGAATGGGTCACTAGAAATCAGTGATGACACCAAGTGTTTGTCAATAGGGCAGCCACTGCCACCCGATGTGAATAGAACTGTAGTAGACGCATACATGATGTGATTAGTGTAAACGTGAGTACACTCAAGTTCGCTCCTTGATCTAGATTGGACGGCATTTAATTGTATACGTTCTAACGGTACGCTTAATAAGTAGTGTTCAGTAATGTTTGGTTGGCAGGGTATCATCTATCATGATCTTCTTTTTTATTTATAATTGTACCATTAAATGTTTAATCATATCCATTAACAAGGGTGTATGAGTGACGTTAAACAAGACATGAGTAAATTGTATACAACCATCACCAGAACTACCTACTGATCTATGAATGGTGTTTTACATTGTATGTTTGAAACAAGGTACATGTATGTGTTGAAAAAGAGAATAAATATATGATATCTATTCAGTGTTTTTCGTGTAATATGTGAGATATTACGAAAGATTCATAAACCTTCTGTACCAATAATCACAATATTACCGTATTGTGTAAAAATCCGGGATAGTAAAGGTCTTCATCAGCCCATGCTTGGCTTAAGAGGCGAATAACGGGATCAGGTGGCCAGGCTCGCTAACTTGGGTTGATGCATGGCATCCAAATTGCGTCGATCAATGATCAAGATATCACTGTATTGTCTGGTCAAGACTCGATTATTTACAGACCACCGTCAAATATCTGGAATATTTCTGAGTGCGACTTTAAATACCAAAGAAGCAAACAAACGCATAAGTAGCGTTGTGTTTCCGAAATGAACCGATGTTATCTGAATGCTTTGAGTAAGGGGAAGTAACTTGGTTCGTCGTTTGCTACGTTTGATAACTCCGGAACTGTATGAATGAATGTTGGCAGGATCAGTTCCTAGGGG
The DNA here is from genome assembly GCF_023055435.1 of Haliotis rufescens. Lineage (NCBI taxonomy): Eukaryota > Metazoa > Mollusca > Gastropoda > Lepetellida > Haliotidae > Haliotis > Haliotis rufescens. The sequence continues at coordinate 56,797,510 of NW_025963890.1, read as the reverse complement.
CGAGGGGTACATCACACCATATACCCCTCGGGATCAGTTGACAACTTATTATATGTCACTTCCTCAACTCATATCTACAATGTTTAGGTCGTAGGCGTGTACTATTTTCGTGGAAACACAGAGTAATGTGTGTAGGGGAAGATTAGAGAACTAGATGATCACCCAAATACATAATAACAGCAACTTAATCCGTTTTAGAATATATTATACTTACCACCAACCTGATTTTGATTTAGAATCCCAACCACACAAATTTACCTGTAATATGCTACTACGGAAACGTTAAACATCATTGTTAAAGCGCTAGTAATGGAAAAGTGGATTGTCTCTATATGTGTCAGTGCCAAGTGTCGTCACTATGGCATACACCAAATTTGTACCCCAGAGCAATGCCTGACAAAGTCATTAGATTTTTTTCTGAAAGCAATCATTTGGTATACATTGATAAACTCAGCATAGCTGACACAGACCTTGTATACTTGATATGATTCACGAATACCGTGAAAGCTATATGAATGACCTGAGCAAATTCCTAAACCCAGGATTAAAGGAAACTACATGTATACCTCACAGTTGATTGTATATGTTTGATTTTCAATTGAAAATATCTTAAGCTAGCGATATTACATCCAAACATTGAACTGTAAAGGCGCTTTGTCGGCACCCAAGGAATACTTCTACGTGGTTTTATTTTTGAAAATATAATATGATTTAAAACTTTTGAAAAAAAACATTTCGCATAATAATACACAACCGCTGATGGGTATCTTAGATTTTTAGGCACAAATTTACATTTCAAACATCGTTGGGGATCGTGTTTGCAAATTTATTTCTTGCCCCAGTCTTCATTGAACCAATTTATGTTTACACAACATTACCAAGTCACAGATTACCTTTTACACGCTGTTGCAATATCACATTTGAGAGTTTAATTTGTACGTGCACAAATTGATTTGAAATCGGTGATTATACATTATTTCTCAACTCTTGGTATATTACCAACATGGATATGACACTGAAAACCCAAGTCTATTTAAAGCTCAAATGAACGTGAGTCGTTTCCTGAATGTAAATAAACGCACGTGACGAATGACAAAAAATATTACTCAAGTTCAAAATTAACTACTGATTTTATTCACTAGTTCAATATAACGGATATATACTGATGGCAATGCATAAGGGAACAATGAAACATATAGGGAAATAAGCTTCACTGTCAGTACATTTGAAATAGCACGCATACAAATTCAACAGATGGCAGAATGTTGAGATGTGTTTGTGTGCATTGTTTCCCTCGCGTATCTGGTAGACAAGGTTGGGAACCCATGATAGCATATCAGTTTACTGTGTCTAAAACTAAGTATCCCCTTATTCATTTCCAGTATACACAAAGCTTTTTAAAAACAGTTAATGAAATAACCCTTCATAGATATATATGTTAATATATATAACTCCCAAATAGTAATACATATTACGAAAGACTATCTCTCTACCCTAAACTTCGACCTGCCTGAACTTGACTTTCGTCTGTCGTCCCTGTTGGGCGGAAGGTTACCATGGCCGCAGTTTGTGGATCCGTTGGTCTGCGTACCACAAATTATGTGGAGGGTGGCATAGGAAATTAAGTCTTCTGATTGCCGGCTTTTTAGACTTTTTGAAAACTGAACTGTGAGGCGAGTTGTTGGAACCACACAAGTCCGCAAGAAGAAGTATAGAGGATTTCATCATGCCCTGGTTATATATAAGAGACAATCTAAGAAATGTTCTGCCGAATATCTGGATGCACTATCACAACAAAATGGTTATCAATACTGAAAATTTTGTACAAAGTTGATGTATCTAATTTGAATTATTTTTGCGATGAAAACTAGTATACAGACAATAGGCGACCACTCTTAAATATGTGTGAATGTTTATGTGTGTATATGTGTGTGTGTGTGTGTGTCTCTCTCTCTCTCTGTGTCTATCTCTCTCTCTCTCTCTCTCTGTATCTCTGTCTGTCTGTCTGTCTGTATGTCTCTCTCTCTCTGTGTTATAATACATAGACCATCAGTAATCGAATATTTCTCGCTATGGGCTTTAGGAGCTTATTGATTCACGACGGATTAACGGACCAATTGCCAACCATGCACATTAAACGCCACTTGGAACAGTGTTGTGGTTTGTGGATAAGCCAAGGATCGTGTATTATCGGAATCTAATTCCAGGACAATCGGATCCTAGTACGGCTAAGGGACGCAACTCTACTCAGCATATCTGCGTATTTGTTCAGACGACTTGGCAACTTTAGGTATGGAACTGAGTGAGTGAGTATTTGTTGCTTAACGCCGCACCAGTACTTGTACAGCTATTCGTGGCGAAGGTTGGAAATGAGAGACAGAGAATTTCAGTCAAACAAACAATTACACTTTGGCATTTTGAAAATGAAACTTGCATTCCCTTATGTTATATACTGTTAAAGACTTATTCCTTATGCAAATACATTTGAGTTTGTCATTGTGTGCACATGTTGTGTTTTTTATTGCTCGTGTATGCAAACGTATATCCTACGGATCTATAATACTGACAGTTGATCTATCTTGATGTCTCGTTATCTCGAACATCCGGCTATCTCGAAGTTACAACACGGTCCGGTTGGTTTGAGAAAACGGGCTTCGACTGTAACATGATATCATGAAAGGTATATTAACAAATACCAGATTGGAATTCTTTCAGTGACAAGAATGATGCCCGATGCAATTTCTTATTTTGACTTATATTCCCGTGTTTTCTTAGGTGAAAAATTGATTTGCCTTTGCATGTTTTTGTGACGCCTGCCACAGGTGGGACAGGATAGTTACACTCACCTTTTTCGAACACTTGGTATCATCACTATTTGATACTGATTCACAAACACATGCACATGATATAGTCGGAATCAAACAATCGACTCTGCTTTCGAGGTGGAATATCCGAAGCGATATCGGAACTGTTTGTGAATCGGCCTTTACTCACGAGTAAACACACAAATAGATAATAACGTTTCCAAACTGACAGAAATAACTGAAACGGGCATAAAATGTTCATAAAACTATGGAACATAAATATACTACGCCACCATTTTATTCCCGACAGGAACTAGAGTGAGTGAGTGAGTTGGGTTTATCGCCGCTTTTAACAGTATTCCAGTTATATCACGGCGTGTCAGCTTAATGTGGGAGGAAAGCCCGAAGTAATTCAGGTCTCAGACGTTTACCACTTTATCACCTAGAAACATTATCGGGACAAACCGGGAATTCACATTCATAGGTTTCTGTAGTGCCCAACTGACAGAAATAACTGAAACGGGCATAAAATGTTCACAAAACTATTGAACATTAATATACTCCGCCACCATTTAAATCAAGACAGGAACTAAGTGAGTGAGTTGGGTTTAACGCCGCTTTTAACAGTATTCCAGTTACATCACGCCGTTTACGTTTACGTAAATAAACAAGGCGACATAAGAAAAATGTAGGAGCATATATAAATCAGAAGCCATGAGTCTCCACGAACGAAACTGCTAAGTACCGGAGAGACATGTAAAAATAAGAATAAACCGAGGATTGTTTCCCTGCTGACAGAAACAACTGAAACGGGCATAAAATATTCAGAAAATATGTCTTTAGAACATAACTAATACAATGGTTACTCCGCCACTCAACCTCTGTCATGGCGCGGTAATGTCCGTGGCGTGACAATAGGAAGGTTTAGGATTCGAATTCCAGACGGAAATGTTAATCATAATAGTGACTCCGATATTAATTGGAACGTTGGTCAAACGTTGTTTGATTAGGATTAAAACATTCAAGCAACGAGTGAAACTTTGAAAATGTTCAATTTAAATTTTACGTGGTAATTATATTCAGCGTGTGTGCGGCTGTTACATCACTTAGTCGTTTCCCCCAAATACCCTAAGAAGTCTTAACATATTTACATCCTCCTCTATTATCTAATGTATCATATCTCATTCTATTATGGTAAATATATATGATAATAAAATTGATATATGTTAAATGTTATATATAATAATCTATGATTTATCTACATGTTATCACGTTGGCTTGTAGCAACTTAATGCGAACGGGGATTGTTCACCCAAAGGAGACATGGTCTCTACATTTCTGCCTATTTCATAGATATATCCTAAAATTTCATATCGCTTACACTTATTCTGTTCAAATCATTTTGAGTTTACATTGTTAAATAATCCCAATATTATCTTGGGGAATGTGTACATTGTTTTGCTGTAGGGTACCGATCACCACACATTATTATGTGGCATATAGTTTCTCAATCTCATTAAAATCAGATCTTAGTTCTCGCTATCGCTAAACAAAGATTTGAGGACATCCGATAACGGGTCATGTCAGAACGACCTTTCATCCGACAAATCACAGCGTCGTTTACCAGATCAAGAAAGCGACATTCGGAAAATGTTTTTCTAACCATGTAACCTCGAAATCATGTAACATGGGCTATTCCAAACGACAGATACGACTGATTCAATACAAACTAGACCATCTGTTAGCCATTTTAAAATTTTCTTTTGTTCAGTTCACAAAATTGTAATCGAGGATTATAATTTTGTCAAAAATATTTCGAAGCGTAGTCGCCAGTTTGTCACTAGTGAAGTAAAGCACGAGAAAACTTCTGATTGGCTAATGTCGACTTCTTGTCAGATATTCCATTGATGGGTTCGTGAAAGGTCGGTTTGGCGTGACCCGTAATCGCTTTGTCTCGCGGTAGCGAGAACTAAGATCTTATTTGAATGAGATTGATAATTTCTGTATCACTCTTTTTTTAATGTTCAGCCTATTTTTCAGCAAAACAAGCAACAAATACATATGAATACACTCTCTTTTCACGTTCCTGCTTATTCTACTGCCAGACATTAGTACACAACACAACAATTTCATGACAGAATCAATCAATGCGCTATCATGTCACTTGATTGTCTTGACTCGATCGTATAATGGACCTCAATAACGTATTTAAAAAATTGGTTAAACTGACTGTCTATGAGGATTTGACAATATAATACTTGAAAGGGTAACAGACATAGGAGATTGTTTATCCAGGACATGGTTTGCAGGTGGAAAGTAGGTCACACAGGAAAATTCAGGTGTATTCAATAACCGTCACACACTGTGTCTGTTAACAAAAGCCTGATCAAGTTGACTGGTGTAGTCACTGTGACCAAAGCAAATGGCTTGAAATCATTTCCTGGTAAGCTTCATTTTACAGGGTGCAACACTGGCCCCAAAGACTTGCTACTCCACGACAGCCGTATTACCGAGGGCATTGTTTCGAAAGGTAGACACATATTGCTTTTTGTTCAGAAACTGTTTAGTCATTTACATATTTTATAACATTGGTGTAATAGAACACTATACAATACTAATACTGTTTACAGAAATGAGTATTTTGTTGAACATATATTTGGCTAAACAAATATTGTTGCATGTTTCTGTTTGTAGCACCTGTCCATATACAGCTGACTTGAGAAAGTCATTGTTGCATGTATGGTCTTTTGAAGGAAGAATTATATCTCTAAGTCTCTTGTGCCATTCCCAACACTGAATCAACTCTCGTTAAGTTATTGAGAGCAAGGTTTTGTGAGTTTATAGTAGGTCACGGCAGCCATATTGATACTGTCATTTTTACCTATTATATTACTCAGCCATTGCTATTTGATATGTTGTATAACATACCCCTCTCCCCACTCCCTCACCCCACTCCCACACGTGTACAAAGACTCGTAAATGCATTTTGTAGTTGCCTCGATGGATCCAGTCGTCTAACGCGCCATAATTCGCTGTGCAGAGTTGCATACCTTGGGCACGCCAGAAACGTAATATCATGGGTTCGAATCCCGGGTCGCCTCAGTCATGTTTCTAGGTTTATAAACACCATACCCGTGTTCGTCGGTTTTACCTCCCACATTCCCTTTCATGTATGCAGTTTGGCGCACAACGTTCACGTCGACGTCTACACACCGGGCATCGTCGATCTGCACGGCGAAGGAAAAGACGAACCTCATAGTTCTCCTTCGCATGTGATACCATACTCTGACCCAAGTGACAATGCTGATGCGTCAGAAATGCACCTCGAATAGTCCGTCTGGTGCGTAAACTGCCTTACCATGGCGGTCCCTCGCCGTCTACGCAAACCTGCAATAATGGATGGCATTGCTGTTTACATGCAGGTTGTCGTAATGTTCCTTTGCCGGATGTTTTCAAGCGATCGATGACGTTGTTTATTCTGATTTACTTAGTCGTGGTATGTGCTTGTTGTTGTCCAATCGCTCAGATAGGAGTACAACCAACGACAATCCTGCACTTCTAAACAGTCCACGAGCCAGACCAGACTTGAAAACACGAAACTTCTACATACGGCTCCGTTATTTGTGACAAAGGCAACTGCAAGACCGCGGTTGATATCTGACCAGACAGTGCGAACCGCCTTTGTAATGCAGGTCTCAGACGGAATGTCAGGGGTGTAACAACGTCGTCAACTGCGATATCATGTCATGTCTACAGAGTATAGCATCACTTACGATAGAGAACCAATAGTATGTGGTTTCACGTTTTTTGCCTCGCCCTGCAGAAGGAAGATGTCGGGCGTAGAGACATCGACGCGAACGTTATGCGCTGACATGAACTCGACTGACTTGGCTGAGAAAGTGTGAAGTGTGCATTTAAGTTGCCCTTGCGTGAACCAGATCGGCCTGGCCATTGTGCGAGACTGCTGTCCACACCCGTAACTAGGTGAAATTCTGTAGCCACACGTCCCTCCCATTATTTAGAACGGCAACACCGTGTTCCAGCACTACAATACAGCCCGACTCGCAGCCGTATATCTACATAACAACATTCAAATCCTGTCCAGGCGCTCTCGATCATCAAATTTGAGTGAGTGAGTGAGTTGGGTTTAACGCCGCTTTTAACAGTATTCCAGTTATATCACGGCGTGTCAGCTTAATGTGGGAGGAAAGCCCGAAGTGAAGCAGGTCTCAGACGTTTACCACCTCGGTGAAACCCACGAGCACGCATCTGACTTGAACCCCCATCGAAACACAGATGAAGACTCGGCCACATAAACAGAAGGGCGAAAGTTAATCTTGGAACAATGATAATGGCTCATTTTAATGTTGAAGACAATTAAAAGACTGCCAAACGTGTAAGTCAAAGTTGTTTAAGCTCAGGGAAACGAGACAGTCAGTCGGAATTCACTACTGTCCCTGGTATCTTTATGAAAATGAGAATGTCTTGTCCAGGTCTCAATACATCAAATGTCTGGATGCCGGGGATTACATTAAAAATATGGTAAGAATATTTCAGCCTAACAAGACCTAATTGTTTATCAAATATCAAAGAATAAAAATATGTTTTGCAAGAAATATTACATCAGTGTTTGACTCTCTTGTTAGACAGCTGAGAGTGTCGTCTGCAATATGTATGCCGACTAGTTCAAAGCCAGGGAGTTTTGGTGGGAAATGATCAGTTACAAGGGTGTATTGTCAAGCTCATCGTATAGGCTGGGTATAAGAAAAAGGCACAATAGTCACTTTCCTAGGCTGAACCGCCATATCTCATTTGCTCAAAATAGCACCAGCTGAATCACCGAGTACACCGAGTACTATGATTGACATTGAAGAGTGAATTGAATCCTTTCAAATAAACTCTGTGTAGGCCACTATTTATTTCCTGGTGTTATGTTAGAGCGGAGCAGATTAGTATTGCTTTAAAGGTTTAACCAAACTGAATACATTGGAAGTGAACCCCAGCTAAAGTAAGTGTTTCACAGCTGTGGCTGTGTACGAGTTATGATAGAGACATTAGTCTCGAAATCATATATCGAGATTTTGAGAATGGGTGTCTTTTTTAAATCAATATGTGAATTACATATAGGTGCAGAGCATTTATCATAATGTACATTATGCATTGGGTATACGGGGAAACTACTAGCCAGGCATGCCCCGAGTACGTGAGGTGGGTGAACAGATTACTGCATATTTTTAGCGGCGTGCAAGCACGTGTGTGGCGGACTGATGCCGATTTGATAGTGCTAGCCCACTGAGATACCATGCTGCAGTTTAAAATGGATATGGAGTGAGTGTGTGAGCTTTATCTCCAGTGGTGTACTTACTCGCTTAATGCAACAACAGGAAATGCAATCCACCTTTGAGTGAGTGAGTGAGTGAGTGAGTGAGTGAGTTAGTATGGTTTTACCCCGCAATATTCCAGCGACGGGGGACACCAGAAATGGGATTCACACATTGTACCCATGTCAGGAATCAAACCCGGGTCTTCGGCGTGACGAGCAAACGCTTTAACCACTAGGCTACACAACAACACAACACACATACACACACACACACACACACATACACACAACAAACAAACAAACACAACACACACACACAACAAACAAACAAACACAACAAACAAACACACACACACACACACACACACACACACACACACACACACACAAACACACACAAACACACACACACACACAAACACACACACACACACACACACACACACACACACGTGACATCCGTCGCAAGCACATGCCAAGGCAAGTCTAGTGTTCACATTTGACAAACATGTCATTAGATAATAAATGTCATTATTACAAGGTAGATATGTGGAGGAAATGTTCACATTTGACGCATCAGCCACCATAATTATGCCAAAAGCATTTCCCACTTTTGACTTGCACGATACTTGTTTAGGTGAACAAATGACTTGCCTCTGCATGTGTTAGTGGCGGGAGACACCAATGAGGCAGGATATGCTCACCTTTTCGCGAACATCTGGTATTAACACTATTTGATAGTGATTCATAAACACGTGGTCTTGATACAAGATTTCTTGTGATGATTAAAATGGTTGTGTGTAGTATGTTTGTAGTGGTGGGGCTTCACACAACCATTTTCGCAGTGTTTCCAACTTTGACCTTTGCCCTGATTATGTTCATGAATTATCTCAAATGCATTGATTTGAACTGTAAACTTTATCTCCTCAGAAACCTCTAGACCAATACGCTAGACCACAAGCTTGTTTCTGCCAGCGATGACCCCGTTATTTCACCCATACGAAAAAAACCTGTTTGTGGCTTTTACTTATCAATGTTAGTTTAAAATGTATTGAAATGTATTATATGTTTAGTAAGTAGTTGGACCGTTGTTCCGTTTTTCTCTATATTTTGACCTGGTCCCAAAATACATATTTGGCTCAGTAAACATGACTGAAATTGTGAGACTGAGAGAGCAGAGGCAGTAGTACTTATGTATATTTCTTATCACACAAAAAGACACTAATGTTTGCCAATCAAAAAATCATATGCGACATAGATGTAAGCAATTTTTTAAGCAATGGATCTAATATATTTGAATGATTGGTTGAGCCAATTATCCCTTGCAGGATGCTAATCCTGTTCTATCCAGAGCCCAGGACCAGGGTGTACATATGGCCCCCTAGATTTGATCTCCGCCGTGCAGGCCACGCGTCTCTTCAACTGAGCAATGGCGCCTACATCAGCTGGTGGCCCAAGGGTGGTAAAGGTTCCTTTCTTAAAGTACCTGGAACTCCGCGTAGAACTCTTGAGGAAGACATCGAAGATGAGAAAACACTGCCAAGCTATGTGATCATTATACCCGGGTACATAAACCTGGATGAAGAGGCCGTTGAAGGATGGTGGAACAGTTGGAAGTTGGAAGGCAATTGGGATGCCTATCACACCTGTTGTTGGGTGATCAAGGAAGCTCTTTCTCAGGGTCTGAGTGCTAATTTTACAACTGATTGGCCATGTTGGATAAATGATGTCTCCGACCTAGTGGATTGCATAAGAAGCATCCCTGGCAGTTCGTTTCGTGATTGGTCATATGACCTCTTTTTACAATACCAAAGGGGCTATTGGCAAAATCTTAAAACAAAATATGGAAAAAATTTAGAAAATATTAATTTAATGTTTCTGAAAGCCTTACCTAGACATCGAGTTTCTATAAACAGGAACCAAACCGGTTGCGTTTGCACGTTTGCATGTTTGTGTTTAACTACCTGGGTCTTATGGACTTTCACCAAACGTGTTTCCTGGGGGAGAAATATTTGGAGTGTTGTGCCTATAATACTCTATACGTATTGATATACTGTTGTATTTACTTGTTGGATGACATTGAGACACGGTCAAGGACAATGTGATGTAGTTTAGTGGTTCACTTGGAACCTCTTGCTAGACCCCAGTGTCGTGTCGGTGCATAGCTGCCTGCAAGGCCGCGAACAGAAGGTTTGCACTCGATCATATCGAATATGATAGCCTCGGATTTAGACCATAACTTTCAACGTTGGAAACAGATCACAGAGTGTGTGCATGTTACATCTACTAAATACTTGGAGACATTTACGAATTTGATTGAACCAACAATTACTTTCTTTGATGTTTATTTTATTAAGTTGTTGTAATGACTTGGGCAGACTCAGATGATGTATCTGATTGACCCTGCTTCATCATACCTATTGTTAAAGTATAACGAGATAAGAATGCTTGTGTTTCAGATTTTGTGTAATTTTTTCTCTCTCGATTAATGCCGAACGAAATAAGTTTGAAAGTCACATACATTGGTTCTTGTCTCATGAAGTAGATTTTAGCAATATTGCATAGTATATGTCATTGTTAAATGATATTATCAGAAGGTATGTTCTTGTTCAGATGTTTGTTATACGATGATTGTTTGCGTAAATAAAGTATTGTTATCAAATACATTACAATGTTTTTTCACGTTGTTGCAATGTCAAGCAATACTACATACTCTTGAACGAAATGCTGGCATATATTGTGAGTATATCATGTTGTTATCATAATCAAAGTTTAATTATCAATATTTGAGTGAATGAGTTGTGATTTTCACCCTTAAGATAAATTGCTTTCGATATGGTCAGTTTTGTTCATTCCGACCTCAGGAGGGAGACACCGAATTATAAACCAAGGCAAATCGGACAACATCGTAATACATCACGCCTGCCATTCGTGACCAACTCGTGTTATTCCGGGTGTCTTCTTACAGGTTACGGAAAGGGGCGAGTGGTGACGAATGCACGCCTGCAATACAAATAACAATGGTTATCGGGTCAGTGTAACCTAGACCCTGAATTTGTTTCAGATAAGAATATAACACGGGAAATTCCTATCAATTGCCAATATTGTCCCATCAGTGCTAAAGGTGTGTCTGTACGTGCACTAAACACTATAAAAAAGCGTATTCCTAATAAAGGCATGTTCATTAGAACGTCATATTACCTGCATAGCCAATATCTTCATCTACCCTGAAGGACGTCGTGAGGGGTTACTTTATAGAACGATTGTGCCTGCAGGTTGATAATAATTCTCACGGAACAAATCTCTGATAACGGCGAACAAAGGCATTAAAACAATGACACAAACAGAGGGGGTGAGATGAGACAACCGAGCTTCAGACAGTATTTCAGCTATATATAACCCAGATAGCAGTCAGAGGTTAGGCCAATGTTGGGCCAACGCTATTTTGACCGGCGGCCCAATGTTGGGCCAATGTCTGACTACTTTTTTGGATGATGGTGTGTCCAATGCGATGCAGGTATTAGACATGTTCCACTTTGGAGAAATGTATGGTATACACTAGTATGGTGGCGTTTTACTATTAGATGTTACATAATTTTATGTCTGATGACAGATTCTTGGCTTGGCATTTGTTATTTTCTTGTTTCATTCCGGACAAATATCTTCCTTGGTAAGGAGACTTACGGGTAGTTCCTGTATTGTTCAATGCTGATCTGGGAATGACACGTTGTTGACCAGCGATTGGGTGAGTGAGGCGTTTATGCCACTTTTAACAATATTTCAACCACAGGTCGGCGGAAAATAGGCGTAACAAATGTGGGGAATCGAACCGTGTCATCAGCGTCACGAGTCGACGTATCAACGTCTAGACTATCCTACTGCCCGTGCTGATTTCTAATTAAAGTAGGAAAGTCCTGATATTAATATCAGTAATAAAGAAGTTCTCCATAAAAAGTTACCTGTCAAAGATTATTACATCAGTGATATTGATTCCTGTATTCGTATGGGGATGTACATACTTATATTCAGATACAATAGGTTGGCCTACTGGGTTTAATACTTCGATGTACCCGTAGCTTAGAGTGAGTGAGTGAGTATGGTTTTACGCCGCTGTTAGCAATGTTCCAGCAATATCACGGCAGGGGACACCAGAAATGGGCTTCACACATTGTACCCATGTCGGGAATCGAACCCGGGTCTTTGGCGTGACGAGCGAACGCTTTAACCACTAGGCTACCCGACCGCCCCCCGTAGCTTAGAAACGCGACCAGTTTAAGCCCGTGATAATACGTTATTTCTGGACAACAGAAGTACATATTTCAGCAGAATTACAGGATACTGGCGCTTTTGGTCAAACGATTAGTCCGTGTTTGTAAGATATCAAAGGTTGTTGGTGTTTGTGACCTGATTTGGTCACTTGTCACCAGTTTAATGTGAAATCAGCATTACCTACAAGCGCATGGTATATCTGAGAGAGTTCCATCGTTCACATGACGAGGTTTATGAAGCATCCATATAGCACAGAAAGGTATTTAAATAATTGTCGAGAAAGTTTGTTGGCTTTTTATGACTTTATTTTGGAATAGGGCTATGTACACATATCATTGTTATAGTTAAGAACGTATGATATTTAGACATGTACATTTACATTTGGGGACATTATAAACTAAACAATGTTATATCTAATATCTCCTTCTGTGGTGTACCCACTCGCTTAACACACACTATGCCCATGTGTGGAATCGAACTCGGGCCTTCGGCGTGACGAGCGAACGCTTAAACCACAAGGCTACCCCACCGCCCCTTAATCCATATTTGAAATATTATCTTTATATCTCTTGGTGTCACACCATCTGAGGAAACGTAATTGGCTTAAGTGTAATCACATTATCTTTGTCACGCAAAATGAACAAATGTCATAATTTACTGACATAAGGGGGCACGGGTGGCCCAGTCGTCTAAGGCGCCGCGATTCGCTGTGCAGAGTTGTATCCCCTGGACACGCCAGAAACCTATGATTGTGGGTTCGAATCCCGGTTCGCCCCGATTATGTTTCTAGGTTTGTCAGCACCATACCCGTGCTCGTGGGTTTCACCGAAGCGGTAAACGTCTGAGACCTGCATCACTTCGGGCTTTCCTCCCACATTAAGCTGACACGCCGCGATATAACTGGAATACTGTTAAACCGTTAAACCAAACTCACTCACTCACTCACTCACTCACTCACTCACTCTCTCACTACTGACATAAAAAACCTACAGTTACGAGTTATATATAATCTGGTGGGGGCAGATGGTTGAAGATGGGTTTTGTTTGACTGAAGGGAAACAAGGTGAGTAAGAAAATCATCTAAGGATTGCGAGAGATGAACGAGTTGAGGTGTAGGCTATGCTAGTCGATGGTCATCGTGGTGGATTTGCTCTGATTACAGGGAAAAAGGGAAATTACCAAATTGTCGTCACTGAGTGGTTTAACGCCGCTATTAAAACAGTATTCCAGATATATCACGGCGCGTCGGATGATGTGTGAGGAAGACCCGAGGTGATAACAACTTTGGTGAAACCCACGAGCACGGGTATGGTGCTGACAAACCTAGAAACATAATCGGAATAAACCGTAATTCGAACCCATGGGACGTGTGCCGAAGGGAATTGCGGCTTCTTAGACGACTGGGCCACCCGTGCCTCCCGTCTCAATTGAGTGAGCGAATATGGGTTTACGCCGCTTTCAGCAATATTCTAGTCATATCACGGCGGGGGACACCAGAGATGGGCTTCACACATTTTGCCCATATGGGGAATCGAACCCGGGTCTTCGGCGCGACGAGCGAACGCTTTAACCTCTAGGCTATCCCACCTCCCTGTCGTAATTGAACGTTTAACTGATGGTCACCCAACAGTATTTAGTCGCCTCCTTTGTCTTTGGTGGAGTACTACGGAGGACCTAGGTTGGCATTGTGATGCAGATGATGTACTTGTAGCTGCCATTTCACCTTCATATACGAGATCAACAAACATACTGCATCTCACACGGGGGTCAAAAGCCACAAAATATCTACAAACCATATTGGGGTTCATGTACAACAAGTGTCGAGGTATAACCATTTCTAATCGGTTTGGCAGTGTTCCACGAAAGTTGACATAGTGTGGCACCTTCATATACGAGATCAACAAACATACTGCATCTCACACGGGGTCGAAAGCCACAAGGTACATCTACAAACCATATTAGGGTCCATGTACAACAAATGTCGTGTCATAACCATTCAGAATCGGTTTGGCAGAGTTCCACGAAAGTTGACATAGTGTGGCGATGTACAGGGTTTGGGTGGTGAGCAAGGCAGTGGAGGGGACTGTAGGTTTCCTGACAGAGCTGGTGGGTACCACACAGACAACGTAGGGGAGGTCACATCTCCTTGATAAGCGGTACGATCCTGAAAGACATCCGGGAGCGTTAAACTTTTGCTTCTTCTCCTTCCATCCGCTGAGGGAGGTCGACAAGGACGAGGTAAGGTGCTCGTGTCCATGTGAACATAGACACTTCCGGAACAGGCACTTGGACCGGAGAAGGATTTTCTTCTAATGAGATCTCTAATTTCTCTGTCGTCATTCTCAAAATCAAATTTCCTCAATGATTCCTTTGATTGCCACCATTTCCCATTGAATATGTTGTCAGTTTTAAAGCCTTCTTCCTTCAATGATTGTCTAGATGACAACCAATCCCTGTTACATGTGCCGTCTGCCTTCAACGATTGTTTAGATGTCCGCCAATCCCCATTGGAGATGCCGTTTGCCTTTAGACCATCTGCCTTCAACGATTGTTTAGATGTCCGCCAATCCCCATTGGAGATGCCGTTTGCCTTTAGACCATCTGCCTTCAACGATTGTTTAGATGTCCGCCAATCCCCATTGGAGATGCCGTTAGCCTTTAGACCATCTTCCGACAATGATTGTTTTGATCTCCACAGCGTCATCTTGTACAAGTCGTCATGTTTAAAAAAGTCTTCCTTTAGCGAAACTACTGATTTCAAATCGTCGTCTTTGAACACATCATCTGTCGTGGTGTCATCTTTGTTTAACGATTCTGAGGACTTCCACCACCCCCCTTTGAACAGATCGTCAGGATCTGATTCAAAGGACTCTTCATGGTCTGAAATGTTTATCGATGATCTTGGTGGAAGGGACAGTGGAGGACTTCGCAGTGATTCACAAACTGAACGTCTATTCTGACGACTGTTCCACGGGGTTGTGATTCCCTCTTGTGTTGGTGTCTGGACTTCATTTCCAATGATTTCTATATCAGGACTTGTCCTTAACGGAAAACAGCGGGCTACCGGCACAGACTTGTGTCGTTTAAACCATTCATTGTTATCACTACCTCGCTGGATATCAACCAGATACGGTGAACTTGGGGAGATACAGGTGGGGGTGGAGCTGGAGCGATTATACACGCTTCTTGTAGGTTTGCCCATAAACAGGTAGATGGATGTGTTAAGGTTTCCACCAGTTTCAGAGGCACATTCGTCTTCTTGACATTCTTCAGATATGTCGCTTTCCGTTCTTATGGGAGATGAAACAGGTTCATCAATAAGCAAATCCGTATCAGCAGATTCGTCCGAAGACTTCAAAGGAGGTTCCAATGACAACGAGTATGTGGGGTTCAAAGGTTGCATTTCAGTAGGTCCTGGTGTGGGTAGGATATTTATGGTGAGCCCTCCTTGATCCTCTTTCGTCATCTTAACAGCAGGTATGTTTCGTTTTGACCTCCTGCCACGACGTCTGCATGACTTCTTTAATCTGGAAATGCGATACCAATGATCAGTATAAGGGCTGCATATAATAACTATAATTAACAGTATTTGAGTTGGGCTTAATGTTACTTTGAAAAGTTTATGAATATATAACGTCAACGCCAGAGAATAACCAGTCTCAGTTATCAACCCGAAACAGATCCCATTGGATGAAAAAGGCAAAAGTGGTAAAAATTATCATGAAGATCAGCGATGACACCAGGTTTTTCGCAAAAGGGGTCAGAACGTATTGCCCCACCAATAGCACCCGCCACTCACACAATTTGCAACATAAGTGTTAACTGACTATTAGGAGTTATGCCCCTTCTATGTCCCTCCAACTGACCAATCAGATTCCACCTCTTGTACCACGTGCATTTGCTTCAAACAAAAATGGCGGCGCCCCGTGAACACGATCTGATCGATAATCAAAACCTATTTTGTAATAAAACGGGTATCCCTCGCGAAGTGCATGAAATCACTTGAGCACCTTGATTAAAAACAAGAAAAGATTGGCAAAGTATCTGTCGACACCCAGTCGTCGGTACACATGCTTTGCAAATCTTTCAGTCGGCCGAAATTTGCACGTTGAAATCCATGTTGTTTTGCGAACAGGATGTCTAGTTCGTCACGCGATTTTGATTGGACTATGCATAGACTCGTTGTTCCATCCCAAATGTAACTCTGGAATTCCACCCTTGTTCGGCAAGGGTGAAAACTGGACATTATTTTGCCTATTACAGCCAATATTATGTAATCTGTCGGATATTCGGTATACCATTGCGTTGACGTTTTATTTTCAAGAAAAAATAACAAGTAATTATCGTTGATTCAGTTGAACATTTGTAAATGTCGTCTAGCAAGTGAGTGAGTGAGTTGGGTTTAACGCCGCTTTTAACAGTATTCCAGTTATATCACGGCTTTTCAGCTTAATGTGTGAGGAAAGCCTGAAGTGATGCAGGTCTCAGACGTTTACCACTTCGGTGAAACCCACAAGCACGGGTATGGTGCTGACAAACCTAGAAACATAATCGGGGCGAACCGGGATTCGGACCAACAATCATAGGTTTCTGGCGTGCCCAAGGGACGCAACTCTGCACAACGAATCGCGGCGCCTTAGACGACTGGGCCACCTGGGCCCCCGCATAGCACAGACACTTTAAAGGTTATTCTATGACAGGGAGTTCTGCAGAGACACCTACCTGTCCACAATTCCTAGTTGGAAGCACGTGACTATAAGGAGCAAGATGATGATAATAGTCCCTGCCACACAGACGAGGCTAATTTGCCAATTGGCAGCATCCATTCCCCCAACAATGTGATTACTTCCTCCTGTGGAATAAAGCATAAGAGCAAGTGCATTAGTGAGTGAGTGAGTTGGGTCTAAAGCACGCCCTTGCAACATCACAGCGGATGCACTAATGAAGGGCTTTACATGCTATACCTTTGTTGGAATCAAACAAACAAGTTCGGCGCGACTATGTCGAACCAATGCTTTAACCATCAATCGCAAGTCAAGGGGGCCATGGAGGAGATTGTGTGTGTTCATGCTTACACGTGAGGAGTGCTCATTCATTGAGGTGAGGTGAAATTGGGTTTAACGTCGCGTTCAAGATTATTGCACTTATATAAGCGACGTGCATGCACGTGTGTGCGTGTGTGGCTGCTTGTACTAGTCCGGACTAATGTCGAGTTATAGTGCCAGCTCACTTAGATACCCGATGATGCAGCAGTTTAATATGAATACCCTACTCAGACACAGTATACTGACTCCGAGCCGACCAGTCCTTGTTATAGCTCCTTAATACCGAGCGCCAGACAGGGTAACAACAAGTACCATCTTTTAAAGGCTTTTTGTATGATGCGGCCGGGGATGGAACCCCGGACCTTCCGCTCTCCGGGCGGACGCTCTACCACAAGACCACGGAGGCGGCCAGCTCATTCATTGATACTGTATGTGTGTGAGATTGGGAATGTGTATGAAAACTATAGCTGATCATTGTTGTGCGTGTACTTGGGAATGCTTGGTGTGTCCCAGAATGTGACGAAATTTTTGTTGTTGACGTCGATACCATACTAGATTATCAAGTTTCGGTAGGCCTTTTACAACAACTTTGCTTGAAGTGACATTTGTATCCATTCTGAACACGTCATCATTATCAGAAGTGATCGCCAGCTAACCTATGCTGGTTGTCAGGGGCAACCCAGTGGATCGGATGGTCAAGCTCGGTGACATTCTTCATCCCACATATTCGTTAGGAGTCGGCGTAGAAGCAATGGTCGTTACCTACGCTTTATTCACCTGTACGCATGATGCCAATTTAGGGCTCCAGGTGTAACATTAATGGCACCATGGCGATCGGGGGTCTAAATCAATGACCTGGGTGTCTGAGAGGAATCTACCCCGTCAGTTTGGATCGTTGCTCATAATATCAATCACTGGATTGTCTGTTCCTGACACGATTGTAATTACAGTGAGTCTTTAAACAGCACACGTCTACACAACAGCTAAAATGCCCCACCCCACGCCTAGGTGAATGTAAATATGTTTGTGTGCATTGGAATGAGTGTGCTTGTGCGGGTTTCTTTCATATGGGCAAAGGGAAAATCCGTACCTATATAACGATTCATCGTTTAAAAACCATTAGATAATTTTTATTTTGTTGTTCTCGTATATTTTCAGGTGAACAGTGTACTTGCCTTTGCATGTGTTTGTGATGGTGCAACGGGCGGGGCAGGATACGCTCTACGTTTCGCGAACACCTGCTGTCATCACTATTTGATATTCATAAACACATGCTTATGATATAGTCTGAATCGTAATAGAACAATGGACGCTGATTTCTAGTAGAGTTTTCTTATGATTATGGAAATCTTTTTGGTCATTTTAAAGTATTTAAAAATAAATAGTCTTATTTTCAGAAGTCCTACTGTTGGTTAATTTCAGCTTCGAAAATGTTGATTTAAGGTTAACTTTAAAAATTCACGTTGTCAAATACGTGTTTAAATAAATGCATTTTAAACGAAATATTTCCTGTCAGTAAAATTACCAAATATTTCCTGTTTACAGTCCGGGTTTAGATTGAATTTCTCGTTTTAGGTTTCATGAGCTGTCACAGAAAAATACCGATAAAATAGTAGCACGGGCAAATGTGAAGGTCATTGCTAATTAGTATCTTAAAACACGTGATAAAATAATGTATTAATCATACATACTAGTATCTTACAGCTGTGACAAACTGTTTAATATTGTTTGCACATATTGTATGTCACCTTGATTCTGATTGGTGTAAATACGATGTGGTTGCCTAGATGCCAAAGCTTTGGCTCGCCCCGGGTTCGATCCTTCTCATGGGCACAATGTGTAAGGCCCATTTCTTATCTCCCCCGTTTCGTGTTATGGGTGGAACATTGCTCGAAGTTGCGTTGATCAATACTCACGCAGTCACTCACTCATACATAAACCGTTTTTTAAATGCATAAATTCTTGAAGCATATATACAATGTTTGTGTGGGAAAATGAATAAATTGTCTAAAACACCTGAACGAGATATGGGAGTCCGACAAGGATGCATATTAAGTCTATTCCTGTTTATTTCTATATTTCTCATACAATCACTTTTCAACTTACCTATCCACATATATAACTGTGGATTCAAATATGTTCTTTTATCAAAGTAATTAAGGATTGGTTTCGCTCATAAACCATAATACATAGAACAGTACATATAAGCAAGAGGTGAGGTTAAATTGGGTTTAACGTCGCGTTCAAGATCATGGCACTTATATAGCGACGTCAGGTTCGTGTGTTAGGTTGGGTATCCTTATAGAATGTAGAATCGGTGTCTCGATTGCGTGTGGCGTTGCTCACGCTATCAACCACTGGTTCAGACACGAAGATATATTGTTATTTGGAACTGTAATGGCTGTGCGACAACATCCATTTATTTCGGCGTACCCACATCCTAAAGACCCCGTGGGGATTCCGGGTAGGAATCTGTTTTCGTAAGAGGCGACTAAATATACTACGCTCGTTCCACAAAGCGATCTTAGCACTCCCATACTTTAACATAGGCTCACGGTAGTCGTGTCCCAAATTCGAATATTTACGAACCGTCATGAATTAGCTCCAATATTGCTGAGGTCGGCGTTAAGCTACAACCAAACAGCCATAAGTTAACTCATGTCACCACATCATCACGCTGATCAACTATTTCAATCTACCCGATTACTTTGTAACATGGATATCCCACTCAAACACAGTACACTGACACCGAGCCGACCAGTCCTTATTTCACCCCTTTAATGCCGAGAGCCAGGCACAATAACAACAAGTACCATCATTTTCCGTCTCTTGGTATGACGCGGCCGGTATCGAACCACCGACTGTATGCCAACCAGGCAAACGCTCAATCCACTGGACCACGGATGTGTTTATGTTCATACGTAAAACATGGGCGAATAATTGCAAAGTGTCACTCTCAGTTCTCTAACTACTTTTAAAAGGCATAACTTTTTCATGCCTTACACTATTAGAACAAAATTCAACCACACATCCGGCCAAAAGGTCGTTTGGACATCACTTGTTCTTTAACGGGTGGATGGTCAGATCCGGTAACTTCCTCCCGTGTCTTCGTTGTTGTTCATAATATCAACCACTCGTTTATCTGGTCCAGATTTGATTATTTACATGCCGCCATACAGTTGGAGTGAGTGAGTTGGGTTTAACGCCGCTTTTAACAGTATTCCAGTTATATCGCGGCGTGTCAGCTTAATGTGGGAGGTAAGCCCGAAGCGATGCAGGTCTCAGACGTTTACCGCTTCGGTGAAACCCACGAGCACGGGTATGGTGCTGACAAACCTAGAAACATAATGGGGCGAACCCGAATTCAAACCCACAATCATAGGTTTCTGGCGCGCCCAAGGGACGCAACTCTGCATTGCGAATCGCAGCGCCTTATACGACTGGGCCACCCGTGTCCCCGCTACAGCTGGAATACGACTGCGGCAAAAATCAGCAACCCCTTATAGCTCTTATTTCCTATGGCTACAAAACCTCGTTAACTCGAAGTCCTGAGTATCGTCATAGGTGTCGAGTTATCCGTAGATCGAGACAAGCGGAGTAACAAAATGAGACCATTAAGATGAGGATTCTGCCGAGACCATAAAGTTACCTCGACTTAAGATAGACGTCGAGATACTTGAGTTGAGAATAAATAAGGTTCATTGTAGCCCCAAACTGTAGCTCAACAGACTTTAGAAACTGAAATGCCACTCTTTGCTAATGGCTGTGGTAACAAACTGATTTGTGTTGGCCGTGTGTATAACAAGGGGACTCAATGTCAACAATGTTTTGTCAACCATTTTGTTTTAAACGTTTTCCTACGGCTTAAATTACTGAGTGATTTTGGTCAGTATTGTGCAACGCCGCTTTTAACAATCAGCATCATCAGTGGAGAAACGAACACAGATGCTCTGTGTGACAGGCGAACGCTTTAACCACAAGAAAATACCAAAACGTTTAACTTTTGTACCTTCCTCCGTTTCAGCAGATGGACAACCGGTAAATGCATCGCCCACTGAGATGCATACAACCTTAACTCCTCCCGCTATATTTAATCAATGCATGAGCAATGCCGATTCAGTTTCTTTCAACAACATTTTATGACAGCCTTTGGGGAAAATGTTGCGCCGAAGGAACGCAACGTTACGCAACAAACTGGAAGCAACGACTTCGTCACATTTGCCACATTAGCTCAGTATATTCCACTCGACATTTGATAGGGGTATTCTATGAAGCTTAAGGTTTAAGAAAACAGTCTACTCACAGAAACACCAACATTAAATCATCCTTCCTTGGATCCGCCCTTCCTTTCAGCATGAGTGACCACACGTTCAAACGATGAAAGGTTCAGAACATCTCCTTGCCTGTCACAGGTCTAACTCAATATGCGGGGATTTCAGATTCAAATAAAATATAATACTGCAGGAAATAACAGGGAAATGTAAACCTGACACCGCCATGGCAGATTGAAGCTATCAGTGTCCGTGTCATCAACATAACGAAAGCGTTACTGCATACGTAGAGGCGGCGGGGTAGCCTAGTGGTTCAAGCGTTCGCTCATCACGCCGAAAACACGGGTTCGATTCCCCACACGGGTACAATGTGTGAAGCCCATATCTGGTGTCCGTGATATTGCTGGAACATTGCTAAAATCGGCGTAAAATCATACTCACTCACTCACTACTGCATATGTTTTGAAATACCCGATAATCCAGGGAATGGTAGCAGGGACATCTGTCCCCACCGTCGAGGTACCATATACAAGTGAGAGACTGGTTCATTTGTTATGTGGGGCGATCGGGTAGCCTAGTGGTTAAAGCGTTCGCTCGTCACGCCGAAGACCCGGGTTCGAATCCCGAGATGGGTACAATGTGTAAAGCCCATTTCTGGTGTCCCCCGCCGTGATATTGCTGGAATATTGCTAAAAGCGGCGTAAAACCAAACTCACTCACTCACTCATTTGTTATGTATGTATGTATGTATGTATGTATGTATGTATGTATGTATATGGCAATTAGGCAAAGACAAAATATTTTTACTATAAAGTGCATATTTACATTTCAGAGCTTCTTTAACGAACTTAGCACATTTGTTAAGTATTGACACATCATTAAAAGTCAGTAATTTATGAAATTTATAAATATTTGATGAAATATGCCACTTCGGTGCGTACTTATTTCTCAACCATACATATGCCTCACAATCAAATATGAAATGGAGTTCATCTTCAATGCTGTTAGTATTACACATCCTACAAATTCGGTTTACAGTTATAGCTTCTTTACATCTGATATTACAACGCAACGACAGTACATGCAATCTCAACAAACACATATATCTTCTTAATTCCCTAACATTGATGTTTGTAACATAATAGTCGACAGTCAGCAATGACTTGATCTTCTTATAATGTACAGGTCGTTTTGAATCATTGATAATGCTAAAAATATTTTGTTAAATTGTTGTTAAACTGCGGCATGGTATCTCAGTGAGCTAGCACTATAAATCCGGGGTTCGATCCCCGCCCGCGTCCTACCAAAAGACGTTAAAAGATGGTACTTGTTGTCACCCTGCCTGGCGCTGACTGATCGGCTCGGAGTCAGTATTCTTTGTCTGAGTGGAGTATCAATGTTAAACTGCGGCAGGGCACGCATACGCATACGCACACGCACACGCACACACACACACACACACACACACACACATACACACACATTACTGGATTCCATGATATCTATTTTAGCAGTCATTCCCTGAATGGCCTCGAAAACTGGAATTTTGCTTTGTTTTGGATCGGTCAAAAGCATTTGTTTGCTGGCGCCACTGCTCCGAAGCATACGTTGATCCTCGCATGCCTTATCAATTGGTCCTGGATTTGTTTCTACATCAGCACAAAACCATAACAGCAGAATCACGTTCAACACCATCATACGGGTAGCCATGTTCGTCATTGCATGTTGACGAGGTATTCGGGACGCCACTTCGCCGTTACATATTTTGCTCAGGGTCCTCAGCCAATTTGAATAGGTCTTCAGCAACCCATGCTTGTCGTGAGAGGCGCATATGCTTTACGTAAGAGGAGACCAGCGGGATTGGGTGGTCAGGCTCGCTGACTTGGATGACACATGTCACCGTATCCCAAGTGCGTAGATCGATGCTCATGATGTCAATCACGGGATAGTCTGGTACAGACTAGATTTACAGACCGCCACTATATAGCTGGAGTGAGTGAGTGAGGAGGGAGTATGGTTTTACGCCGCTTTTAGCAGTATTCCAGCAATATCACGGCGGGGGACACCTGAAATCGGCTTCACACATTGTACCCATCTCGGGAATCGAACCCGGGTCTTCGGCGTGACGAGCAAACGCTTTAACCACTAGGCTGTCCGACCGCCCCCCATATAGCTGGAATATAGCTGAGTGTGTATAATCTGTTCACATATGTCCATTGTTATGTTTCCAAGAAACAAACAAAAAGTTAGCCTCACATAGACTCCGTTTTCGGGCGAGTTTATGTCAACCGTTGGATGAGGTTCAGATCCTAATATGTGGTGTTGAGGCTTCGAAGTATGTGTTGGGACGGTTTGATAGTCCATTTGTCTGTTAGTCAGCATAATGATTACTGTTCCGACACAAGACACCCTGTGCATAAACGAAAGTATTTTACCCAATGGACCCCGGTTCGATTCCCCACATGGGTGCAACAAGTGAAGCCCATTCTGGTGTCCTCCGACGTCATATTGCTGGGCGAAGCGGCATTAAACCACACTCACTCACGGGAGATTGGCGGCCGACATGCTTTGGTATAATGCAAACGAAATTGGGCTCTGCTAACAAACCGAGGCTCATAATATGGTTTCATCATGGATTCGAACCCAAGATCAGAGATGAGGTGAAATGAGGCTTAACGTCGCGTTCAAGATTATTGCACTTATATAACGACGTGCATGCGTGTGTGTGTGTGTGTGTGTATGTGTGTGTGTGTGTGTGTGTGTGTGTGTGTGTGCGTGGCTGCTTGTACTAGTCCTGACTAATGACGATTTTGTAGTGCCAGCCCACTGGGTACCCTGCCGCAGTTTAACATGGATACTCCACTGAGACAAAGAATACCGACTCCGAGACGATCAGTCAGCGCCAGGCAGGGTGACAACAAGTACCATCTTTTAACGTCATTTGGTAGGACGCGCGCGGGGATCGAACCCCGGACTTTCCGATTTCCGGTCGGATGCTCTACCACTAGACCACGGAGGCGGTGCCCCACGATCAGAGGATTCAGTTGCGCCGAAGGGGCGCCACGTTCCACAACAAACTGTAGCATGTGGTAACAACGACGACCTGGCCACATTTGGTTTTAACCTAATGGTAACCTAATGGTTAGAGCGTTCGCTCGTCACGCCGAAGACCCGGGTTCGATTCCCGACATAGGTACAATGTGTGAAGCCCATTTCTGGTGTCCCCCGCCGTGATATTGCTGGAATATTGCTAAAAGCGGCTTTAAACCATTCTCATTCACTCACTTTATTACCGGTTGAATTAGCACAGTATATACCACTCACTATTTGGTAGGGGTGTTCTGCGAAGCTTCAATTTAAGCTTATGGTGTTAAGCTGCATTTCAAGTAATAATAACCAAACAAAAACAGTACAATCTGTACAATACTACTCAAATCATGATAGGGATAGTGTGGTAGCTAAACCTCACACTAAACAACAACAACGTATATAAATGTTTTCTTTGTTTATTCTCAAATTGGAGCTTAACATTAGTCAGATCCTATTTTTTCATCTCCAAACAACCACTCAGATTTATCCCCTCACTAAGAATATCCCCAAAACATGTTGAGTAGTATACATACATACGTACATTCCCCTTAAAGCCTTTTTTCCTAATATGGCATTATGTGGACATTATTTCTCAAAATGGCCTTATTTTCCAACGTTATCTTATAAATTGACGATAGGTTTAGGGAGAAGGTCTGTGAGTTCCTGTTTGCGTGATGTCTGTGTCATACCAAATGCTGTTTTCAGTTTCATAAACATTTTAGATTTCAGTTTCACAAAAATGCTGATACACAATTCATGGAAACAAATAAATTTAGATGGTCTTTGTCTGAATTTTTAGCAGGAATGCAACATCAAGAGTGTGATTAGGAGAGTGAATGTTGTTACGTTCGTGCGCGATTTCCAAATTGAAACAGTCCGTTAACCCAGAAATCTGTACGTAAAAGAATCCTGCGTGAAACCAACAAGCAGGAAGAAATGGTACAACTAACAATTGTTTTATAAAATCAACTAGGTTTACAAATTACTGCACAGCAATTACAATGGCATTCCAAATTGCCATGGTAGTACAAGTACAGTGGCAATGTAAAATATGATAGCAGTGATTAAAGCACTAAAGACAAGGATAATAATATTCAGCTACACTGAGCAAAAAGTCTGGTGAATTCACTAACTTAACAGTTATAAGAGCGGCCTGAATGTTAGTAAACAGCGGATTTACTACCCTGTCTGGTAGATGGCACGAAGATACTGAAGATTAGTAAATATCACTTATTAAATTAGTATAATGCACTACTTAAACCCCATTGTAAACAATGAGTTAGGAATGTAAACACATACAAGATATATCTATGTATCGGAATGTGTTCAATCCTAAACGGTATGCATATTTGGTGTGTTCTATCTAAACACGTTTAAGGTCTGAAACATGTATGAGCTTTCGCCTCATAGCCTAAACACCACATCCCCATAATCCAAACATGTTTAGAATTTAAAACACATTTGAACATGTCTAGAATTTATCAATTTTAATATGCTTAATAAAGGGCACATCATCAGGTCATAAGTCAAAATATGAATGAGATAAATATTTAAATTAGATGTGCAAATTAGATTCACACTCTCAGTTACTTACATATCACATACGCAAACGAACTTGCTACAATATTAACATAAAAAATGTTGAAATATAACCAAGCTAATAGTAACTAACTAGGACAATAGACACTTGTGACGACAACAGTCTCAGTAGCACAGTAGCGTGACGGAATACAAATCAAGAGGTTGCAGTTTCCAATCACATCTTGTAAATTTTTTTGTGTTCATTTATGTATAGTTGCTTTATGCCCAATAGTATTTTTCTCGCACAGGACGCAGGTAATGAAAGTATATCTGATTACTACTTAATTGTCTTAGTGACGATAGGCATCCTAGTTAAAAATACTATCTAATTAGTAAAGTCTACTGACATGATAGTGTCTGAGTGGACAGTTAAATTCACAAACTAAGTTACCTTACAAATTATGTCTGTCAGTGTAGCAGCAACAGTCAACTGTGGTGAGTCTCTAGCTGAATATCCAGGTTGAAAAGTGATCTTCACATTAAAGTTGGTCTTGATGTAATGTGAGATGAAATATGAGATACGAGAGGCGTGTGTGTGTGTGTGTGTGTGTGTGTGTGTGTGTGTGTGTGTGTGTGTGCGTGCGTGAATACGTCTGGACTAACGCCGATTTTATAGTGCTAGCCCACTGAGATACCATGCCGCAGTTTTACATGAAAACCAATTCAGACACAGTACATATTATACTCCGAACCGACCAGTCCTTATTTTAGTTAAGGGGTTGCTTATATTGCGCTTTCGAAATTTTGAGATTTGGAATAAATGCCAAGAGAGGTTTGGGGGCGAACTAAGGGGCCAGTGTGTGGTAGTTTGATTGTTTGATTATGTGATATGGTTTTGGAAGTTTATTGGGTTCTTAAATGCGATTTATTAGTCCTGTTTTGATTAAGTAAACGCCTAAGGCTTTGAATTTTTCTATTTTATTTTGTGGGTTTAGGATTGCTTCTAGGGTAAGATCCTTATTTAGATTTAGGGTGGTTTGTAGTGTGTTTCGGTGTGTTAGGTAGTGGGTGCAGTGTATGAGTACGTGTTCTGGGGTTTCTTGTTGTTTGCAATGTGGGCAGGTTCCTGTTGCGTGTATTTTTAATTATTTTGAGGTGGTTATTAAGGTTGGTATGTCCTGTTTGGAGTTTAGTGATTACTCTGTCGATTTCTTTGGACGGATGTAGAATGTATGGTTTGGTAAGGGTTTTTTTGAGAACCTTTCTGATTTGGCTATTTGAGTTTAGATATAAATTATGCCATTTTTTGGTGATTTTTTGTTTGTTGACACTTTTAATTTCCGATTTTGAGATGGGTAGGTTTAAGCTTATTTCTGGGATTTTGTCCACCAAGATGGAGGTCTGTCTTATTGCACACAATGAAGTGCTAAGCCACCAGCGTGTCAGTCGTGCTGTGCTGAATTATGTAATAGTTTCACTGTGCCGTTGATTTACGGAAGACACTTTCCGATTGGCATGGAAACTATACGGAAGTAAATTTCCGTACTGAACACATATTGTTTGGATTTAAAAGGAAGAATAACAATTCACTCAGTGCATTCATTATGGTAACACAGTGAAAAGAAAAAAATAGTGAAACCATTTTTTACCACTTCAGATAGACATACTTAGATATTACGAAGTTGCTAAATGTATTGCATATTCAAATTGTAATTATGGAAGTTTATATGCCTTCTGGTCTTATTTACATGCATGATTTAGAACCCCTTTATAAACTATGATATATATAATGTGTGGTAAATGCAAATACTACTCTATGCACGCTTTGTGTGACATTTTTAACCCTGCATTTATGAACCGATTGCATACATTTCGGTCACTTATTTGCCTTTGTTGATTGCCCTGCACAGAGTGTTGATGGAGATCTGAGTTATCCTATTGTATAACACTTGAAATCATTTCCTGACGATCTACAATCTGTCATTTCTCACAAAAGAGCAGGGGTGGTGGGGTATCCTAGTGGTTTAAGCGTTCCCTCGTCACGCCGAAGACACGGGTTCGATTCCCCACATGGGTAAAATATGTGAAGCCCATTTCTGGTGTCCCCCCGCCTTGATATTACTGGAATATTGCTAAAAGCGGCGTAAAACCATACACTCAAACGAGCATGCCGCATTTTCACATCGCCAGTTTTCGCTTTGAATTGTTAGCAATCTGTCTGTGTTCCTCGACCTAACCATGCCTATTGCTTCCTGTTTGTGCGCTGTTGTCACGTTGTGACGACTACTGTTACAAAGCGGAATTGTCCCTTATGTCATGTTTCGCATGTGTAAATGCAGGGTCGTGTCTTAGTGAGTGAGTGAGCGAGTTTGGTTTAACGCCGCTTTGAACAGTATTCCAGTTATATCGCGGCGTGTCAGCTTAATGTGGGAGGAAAGCCCGAAGTGATGCAGGTCTCAGACGTTTACCACTTCGGTGAAACCCACGAGCACGGGTATGGTGCTGACAAACCTAGAAACATAATCGGGGCGAACCGGGATTCGAACCCACAATCATAGGTTTCTAGCGTGCCCAAGGGATGCAACTCTGCACAGCGAATCGCGGCGCCTTAGACGACTGGGCCACCCGTGCCCCCGGGTCGTGTCTTAACTGCTGGGTCACATCTGGGCTACTGTCCAAAGAGTGGATGAATGACTTGTTTTTAGCACGGTCTGTAAAATTAAGTTACATCCTGTAAATAATCAGGACCAAACAAACCAGTGATTGGTGGCATGGGTGACCATGTATATTGTTTGTTTGTTTGTTTGTTTAACGCCGCACTCGGCAATATTCAAACTATGTGACGGTAGTCTGTAAATAATCCTGTCTGGGCCAGACAATCCAGTGATTGCCATCATGATCATGGATTTATACAATGTGGATTGACATGCATGAACCAAGTCAGGGAGCCTGACCACCAGATCCCATTAGTTGCCTCTTGCAAGCATGGATTGTGGAAGACCAATTCTAACCTGGATCTTCATAGTTCACCATCTATACTGAGCTAATACACATAAAAAACTGTGTTTGCATTTTAACCTGAATTATTTCATGGATGAGAATAATATTTGGTGGTTCGATCATCACCCCGAAGACCCGGGTTCGATTCCAGACATGGGTACAATGTGTGAAGCCCATTTCTGGTGTCCCCCGCCGTGATATTGCTGGAATATTGCTAAAAGCGGTGTAAAATCAAACTCACTCTACATAGCCAACTGCAGTGCTTCAGACAGGCCTACCTCTGCCCCACTGATGCTCTGTATGAATAGAGTGAGTGAGTGAGTTTGATTTTACACCGCTTTTAGCAATATTCCAGCAATATCACGGCGGGGGACACCAGAAATGGGCTTCACACATTGTACCCATGTCGGGAATCGAACCCGGGTCTTCGGCGTGACGAGCGAACGCTCTAACCATTAGGTTACCCGACCGCCCCCCGGTAATAAAACAAAATGTGACCAGGTCGTCGTTGTTACCACATGCTACAGTTTGTTGTGGAACGTGGCGCCCCTTCGGCGCAACTGAATCCTCTGATCGTGGGGCACCGCCTCCGTGGTCTAGTGGTAAAGCATCCGACCGGAACTCTGAGTTACGTCCCTTGGGTTTGCCAGAAACATATGATCGTGGGTTCAAATCCCGGTTATCTCTGATAATGATTCTGTTCCTCCGCACCATACTGCTGCACGTGTTTCACCAAAGTGGTAAATGTGTCAGAACTGCATCACTTCATGCTTTCCAGTCAAATCAAGCTGACATGCAGCCAAATAAATACCAAAGAAAGCCGCAAGGCTTTGTAGTTCACGTCAACTGAATAAGTGTCAGATACTTCAACCTTATTTTGGTGCCATCATCTATAGTGATTCCAAGAAAACTGATGCGTTGTTCATGACACAACCATATTGAGTTCTAATAGTGATGTCTTAAACTAATTTTGGATCTTCTTATAGTCATTCACAAAAAGTTTAAATTTCTGTGCCCTGTCATTTAAAGAAAACATTTTTCTTAAATAAGTCTGTTTGACATAAATATTGAAAAAAAAAATTAATTAAAATCACATTGGTCAGATGTCTTCATAAGAAGGAATGACAAATTTCAGCTTCATCAGTGAAGCCGTATCAGAGTAGAAGATATTTGGGATTGTGGTAAAAATGTTTCAATTGCAAAGGTCAGTGTCAAGGCTATTGGAGGTCACAGGGTCATGTAACCTTTAAGTAGTCCATCACAAGAAAGAGACCCCTCTTGGAAGTGCTGTAGGTCACTCACCCTTGCCTCCATGACCGAAGCAACAGCTGTTTGGGGTTTGACAGCCCAAGAGGTAACCTACACACCAGTCAAATAGTCCCAAATGCTGGCCTGCCATCAGTGCACAGTTTTGGCTTGGTTGAACTTCCTATATCAAAGATGTAGGATGGTGATACTTCACCTGGACCATCCTACTGACTGCCTAACGTTGCTGGAACGAGTGCTTCTCAAAAGTTAAATCCGCAATTTATACATCAAGAACATATTTCTTTATATAACATTCAGTCTGACCACTATGAACGGCCTCAATTCCTTGAGATTTTCGGGGATTCTTATGATCTCAACTAGACTAACATCTATGAAAACCTATAATTTTGATAAAAAAGCAACTACAAATATATCGAAAAGTAGCCCCTGTGAGATGGGATACTCTAAATTGGTGGAAAATCTAGAGATGCTTCGTTTTGGGCTATAACATTACAGTAGGGTCTCAGATGTTTACCACTTTGGTGAAACCCACGAGCACAAGTATGGTGCTGCCAAACCTAGAAACATAATCGGGGCGAACCAGGATTCGAACCCACAATCATAGGTTTCTGCGTACCCAAGGGGCGCAACTCTGCACAGTGAATCGCGGCGCCTTACACAACTGTTCCCCAGTCAAATACAAACAAGACTCACTGCTGTGCTCCTGCCACCAGAGTGATGCAGTGTTGTGTTTATTAAATTAAATACTGTATGTCACATTTATGCAGGTTCATCATCATAACTAGCAGCAATGCCACTTCTTCCTTCTGTTGCCTTGGTAACAGGTGTATCACCAAGGTTACGTTCAAGTCCCTGCCATGTTCTTGCTCCCAGGAACTCCCCTGTAACAAACACATACACTTACACACCATGTGAACAACCGACACTGGGCAGAGGTGATTTAGTTTTTGTTTAGGTAACAATGAATATTGATTACAAGTGAATGAAATTAGGAGATTTAAGTACAAAATGTTTCTTATTTGAACTCAAGTATGCTACATCAAAGGATCTGAAGTTCTAATAAAAATTACATTTTTTTTCCATTTTGACTATCAAACATTAATATGGATGAATGACTTATTTAATACCAAACACCTATTTGACAATATAAATACATCAACTGTAATATTAATCAGAACTTCCTGTGGTTAAAAATATGAAACTGGTTTAAGCGGAAGTATGTCAGTCAAAGGTCAAGTAGAACAGATACCTGATTCACTGCCTAGATAGACCTGGAGGGGAACCCAAGTGTCCAAAGCATTTACCAGTGTTTTAAGCCAAATCATTGCTGAGCATTTTTTAATATTGGCTTGTATCGTGCAACCACCAGTAGCTAAAGTGATATAGTAGTTGAGGTCATGATGCAAATCCTGCTGGGGTAGCATGCAGGAAGCTGACGCACTGTAAGTCCTGATGATCCCCAGCGAGGTGGCCTAGCTTTGGTTACTGGTGGCCGATACCCCATGTTTCAAACAGTTACAAATTTTGTTATACCCAAATATGTTACATAAATTTGTTTTTAAATATTACTTTGTATTCATGACCCCTTTGTATATATATATATCAACTTGTTCTCGTCGCTATATGGCTGATAAAATGTCAATGCAGTTTGAGTTTTCATGTATCGTATTGTGTATCATATCATACACCGTGTTATCGAGTTATGTAAACATATATATACATGTGATTCCATGGCATTTAATGAGCTATCCAAACAATTTCTGTATGTTTTTTGTTTCCAGAAACCTAAAAGAATTAGGTTATGCTGACGAGTGAACTACTGTTACATGATTGGCTGATAATAGAGTGGGTGTGGTTTCTATTGCCTTATTATGATAAACATTGTCAGTCGACTATGCTTTCGTAACGGGATCAGGTTGTCGGGCTTGGGTGGTTGGATTCGCTGACTTGGTTGATGCAAGTCATTGTATCCCAATTGCATGCATTGATGCCCATGATGTCAATCACTGCATTATCTCGCCCAGACTTGATTAGTTACAGACCGCTGTCAAATAGCTGCAATATTGCTGTGTGCGGCTTTAAACAACAAATAAACAAACAAACACTGATTTCATATTGTTGTCTACTGTCTTTTATGTTACTTTTGTTGACTTATTTATAAGACTTGACTTCAATATCATAATTTTATTCCTCCATAAGTACAAAAAATATTGAAGTCAATTCTTAAGAATCATATTGCATCAAGGGTATCATTACCGTGCTACATTTGGATAATTCAAATCTGATCACAAAGTAAGAGCTTGGGGCTTGTTGGTCATGTTGGTAGATCCCACCCTTGTTCGTCCTACAAAGACTGTGCTACGTACCCGCTGACTGGGCCTGGACTGTAGCGACGGCCATGTTCTGGTCCCGCGACACAAGAGCCGTACTGGCTGCCATCAGTTCAGTCTCACTCTGCGTCCCCAGCACCCGTATCTGATTGCTGATGAGGGACACATCCGCCACAGTTTCCGCTTCCTGGTCGGCTGGAATCTCCACATATGATGCAGCACCTGTAACCATGGTAACCATGGTGATGGATCGTTTTGTAAAAACTTATAAGGCTAATTGATGTTTTGTGGTTTTTGCAGCTATATGACAGCAGCCTGTAAATAATCAATCTGACCAAACAATCCAGTGATTGACTGACTTAGTCACCTCATACACTAAGCATCAGTTGCTGGGGACCTCATTCCAACCTGAATCTCCATTGAATGAAATCTGATGAGTAATTGGAATGTGTCTAAATATTTCGTAGGCAGAATACTAAATGTGAAGTAAAGGAAAACAAGGCAAAAGGTGAGCAAGGTTCACTAATAATACCCCCGACCTCAACTCAAACATCAGCTTAAGATCAATTTTGACATTGTAGATATATATATATTGATGCCTTACCATTTAAGCTGATTTCACTAAAAAGCACAATGATAAAACACTGTCATGGCATAATTCAAAGTTGCACTGGTGCATCACAGTAGTTTTTGGGGAATAACAATATTTCTAAGTTCAAAACTTGAAGAAAGCATAATTTTCTCAACTTATCAAAATCAAACCTTGCACTGCACCTCTCCTATTGGTATAGAAATGGTACCCCCAATTGGAAAAGAATCCATTAAGTAGTCTTCAAGTCATAGGTCACAAATTCTTAAGTAAAAAAACATTCTCAGTTAAAAACATTAAAAAAAAATCATATTTTTTCAGAAAATACACATATCAACATCAAGCTTTACGCTGCATTTCTCTTATTATTTTAGAAAGTATTCCTTAACTTTGAAAAGAAATCCATGTAGAAGGCCTGAAGTTATAGGTTGCACAAAAGTTTAAGTAAAACAACTCTAAGTAAAAAATTGAAGAATAGCTATATTTTTTCAGAAAATCCACATATTGAAATCAAACTTCACACTGCATCTCTCCTATTGGTATAGAAAGTTTTCACAAAGTTTGAAAAGAATCTATGCAGTAGTTTTCAAATTATAGGTGGCACAAAAAAATGTCCTCAGAGAATGGGCGGACAGATTGACAGAATTCCTTGGTGTAACTAAACACCCATGCCCTTTTAGGTTGGGTGCAAAATAATCTAAACTTAATTTGCATCCTACCAGATATCTATCTGCCATATTTGTTTGATGCTTTTTCTGTTGGAGGTCAAAGTGAGCCAACCAACTGGCTTGTTCAAAAATATTTCTCAGTTGCAAAACATTGTATGTATGTAGGGTCTAACATACTTGTCTGCCCTTGATTCGCGCTAAGCGGCAGATTTTTATGCAATCATCAGGGTAAAAAGAAGAACCATCTTTTAAAGTCTTTTTGAAAGACGCGCCTGGGGATCAAACCACCGGACCTGCCTCTCTCCGGGCGGATGCTCTACCACTAGACCACGGAGGCGGTCTCAACCAAACAAAGAGAGTGAGTATTGTTTTACGCCGCTTTTAGCAATATTCCAGCAATATCACGGTGGGGGACACCAGAAATGGGCTTCACACATTGTACCCATGTGGGGAATCGAACCCGTGTCTTCTGCGTGACGAGCGAACGCTTCAACCACTAGGCTACCCCACCACCCCCAACCAAACAAAGAGTTTAATGATTTCATACTTTATGCCTGTATTAGTCTGGGGGGAAAAAGAAAAGAAAGTTTGTTTAGTTTGGGCCTCACATGAAGATAGTAGTGTTCCCTTATTTCTCTGTTTGAACATTCATGTATAGTTACAAATCTCAAAGGAAAGCATGTGGACTTGAGATCCAAGAATTACCTCCCTTCCCTTGACACTGTCACAATGGCTACAAGACCACAACCGAGCACTCACCTGGTAGAATTTCTTGAAAATCTGTGATATAGTCCCCAGTCCATTCCCTTTCACTGTTCAGAGCTATTTCCATCTCAAATGGTGTCACAACAGGCTTATAAAACTCTGATGAGTCAATCAAGGTGTTTTCGGGACACGACACCAGCACAAAAACATCAATCTCCATAAAGTTGGCAAGCTTTGCCACGTTCAGCTTCCCAACCACAAAAGTATAGCTTTTCTTACCAGCAATCTTGATAAGTTTTTTCAGCCTATTCATAACCTCCAAATAATTGGCCACTCCTAATGTACCTGCTACAATCCCCACAATACTTGCATCCTTGACTCGCTCGATCATGTAGTAGCGTTTCATCAAAGCCTTGTTTACATTCAGGGTCTCTCGTCTCCCGATACAGGACTCTGGATCATATGTATAGAAGGCACACTTGGTAAAGTTCATCATGAGATTAGTCAGAGCAAGGCTCTCCCCGCCGAGGTAGAAGATGCTGTAGTTGTGGATGAGTTCAGACTCCGGGAGCCGAACAGTTCGGTTGC
Source organism: Haliotis rufescens (assembly GCF_023055435.1). NCBI lineage: Eukaryota > Metazoa > Mollusca > Gastropoda > Lepetellida > Haliotidae > Haliotis > Haliotis rufescens. The sequence goes on along the minus strand of NW_025963890.1, from coordinate 56,762,038 downwards.
ACCTGGTGAATACTGGTGACCTTGACTTGTCTTGTGCCGAATCAGATTCAGAATTAGGCGTCAGGAGTCTTGATAACACTAAAGACTTGTGTGACTTCTGAAGTTCATTGAAGATGTCATCTGAAAGTATCAATGTAACTTTTTAAAAAGATTATTGCAAAATATAAGTGTCTGAAAGATGGGTTCGTCTTTCATTTATCTTCCATGATAAGTGTGTATACAGGCATGGTGTCATATGTCGCTTAAACATGACTCACAGCTACCTGCTAAATCAGTATCTGATCATTATTTATTTGTTTGAGACAGCATGGTCTTGGGAGAAGGTCACAACTGTTTTCAAGGAAGTCTTTGCTAGGTGTCTACAAGTTGGAAGAAAGAAGACATAAAACTCTGTATAAAGGAATTTGTTTTAGATGGTTTACAAATTTTTCCCCCCAAAAAAATCTGTTTGGTAGGGGAAAATTATATTTTTAAAATACAAATTAATACAAGACAAGGCAAGGTACCCAGATGTGGTTGGAGTTACTTCCCCTTACTGTCAACACTGCATTGTCACGTAAATCATTGCAGAAGTGATTTTCTTCTGCAATGTAGAGAGTTTTGATTGCAAAGTCGTCTTACTACTACGTTGCAAAATTCCAGAAATATATATTGTTTTATTTGAATACAAAGGTTTTTGGGGGTTAGCAGTGATAAAACTATTTCAAAATTTTGATAATTTTTTTTCTCCATTTTCTCAGTAATTTGGGATCAAAGGATCCCTAAACCAAATTTTTAAAAAAGCCTAACAATGTTTCAGGTCTACTTCTGACCCCTTCATCAAGTGTGTCAACCTGATGGAAGTCTACATGTTATAACAAGCCATGGGTACTGGGACCTATTCTGCCTAATCTTCCCGAGGCAAGGGAGTTAACTGACCATAAAAGTCAAGTTTCCACCCTTGACGAACCAGGCTGGAACTTCTGGGCTTGATCATAGCCCCACCAGTGGCTATTACAAGTTATGTCCCTTCTATGTCCCCCCTACTGACCAATCAGATTCGTCCTCTCATATCATTTGCATTTGCCCAGTCAAGAAAATCTTATCGATAATAAAAATCCTAGTTGTAATTAAATGCTCTCGAAGTGCATCAAATCATGTGAGCACCTTGATTAAAAACATGAAAAGATGTGGAAAATATGTGTTGATGCCAAGTTGACATTAAACATGCTTTGTAAATCCTGCAATTCAACAAATTTGGCACAGCACTTCCACCTCCGTGGTCTAGTGGTAGAGCTTCCACCCAGAGAGCAGAAGGTCCTGGGTTTGATCCCCGGCCGCATCATACCAAAAGACGTTAAAAGATGGTACTTGTTGTTACCCTGTCTGGCGCTCGGCATTAAGGGGCTATAACAAGGACTGGTCGGCTCGGAGTCAGTATACTGTGTCTGAGTGGTGTATTCATGTTAAACTGCGGCATGGTATCTCAGTGGGCTAGCACTATAAATCAGCATCAGTCCGGACTAGTACAAGCAGCCACACACACACGTGCATGCACGTCGCTATATAAGTGCAATAATCTTGAACGCGACGTTAAACCCAATTTCACCTCACCTCACCTCACCATGTTGTTTATGAACCAGATGTCGATATCGTTTTTTGATAGGATTTTGACTGAAATAGGCATAGACTCATTAGTCCAGCCAAAACATAACTCCATGATTCCAGCCTATATCAGCAAGGGCTGAAACTAAACTCTTAAAGTCAGTTAACTCCCTTGCCACAGGAAGCTGATTCTGCCTCAGAATTACTAGAATATTTACAATATTCAGTAAAGTATACTAACCAACAATGTAAGCATAGTATGTGTCATACAAGACAACTACTTTGCTCTCTTCATCCGGAAACAACTCTCGGAACTTGACAAAACAGTCTGATTGGTCAACAGGCCTCTGTCCAAAGATGAACAAAACTGGTAAGCGCTTGGTCACACTCAGACATGAACGTCCGAAATGGATTATGCAATCAGCAGCATTGTGCTGGGCTGCTATCTCGTCCACACAACAGCTGATAAACAAAACAAAAAAATAAATCCGTGAATTGTATGAATAGGACAGAATCATATTGATGTAAGCTGCTAGAGTGAGTGAGCTGGGTTTACTCACCATTTACCAATATTCCAGCCACATCATGACTGGGGACACCAGTAATGGACTTTACACAGGTACTCAAAGATGGATAGATCCCCAGAATATAACAAATTTTATATTATTATATAAACACAGTATCCTAGAAGATTTTTAAACTAATTAAAAATGTAGCATCGCGGATGAACCCATCCTTTGATTATCCATGGTATTATGTCTCCATTCTGTCTTGTATTGTTATGATAAATACCCTGGACCAATTTTATACTGGTCTTAGTACCGTATTCGACGTAATAAGCACCCCGCTCTAATAAGCACCCATGGTGATATTTAGTGAACAATCCCAATTGGCATCCCTTCTGATTGATCAATGTACACAAGGCTTATTTTTTCGCGTATAATACGCACCCGTGTGTTATATGCACCCTTAATCATGGGCAATTTGATTCTGGAAAAATATATCTGTCGTAGATAAACATTTAAAGTTGTCAGCATAAACCACGAAATTTATCTTTCAACTCTGTTTTTTTCACCATAATAATATTCTAATAAGAGCCCCCTATTTCTAATTTTGAGAGCGCCCTGGGCGCTTATTACGTCTAATACAGTATTGCAAGTGACCGGACCATCTTACTCTCTTATCACTTATTTAGCACAGCAAGGACGGATCCAACATTTGACTTGCATCAACCAAGTCAGCGAGCCTGACCACCAATTAAACGCCTTTTACGACAAGCATAGTCGCCTTTTACGGCAGGCATGGGTTGCTGAAGACCTATTCTAACCCAGATCTTCACAGGTCTATTCTGTTTCATCACCTAAATGTATACCTTCCGTATGATGTATCACCCAGGATAAACAATTTGGCAGTTGTTGACTTCTCTAGCTCTTGTACAATCCTTGCTGAGTCACACAGAAGGTTATCTGGAAGCTGAATCGCTACCTGCAAATATACCAATATTGTCTTGGTGATATGTAGACACCACAAACTAGGCCTTTGACAGGAAACTCGGGTACGCAGGTGCGGTGGATTCAGGAATAGGACCCAGGTGCCCACTGGACTACCTAGGCCCGTGGTTGGTCTGTGCCCGTGGTATCTCAGTGAGCTAGCACTATAAAATCAGCATATGTCCGGACTAGTACAAGCAGCCACAAACACACACACGTGCATGCACATCCCTATATAAGTGCAATAATCTTGGATGCGACTTTAAACCTTGTTAGGTACAGTTGTTAAAATTTGTTTCAATATAATAAATATTTCACAATAGCTAACTTTATTATATATCCAGGGTTGACAGCATTTGGGTACATACTAATCATGCATATAACATTGTTTTTTAAATATAGCATGTCTAATTGAGCATAAGAACATACAACTGAATAAGAAAACTTAATGGTTACTCATAATTTCAGATGACACTGTGTGAAAAAAGTGTGGTTAAAAAAATAAAAGAATTGGTTCTCAGGCTGGTTTTGAAAATATAGTGCGGTTGGGTGGTGTATTTTTTTTCTTTTTGTTGTTGTTGTTGTTCAAACTGGTATTTAACCAAATAAATAGTAGTGTAACTAAATAAACCATTATGTGCAATCAACCGTGGAAAGGGCCTCCCTACATAAAAGTGTTCCTTAATGAGTAAAATACTGGAATACAGTATTTGACTACCGTTGGACTTGGTTTTTTTTGTTTTTGTTATTAAAAATGAAAATAAAAATGAATTGTGCAGCAAACTTGATGATGCAGGCGTTCCCTGAGAACCAAGACTATTATTTTTTTTAGCCTTACTGTGAGGGAGTTAAAATTTAACGCCGCATCAGCATTATTTCAGCCATATAGCGACCTTTTTAGCCTAACAGAACAATAAAACAACTCTTCATATAATTACCCTTGTGAAATTGCCAGATTTTATCCATTCACTACATCTTTGAATTTCATACACTCTTGGGATATCATCGGTCTTTACATCTGCCAGAACATCAATATCTGTCTTCTGATTCACAACATCAGGCGAGAAAAATGCTGATGTCATTTTCACCGTCTTCAATCTGGAAGAGAAATAGAATGTTAACCATGCCCTTCAATACCATCTGAATGATCATGTGGAAGACAACAATGAGAATTTTGACAAGGCACTATACAGGTGTTTTGAAGTTTAATCAAAGGTTGTTTTTTTTCGGGCCATTTGCAAGCAGTTGCACCAGATAGGCCTAAAGGTAAGCCGAACGACACAGAAACAATGTCTCAGTTTCTCATTGAATATATGCTCTGGAGTATGTAAGAGAGGCTTATTAACAGTAAAAGCATGGGTTTTAGTTATTCGAATGGAACTCATTCACAACCAGCTGATCAATATCAGAATTTGTGTTTTCTTTATTATGCATAATTTTTACAAACTTCATGTATTAAAAAAGCCAAAGGATTGTCGTGAAATGGCAGACAAAAGTTTCTCAAGTTATCATGGTTATCAGCTGGTTTATAAATGTGAATGAGATGTTGGGTGAACAGAATTATCTCCCTTGCTCCATATATGACAACAACGACTCTCTAATCGCGTGTAGTACCTTTACAAGCTTGTCACAGTTATCAATCCTATAATAAATCGTGACTATGTGTTCGCTTCTTGCAATCCGTAGTTATTAGATGTTTCAAATTCGCTTAGTATACAAACACTGTAAAGAAATGTGTTCATCATGTGCGTCATGACTTTACATGGGCGCAGCCATATATGTTTTCGATTTTGCATTGTGGGATAGAGCGCATGCGCAGAAATGGTTAAACGGATTTGAGCGCCATTTACGACTTTATTGACAGTAACAACCAAAACATTTGAATTTGATGGTGTAATCAACAGTTAACCAAAATGCACATTAAGTCGATGGTCGTTGATGGCTTCAAGTCATACGCCCAACGTACGGAAATAAATGGATTTGATCCATTATTCAACGCTATTACAGGTTTGAATGGAAGTGGAAAATCAAACATCCTCGATGCGATATGTTTTCTTCTCGGCATTACCAATCTTTCACACGTAAGTATCATACTTATGTTAAGTAAATCACTTGAAACAATACTTTGTTAGGGTTAACGACCGTGAAGTGTATTCACAGTTATTCGATCTTGACAGATAAAGTCTTCACCAATAAGGTTTGTGACCAGCTGATGTCAGACACCAACTTAAGACCAAGCATGATCAGCAACATCATGATGTAGGGGGGGCATAATATTTCCGAGTTCCGTGATGGGATTCGAACCACCGACCGTGTTATCCAAAGCCCCCCAAAATCAGATGCCTGGTCTAACTGGCATTTCACTTAGCCAAAGAGTTGAAGTTTTAAACCCGTTAGCAAGCGAGTGATGCAAATTGGCACAAGCCCAAGTTTTTCAATGTTACATATGCCAGTTATGGGCCTAGTAGAATTCTGAATTGCAGGCTTTTTGATGATTGTAATATCACACACTGGGCTGGTAAACATAATAAACTGTTATGGTTCATTTGCATCCCTGCAAGCTGTCAAGCACAAGAACTTGATGATCGCGTGTATAGCATGATACGTTCACATAGAAATTATCACACCCCTACACAAATAGGCTAGAGGAGTGACACCCGCCATCTTGATCCTTATTTAAGATTTCGTCGGTTCGAATCACATCTTTGTATTGCATGAAATGCGAATGACACTTATTTCAACCTATTGGCACTTGCTAAACAAACCATAGTCTACGCAATTGTGTTAATCTGTGGTCACCTTGCCTTTTATTTATTATGAAACAACCATCAGATCTCAAACCTAAGCTTCTCTGCTGAGGTAAAAAAGAAAAAGGTGGCCTGAAATTGCAGCACCACACAGGTTTGCTCCACCCCCCATTATGTATGCCAGCAGTCAGTCCAGGTATCATAAAACAGTCAGCCATGTGCAGCGTTAGAAATTGGCACTAGTCCTGTAGTCCTTTCCAAACTGCCCAATAGTTAAGGTATCCTAAGGACTTGTAGAAATTGGCCCATTTTAAGGGTTTGGCTATATGGTATCATTATAAGGACTAGTGGGGAAAAACTTAGTTTCTAACCCTGCGTATGTATAGTGTAATGTAACATGTGGCACGGATTTACAGAGCCTGTGACATGTCACTTCATCTTTGTGGAGCTATTTTAAGTCAGTGCCACCAAGCTGTTGCGTTTTGGAGAAAATAAACTTAACAAAGGTACCAATCTGTGTTTCGCAATCACTTGTAATCCATGCGGCCAAGATGGGGATCATCCTGATTATTTTGTCACAGGTGGGGGTTCACTTGTACTTCTTCTGAAATCACCAATTCATCTTCCAAGAAATATTCACATTCCATGATAACTTAAAAACTATTGTCAGAGTCGGACATATCCGCAAGTTGTGATAAGGATATCATAAAAAGGAACAAAGGAAGTACGATCGGTGATCCATCATTTTATGTACACAGATCAGCGAATCTTTTAAACACAGAAAAGAAATAGTATGTGGTTGCTGGTTTGGTTTGGGACCATGTTGCAATACACAGCCAGTTTCTGGATTATGTGGAGTTACCGCCCTTGGCAACTATATAAGTAGTAGAGCGCTTTGGTTACGACAGTCTTCCTCAGAAGTTTTTGCAATGAGGTCACGCGACTTGTTGCTAGACTCAACTCACTGACTTTGCCCCTTTGGTTCCACTATGAAGGCAAAAAAACAGCTGATTCATGCACATTTCCTATTCCCTGCCAATCATTATGATTGTAACTAAACTAAATTGATAAATGCACCAGCATGATTAGTATGGATAGATTCCTACAGTTATCAACACAAGTAAAGATATGGACAAGCAAAGTAAATTCCATCTTTTCACATGTTTCAGGTCCGAGCTGGTAACTTACAAGATTTGGTGTACAAAAGTGGTCAAGCAGGAGTCATCAAGGCAACTGTCAGCATCACATTCGACAACAATGACAAGAAACAGAGCCCTTTGGGGTATGAACAGTATGATGAGATCACAGTTACACGACAGGTAGGATCATTTCTGCTGGTTACTCAGGTTACTTGAAGTTGCTTAAAACTAACTGTAAGCAGTTACTCATGTTGTAGGAAAATGAAATGAAAAAAATAATGATCTCGGTAAAACAAGTTACATGATGAAGTCTTTGATAGGCATTTAGAAGTTAGGAGAACATGAATACATGACACAAGTTATGGATAACAACGTTTCAGAGCTACTTCTTGCTCCTTGATCAACATGATCAAGTGAATGCCTTTTGGGGTATGAACAGTGCTAAACTGTATAAACAGGCATTCACCTGCTGAAGGAGCAAGAAGTAGCTCTGAAATGTCCCGATCAAGAAAAAAAAGTTGCTATCCATGAAAAGTGTCATGTATTCAAGGAGTGATCAGGTGATGTCAGGTGTCTTTATGGTGTATCCATTTTTCCAGGTGGTCATTGGAGGACGTAACAAGTACCTCATCAATGGAAGCAATGCCAACAATGCCCGAGTCCAGGATCTCTTCAGATCTGTCCAGCTCAACGTCAACAATCCCCATTTTCTTATCATGCAGGGGCGGATTACCAAGGTTCTCAACATGAAACCACCAGAGGTAAATTTGTTCGAGACTTCTAAATTTTTTAACTTATCCTGCATTACTCCGTATTGCATTTACTGCTATGTTTGACAGAGAGACGAACTGTGTGAGATCCAGCTGCTGAAGAAAGTTGTCCCAACCAGCCCAGGAGGCAGCGCCCTCTCACAGTCGGCACGTGACCCGGAAGTCATGACGTCACACCAAAAGACATAACTGCTTTGTCACCTCCACGGACGGACGTACTTTGTATCCCTTGTGGAAATTAAAGCTTATTATTTGTTTTTTATATTTTGCGTGTTTCTACATTCATTATATGCTGCTACATTGTTACCTGTTATGGGCCGTGACCTTAGGGTCTTCCCATTCGTAAATTGTAACGTTTATCGCTCGTCTGTGGCTCACGTCACAGTAATTTACGGGCGCAATGTTGTTCCCGTCATTTTGTTTTCTTTCCCGCCATTTTGGCCATTCACCACGTGGCCACGTAATGTCGTGTTCTGCGTTTTGAATTCTCTCTTTGGCTTGGGTAATACATTACATTTATGTATGTTGTTTTGGTGTGCTTAAAGCCTTGCCTTTTCGCTACCTCTCAGCGTAATTGTTTCTTCTCATAAACTTCAATATAATACAAAGTTTATGAGTTACATTATGTCTCCCGTACTCTGTGGTTTTGCCACATGGTTACGTGTTTGCTTAAGGCTTTGCCTTTTCGCTCCCTTTTAGCGTACTTGTTTATCTCATAAACTTTAATAAAATATACTGTTTTTGAGTTACTTTATGCTTCCCATACTTTGTGATTGGCCACACATTATGCTTCCCGCACTTTGTGGCTTTGCCACATAGTTATGTTTTGCTTAAATTCCAGATTTTCTGCCTCGCTGCACTTGTTTCCGCGGGAACAAATCTGGTCGGGGCCGCCCCTTTCTGCCGTGATTGTACGACGCCCTGTACTTTACAAGGCAGTGCCGATGTTGCAGTCATTCGTCGCTGTGATCCTTCAGCTCATGCGAGTATCCAGGACACACCTCGCTCAACGTGCTCGTCGACCCCCACCTACGTTGACGGCAGCAGCGCTCAGCGGAGCTTCACGGCGGCTCCCAACGTAGAGTCTGCCTCCCATGGCACGACATACGACCGTTCACGGTCTCCTACTCCACCGGCGGCTCAAGCGCTCCCAACGTAGAGTCTGCCTCCCCTGGCACGACATACAACCGTTCACGGTCTCCAACACCGTCAACGCTGATTTCTCCGGCGCCTCCGATGACTCGGCGCCTCTGACGATGCGGCGCCTCTGATGACACGGCGCTCCCGGCGCCTCTGATGACGCGGCGCTCCCGGCGCCTCTGATGACTCGGCGCCGCTGATGACTCGGCGCCGCTGATGTCTCGGCGCTCAACAAGCTTCATGACTTGTTCATGACAAGCTGATGACTCGGCGCCTCCGATGACTCGGCGCCGCTTATGTCTCGGCGCCTCCGGCGCCTCTGATGTCTCCGCGCTCCGGCGCCTCCGCATCCTCTGATGTCTTCGGCGCTCAACAAGCTTCAGAACAACAAGCTTTATCAAGCTCAGATCAACGAGCCGACCATCCGATCTTCTACTGCGGCTTAAGGGGCACCATCGGCAATCGCCTCCCCGGCGCCACTGCCCTCTTCTCTTGCTGCCGTCTCATAACTCGTCACACGGAGAAGCATGGTGAAACAACTGTCGCCGCTCCTTTCGCTACTCTCCCGTCGGTCTTTGGGATCGTGACTATCGTTCTACTTCCTGGGTGGAATCATTTCAACCAATAGACAGTTGGTCTGATTCAACTTGCCCACTGAGACGTTATCCATAATCCCGTCGTTTAAAGCGCTATGATTCCGGAGAGATGACCTGCGGGTTTCCATCGAAACAGAGCGTCATGTGAACAGCGTCTGTATCAGATTCGACGACGACATCCACTTACAAAGAGTTTACTTCGTCGACATCGCAGACATCAACGCTGTTCTACCCTACCCTAGCGCCAGCGTTCCTGAGAGAGACTCTTCCTCGGCGCTCCCCGGGTTTTCCACGACGCCCATGGGGTTCCGTGTTTTATCGCAAAACTCGGGTACACCACTTGATCGTCTCTCACACAGTTCATTGAGGATTGTCTGTGTGTGGAGTTTGCACCTCAGTTCCGACTCCAAGGCGCTTTTCTCGGCTACTGCGCAGAGTGATTTACATGTCACGTGTCAAGTACTCGGACTGTCAACAACTCCGACCGGATTTAGGTCAACTTACCATGGCAAGGGGTGCCATGTATTTCTACAGATTGGTTTCCATGTCTACCTGTACGCTTGGTGATACCACTCAACCAGGCGCCTGTCGCAGTCCATCCATGCACGGATGTTGGAAACAATAGACCTCCTCTACCAACACGGCTGTCACGAGGAACCTTGTTTCATCAACCCTTCGCTATAAGAACGATAGCGCCTATAGGCGTTCAAGGGATGGAAAAGATCGCCTTCCTTCGTCCGGTTTGATCTTTTCGACTACGACACCTTCCTATCTTCCGCCTTGACTACCGGACACAGTGTCGATTTGATACTTAAAGTCCCTCGGCCGTCCCACTGACCCCTGTTGCATACCTGCCTCGTATCGTGTTGTCGTCCTCCATTGTCACCTCGATATAAGGTCGAGGCGATCACACCTTTTTCCGAATCGTACCGACAGTACGCAATCGCAGACCCCTGTTGCTGACTACCTCCCCTGCCACCTTGTCAGTGGCTAGTGGCCCACGCCAGCCCACATTGTGACCACCTGTGATCCAGAGATCAACACCATTGGCACAGCTTATCCAGGACGGCACTTGCTGACAGTGCATTCTCGGTCACGCCCTGTTGATCGTGTCCACTGACGACGTCAACGTAGTGTGGTGTTTGCGGACCCAGAGTTCTCGCCCCTCTCCCGGCGCCACAAACTCGACCGGCGCCCCCGAGAATCACCATCTTCGGCGTTCCAGGCGCCTCAAGCTCTCCGACGCTTCACGCTCTCCGGCCAGACTATGTGAAACGGTCGACACCCCAACCCTAGATCTGTTTGCCTCATATCTGAATGTGGCCAGCTGTCGTCTTCCATTCCACCTGTGCCGGATACGACCGCTGTGGCAGTCGAAGCCTTCCATCGTTCCTGAGAAGGATTACGCGCGTACGCTTTATCGACTCCGGTTCTCCCTCCCACGGTTCTTCAGAGATCCAGGCCACTCGACCCCTGCCATTGACTTTGGTCTCGCCTTATTGGTCAGCCAGAAGTTGGGTTATCGACCTCCGAAACATAGCCAGAGACAACCCCTGGAACTTCCGGTGTGGTCCAACCTTCTGCTCCATCCACACGGTCTGTTGCCACACCCTCATACCCGCATGTTATCGTCTGCACGCCTGACACACATGCAGAAAGCCAAGGGCTATTCGGCTAGAGCGACCAAGGCTATTGCTTCAGCCCACCGTCCATCTACAGGGGGACTGTATGCTGATAAATGATGCTTGTTCCAGGCATTTTGTTCTGACAAACACCAGGATCCGATGACAGCGTCACCGCAGATCCTGGATCAGTTCCTTCTGTACTTGTGTAGCACCCATCGGTTGAAGGGCTTACCACCCCCACATACCTGGTCGCCATCTACTCCGTTCTGGCCATCCCGGACGATCGGAGAAAGACGAAAATTCCCGACCTACGGGCCTGGCTGCGCTCGTTCAGTCTTGAAGACCTGAAGACCAAGTTCGGACCGCCTGCGTTGGATCTGAATGTGGTCTTCAATGCCCTTCGAACCACTCCCCTCGTCTTCCTTCTTCGACCTTAAGTAGAAGACGGGTGTTTCTACTGGTTTTGACTACTGCCGCTCGAGTCCATGTACAGCACGCCCTCGACGTCTCCCATGCCCGGTTCGAATGCGGTACCCAGGGCGCCGTTCATCATGGACCGTACTGGGACATCAGCGTAAAGACTCAACTCCCAGGACAGCCTGATAGATCATTCCTTGTCCCCTCCCCCCTCGTCCAGTGTGGGTGCCGAGGATGAGGATGAGCGTCATTATGCCCAGTAAGGGCACTGAAGGTTATTCTACGATCTAAAGACTGCCGCAAGTCTAGGAAACACCTTTTTCTGCCGGTCTCCCCTTCGTCGCTGTCGTTGGTCAGCCGGAATACTTTTCCCTGTGGCTCCGGGTGGTCATCCTTAAAGCGTATGAGCCGCCGGATTGGACCCTCCCCCCAAAGGCTATTACCTGAAATAAAATGAGATCAGGGCGATCGTATTTACACTGGTTCTTCACGGTATACTGTTCCATCCCGTCGTTCGGGGAAGCCTGTTCGTGGCGATCTGACACCGCCTTCACCAACCACTACTTCCGTGCTGTAGCCTTGAAAGTTGTCGCCGGCGTTCACAGTTTTGGTCCCTGGTTGTAGCCCAACAGGTCATCTATCTCCGACGCCACTGATTCTCCGATACCCTGAGCGGGGCCCGTCGACCTTTCTGGTGTTTATCACCCCAGACGAGACGGCTCTCTTGCGTTCCGCATTCGCTCTTAGGTCAGTTTTAGTTTTGGGTTACCCGACTCATTCTATTGCTGTCACCTATCCGGGTTTTACTTTTTGCATCAACTCTTGTTTTCTGACGACAGGAATGGTAGTAGATGTGGACACCGGCGCCGACGCCGACGCCGCTGCTTCTCTGGTACCTGAGCGGTGCCCGTCGACCTCACCGGTGTTCCTTGCCTCCAGCCTAGAGGGCTCTCCTGCGTTTCGCATTCGCTCTTGGGATTGGTCGTAGATTTTGCTGCCGGCGCCGCTGATTCTTCGATTCCCCGAGCGGGGCCCGTCGAACTCTCTGGTGTTTATCACCTCAGATTAGCTCTAGGTTCTACTGCGTTTCGCTTTCGCTCTTCGGTAAGTTATATATTTTGGCTACACGCCTCATTGTATTTCGGTTACCTATTCGGGCGTTTCGTTTTTGCATCGACTCTTGTTTCCTGAAGACAGGAATGGTCGTAGATGTTCCGGTCATCACGTGTATGCGGTGCGGATTCATCGGACCTTGACGAGGGTTTAATATGGTTCACATCTGCAAGTATGCCCACAGGCCAAGCCGTCTGATAAAGATGCAATACGGAGTAATGCAGGATAAGTTAAAAAATTTAGTAAAATCTAAATATTTTTTACATTTGTATGCTTATCCTGCATTACGAAGTCTAAGTTCCCTCCCTTTCGCTACGCTACCTCCCCACGAAGTTTCAGATGTTATGTTTAAAGCAGTTATGTCTTTTGGTGTGACGTCATGACTTCCGGGTCACGTGCCGACTGTGAGAGGGCGCTGCCTCCTGGGCTGGTTGGGACAACTTTCTTCAGCAGCTGGATCTCACACAGTTCGTCTCTCTGTCAAACATAGCAGTAAATGCAATACGGAGTAATGCAGGATAAGTATACAAATGTAAAAAATATTTAGATTTTACTAAACTTATCTTACTTAACTCACAAATGATGAAGTTCACTGATTTATCAGTTAGCAGTAAAAGTAATAATTTTGATCTTATCCTGACTCTTACTTATTGCTCATCTCATCTCATTGCTGAAAGGCTGTGGAAACTTCCTGATCAGTGTTTCCTTGAGAACAGAAAAAAACAACTCACCCGAACTCACCCCTGAGCCGCTCATGCACACTGGAAGCACATGACCAATCCGGTAGACTCGACACTCTCATTTTTGCCCTAAAATTATAAGTTTTTTATATATGCCCCAAAACATTTTTGCTTGACTTACATTCTTCTAATATCTAATTAATATATCCAACAATTATTATTTTAATTTATCTTAAATTTGGATGACGGATATTTTGCACATTACCTCTTCGTCGTGCAGAGGAAGGAGTTAGACCATAAGAGAAGAGAATTATCACAATCTACATCATCTCCAGCCATTAAGAGAAAGAAGTGTGAGGTAACAGCTGCACCTTCTTCAGAGGAAGAGTTACCATCTGATATTACTGAAGAGGTCCAATTTGATCCCCCCTTCATCACAAAGTAAGGCTATGCCTACATGAAAGTCTTCCCAGGTCAACAGAGAGGTTGACACTCTGAGTTCGCCCTTGCCTACACAGACGAACTCGGGTCACATAAACCTGCCTTTTTAAATTACTGTTTTTTTTCCCCCCCATCTGACCTGCATGGTCTTTGCTCCAATTTTCGGGGGCGTTGCAGTTCCTCTATGTGATGTCAACAATGTGTTGACCTGCCTAACAACTCTTTCAGCATTTACTTAAACACAAGTGTTGCCGCAGAGAATTGGATCACCTTTCTAAATCCAAGGAATCAGAGAAATTGTCCAAGTCAAAGAAAACACCTACTGAAAAGTCAAAGAAATCCACCAAGTGTCCCACAACTCCTGCAATTGGTGGATCTCGCACCCTCTCTCTTCCTGCACTCAGTTGAGGATGATGGCCTACTGAATTTGACCGCCTCTGCTGTTTCTTCACATTCGGTCGCTCTCTCTTTTTCCAAGAAGTCTACAATAGACCTTCACCGACCTTGCTTACTGTTGTTGATACCGACAAGAGTTTTCCCTCTATTGGCATCTCCATGGTTGCAGTTTGCAGGTTGCACCATCAGCAGTTGCTGCTAGTCTGCTCTTTCAAATCAATATAAGGTTGTTTCTTCTCTCTCACAGTCTACCTCTTGATATTCCAGACCCCCTGTGCGGCGTAGGTCGCAGGATCGCTGCTCAGGCTCGTCAGATTTTTCTCTGGATCACTCATGTGAGTCTGGTTCACTGGATCGGTGTACCCACGTTCAACAATCTTTTGATCATGATTTGGAAGTTCAATTGTCTACTGATAAGCTCTACTCCAAAGCTCACCCTTCACTTTCGGATCAAGGGTCTTCCAATACGAATCGACTTTGAAGGTTCAGCGATCCTATTGTTTGACAAACCTTCCAAGGATTAGGAATCTTCCTCAGATCGTTGCACCTGCAAGGTTAACATACCTCTCAGGATCAGCATGCCTCCAAATATAGATATCACTATATTTCCAAGGTTTGGCAAACCTCTAAGTCTAAGGATTGACGAACATCCAAGGATTGGCACTCCTCCAAAGATGGACGCAACTCTACGGATAGACGTTCTCCCAAGGTTCAGTAATCAGGAACTGGTCTCCTTCACTTAACATCTATGAGGATGAGTTGTATACTGGCTCTTGGGGACACTTGCCGAACCTGAGTCACTCCTCTTCTTACAGTTATTTTGATCCTTACTTGCGTGATTGCTCTCCATCTTGTGACTACAATCATCTATGCAGCGGTTTTCCATGGAATCCTTCTCCATATTTCTACACCCATTACTGCTTATCCACAGCAAAGTGCTGAAAAGCTCCTTCATCTGCTGTTGTCACATAAGCTTAAGGGTTCTACCTTAGCTTCGTGTCTTGCTGCAATAATCTCTGTTGTCGCTACTTCAATGGACGCAGTTATCTCATGTGTAACCACTGAACTTGGATCTGAACATCATACTTCATCATTTTCCTTTGGCTGATTCAAACATATCACGTTTAAAAAGTCTTTCTTTTAGATCTTGCTACTGCTGCTTGAGTGAGTGAGATTCATGCCTTAGATGTCAACAGAGTTTGCTTCGAACATGCTCTGCACGGGAAAGTTTTCTGGGCTTGCGATGGGACATAATGGCCAAATTCAACTTCCTGCACAACCTGGTTATTCACTATCCCGCCATTGATGTCTATCTTGAATCCTGAAGATCTTAAAGATGTTTCCTTACATCTAGTACGTGGGCTTTGGATCTACCTTGATGCGATGAAACCTCTTCAGTGTTCCCCGGCAAGTGGCTCTGTATTCTGCTTTCTCTGCCAGCTGTTACGGAAGTCTCCCGTACCACAATTTCTTTGGAGGCATGGGTGGCCCAGTCGTCTAAGGCGCTGCGATTCACTGTGCAGAGTTGCATCCCTTGGGCACGCCAGAAACCTATGACTGTGGGTTTGAATCCCGGTTCGCCCCGATTATGTTTCTAGGTTTGTCAGCACCATACCCATGCTAGTGGGTTTCACCGAAGTGGTAAACGTCTTAGACCTGCATCACTTCGGGCTTTCCTCCCACATTAAGCTGACATGCCTCGATATAACCGGAATACTGTCAAAAGGGGTATTAAATCCAACTCACACACAATTTCTTTTTGGATTCATTTGGTTATTCTCCGGGCTTATGTACTTATACTCATGAAACTTGTGTTGTCACCTCTGCTGTAGCTTTACACAGTAATTGCACTTTGGCTGCAATTATGGAAGGATGTTTTACTGACATCCAACGTCTGCATCAATTTGGGCCATTGGCTCTCTCCAGGACAAATCTGCGCAGGTAGAGTGAGGCATGCACTGGATCCATTCCCTTGTACTTCATGTTTTCTCCTTTTTTTCAAATATACCTTTGCATTTTCCTTTGACATGTTTGAGTTTATCAGTCCCGGCCAGCTTTCTGAGTCCTAGGCCTTGTTCCTCAAAGCGATCTTAGCGCTACAATGATCGTAAGCCTATGTTAAAGTATGGGACTTACAATCACCTTAGCGCTAAGATTGCTTTTAGGAACGGGGCCCTGATCCTTTATTATGCTCACTTCTGCCATGTGCATGTGTTGTTGGGTATTAGTCCGATGATCCTTTTGTGGATGTGGTTGATCGTTCATCTTCTTGTCTTAACCTATCGTTTCAATCCCTCAGGCGTGATTGATGGCTTTGACGATGAGCTAAAAGAGATGCCTAACTGGCTTGTCCTGTCGTCCATGGGAGAGAGCAATACCCCTGTCCTGTAGATTTGATTGGCTGGATTCCATTTACAAATCAATGATAAGTCGTACATTGTATTGTGTGGCTTTACATTTACACTCCTTTACGTATAAACATGTTTCACATGTTCCCGATCTCATGTGTTTCACGTATCAGGGTCATGTTTCTTCCTTTCCAAAGTCGGTTCACCCCAATTATGTTTCTAGGTTTGTCAGCACCATACCCGTGCTCGTGGGTTTCACTGAAGTGGTAAATGTCTGGGACCTGCATCACTTTCCTTCCATATTAAGCTGACACGCCATGATATAACTGAAATAATGTTAAAAGCAGCGTTAAACCCAACTCACTCACTCACTCCTATCCAAAGTATTTTCGTTATGACACTAGACAGTGCTACATAATATTGTTCTGTATCACTATTTAGCACCAGCTTCCTCGTGAATATCCCACGGTTGTTGCCTTTAGAGGTAAGGGATTTGTGCCCTGCCATCCAACCAAAGGATAAATGCATAGTGTGAGATAGGATAATTTTTGTTCTAAATTTGTAAATTTTATAATGAATTGTATATTTATATATATTTATCCTATCTCACATACCATATGCCCACCCGTCCGACCCAGCATCATATTTCCTGTAGCCTATTAGCTCTAGAAAGAGAATGAGTTGGCTGGAGAAACCACATGTTCAATGTGTGTAGGTTGCTCGGCATGAAAAGCATGCATGACCCAGATTGTTGGGAGGTGACCATGGTGATGCTAAGGTGTGCTCAGGTGAATTGTTTTTTAGAAGCCAGAAACCTTTGCTTAAACACCTGTTCACTTAGGATCGAAAGAAGAATGAGAAATGCATAGTTCGAGATAGGACAAGTATATAAATATACATTTTATTGTAAAAAAAACCTTTCTTTTTGTGTTAGTACCAGATAATATTGTGTGTTTTCAGATCCTCTCAATGATCGAGGAGGCAGCAGGCACCAGACTTTATGAGACAAAGAAAGAATCTGCTCAGAAGACAATCGAGAAGAAAGATGCCAAGCTTAGAGAAATTGATGCTGTAAGTTCCTTTTGGCTCATCTGCAAATTCACTTTCAGACTGGCTGTTTGTTTTATTTATGGAATTAATGTCAACCTACACATTAGTTTTGTTACAAATACACCAAGCTGACGAGTGTTGAAGAGGACTAATTCTTTGAATAGATGTAAATTAGCCTGAATCATGCTGAATACCACTGAATAACAAGAATGCCAGTGAGATCCAAGAGGTTGCTGCCCTTGTCACATTTTGCTGGTCACCAGATTCAAGTACAGTTGCAGTGATAGAAACTAACATTTTTAGTCCTTGTCCTTATAATGATAACAAATAGCAAAACACTTAAAAATGGCATGTTTCTACTAGTCCTTATGATACCTTAACTATTGGGCAGTTTGGCAAGGATGACAGGACTAGTGCCAATTTCTAACCCTGAGTTGTATGAATTGCATGATACTCAATACGTGAATGAGTGAGTGAGTATGGTTTTACGCCGCTTTAAGCAATATTCCAGCAATATCACGGCGGGGGACACCAGAAATGGGCTTCACACATTGTACCCATGCCGGGAATCGAACCCGGGTCTTCAGCGTGACGAGCGAACGCTTTAACCACTAGGCTACCTGACCGCCTCCTCAATACATGAATGAAGGCCTCATGATAATTACTACTAAAATGGGGGTGTTACAGTGGCCCAGTCTTTGCCTGTATTGTAATTCACTGAGCAGTGTTGCATCCTGCAGGCATGCCAGAGACCTATGACCCTTGATTCAAGTCACATTTTCGCCCTGATTATGTTTCTAGGTTTGTCAGCACCATTCCCATACTCAGGTTTTCACCAAAGCCATAAACATCTATGACTTAATTCCCACATCAAGCTGACACACCATGATATAACTGAAATACTGTCAACACTGGCTACAACTTCACTCACGCTCAAATTCACTGAGCCACCCGTGCCCCAGTCATCTTAGGCACCACAATTGACTATTCAGGGTTGTTCCCCTTGGGCGTGCCAGAAACCTATTATCCTGGTTATCCGCACGTATGTTTCAAGGTTTGTCAGCACCATGCCCGTGCGTTTCACCAAGGTGGTATACGTTTGTGACCTGCATTCCTTTCACATGATGGAACCCGTGAAGGTCCAAGGTAGAAAAGGCCCTCAGCATCCCCTGCTTGCAGTAAATGGCGACTTACGGGATCAAGTGGTCATGATCACTGACTTGGTTGATGCATGTCATCGTATGCCAATTGAGTGGATTGATGCTCATGATGTCAATCACTGGATTTTCTGGTCCAGACTCGATCGTTTACAGACCGCAGTCATGTAGCTGGAATCTTGCTGAGTGTGGTGTTAAACAACAAACAAACAAACAAATCTCACATGAAGCTGACACCCTGTGATATAACTAAACACCTTGATTTGTACTAGGTGCTGAAAGAGGACATCACTCCCACCCTGGCCAAGTTGAAGGATGAAAGGTCGTCCTACCTGGAGTACCAGAAGATTGTCAGAGAGCTGGAGCATCTCAACAAGCTGTATGTCGCTTACCAGTTTGTGTGTGCTGAGGTAGGATAAACATTCCAATACATTACCCTTTCACCAATTAATAACATGATAAACATGTTATATTTGTGGCAATAACGTGAATTGATCTTAGATTCTGATATGTGACGTAATAAAGATGAACCATTTGTTTCATGGGGGATTTGTGTGAACTGTTTAGAAATCACGTGAGCATATTGTTATAACAATAAAGACACTCTGTGGTAACACTTAACTGATTGTTAGTTTTGTCATTATTTGGTACATAGTGGAAACATCTCTTCTCACCTTCTATATTTCTCCAATATGTTTCTATGGTTCATATTTCTTTTGGAAGTGATCTTTCCTGTTTCTTTTGGTAGTGAGTATATATAGCAAACATTTTTGTATCACTACCAGGAGAAAACATTCCCTAAAGATATTATGTCTACATTAAGGTCAGTATTTATTCCTCCAGTAGTCCACTACCATGTATGGAGACTTTCAAAGTGTTGTGCCACACAACATGAGTACTTGATATACAGTATTTGGATCAAGTGTTCAGGTTAGAAATAGATCATTCAAATTTTGAACTGAAATTAATGCTCAGATTTGTCTGTTGTTTTCCTACCGACTGCATGATGTAATTTTGCTAATTTTCTGATTTTCCGATTTTCAGGGTCGAAAAAAGAAATCTTCTGAAGAGCTGGAAGAAATGCTGGAGCTGATTAAAACTTCCAAAGATAAAATTGTTGAGGTATACTAAATATGAAATATTTGTCAATAACATAAAGGTTGAATATACCTTTCAGATTTCACTTTATGTCTTTATAAGTACTTGTTAAAGCACCTAACTTTGGGTTGAGCCAGTTGCTGTCTTGCAATAACCTACACACGTCTGTTATCTGGCCTGTACAGATGTCATGATGTTTGGTTAGTTTTGTTTAACACCACACTCAGCAATATTCCAGCTATATGACGGCAGTCTGTAAATGATCAAGTCTGGTTCAGACAATCCAGTGATTGACATGATGAGCATTACTCCACACAATTGGGATACAATGACATGCATCAACCAAGTCAGCGAGCCTGACGACCCGATCGCCTATTACGACAAGCACAGTTGTTTTTTACGGCAAGCATGGGTTGCTGAAGACCTATTCTACCCCGGATCTTCATGGGTCTGATCATGTTTGATGTGATGTCACTTGCTTGTCACATGAACTGATCCTGTTTGTGTTTCGAGTTACAGAAAGCCCAATGGTGGTCAGAGAAATATACATTGATCACTTATGCCCTAGCGGGGTATGTGGTGCTTTTACGAGCTGAATGTTCGTGTACACTCCTTGATCTTTGTACACTCCTTGACCTTTGTACACTCCTTGACCTTTGGTCTTGTGCCGACCATGTGTAACTCATTCTGAAGAACAGTGGAGATATAAGTACCTTATTGGATATTAGAGAATATTTAATACTGTGGAATGGCTAGTATTATCACGATTATGGTAGTTTTAAGTTTTGATACATTTATTACAGTGATAATTGGCTTTTGTCTGTTAGTGTCAAGCTCATTGATCAGCTCTTATCTTGACATTTCATTTTCAGACTGAGAACAAAGTGAAGGAATTGGATAAAGAAATTGCAGAGTTGGAAAAGAAGAGAGATGAGGTTTGTGTGTCAGTTGTTCTGGATAAATAAAAGTCTTTTATTCACTGTGGTGGTAGTAGTAGCAGCAGCATTAGTGGAAGTCGAATATTGATGCAAGTGGCTCAAGGACGAACATCCAATTTGCAGCTACGTTGATGTAGGTATGTCCTTTGAAGGTGTAACAGATGGGAGGGGGGGAGGGCTTAAAAAATATATGTCTCAGGAAATTGATTTGCCTCGCCCTTTTAGAGACAAAAAATGATGTGTCTTGAAACCATCAAACTACAATCTCAGGTCCCTCCCAGCCCCAAGTTTATTTCAGTGTTTTGTATCAGAGGTATTAACAATAACTGTCAAATCCCTGGTAAATGTCATGAAGCCCTTTGAGCCCAAATGTCTTATGTCTTATGTTGTTTATAATATTTCGTTGTTTTGTTAGGGCGGTGGGGTAGTCTTGTTGTTAAAATGTCCGCTCTTCACGCCAAAGGCTTGGGTTCGATTCCTTGCATGGAGACAAAAACGAATGAATGGAATATTGCTAAGTTATTGTAAAACCATACTCACTCACTAGTTGTTCTGTTTAACTTTTGTTATGCTCTGTACCACCCCGCAGGAATATGTACTAGCCCCGGGCTAGTGGGTATGTTAATTTTTAACCCTGCACCATGTTTTCAGTAACCTCTTGAAATTCAGAAATAGCATTAGACTATATCCCAGTATTTTCATTGTGCCAAAGTGGTGGTGGTCATCATAATATTTCAAAACCATTCAAAACATGGCACAACTACATGTTTTCACCCCCATAAACGTTTGCCTCCTGTCTTTAGGAGTCTGGCCATGTGATGGAGAAATTGGAGGAGAAACTAGCCAGTAGGCAGAAGATGGACGCCCTGGCTCAGAGCTCTGTGGACAACAAGAAGGAATCCATCAAGGCTGAACAGAAGAAGAAAAAGGAACTCAACAAGAACTGTGACGATGTAAGTTGGAAACATCAGACTGTTCCATTCTAATACTGATGAACTCAATCAGTTTAAACGGTTACCTGGAAACAGTGTTTTGTAGTAAATACTCCAGTAAGCTGCAATATTATCTGAAATAAGAGCCTTTGAAATGTCTGTACTTGACTAATTTGTGCATCAAATACTTTTTCATATGCATTGGTTTTAAACAAATTGTGTTCTTAACTTCTTGTTTGGGGGATTTGATCAGGTCTCTGGTACCTCATGTTTGTGGCTAAGTGAGTTTTCATGCTAAGTGAGTTGTTGCTCATGCCTTAGTGGTTTGCCTGGTCCAGACCTTCCTCTATATCACCCAGCCTAGCATTTCGGGAAACCTACACTAACCACTGGATCCATTTCCGTGGTTCTTGCAATCTCACATTACCTGCCCTTGATTTTCACATTAACATTAGGAAAAAGAAAAGGGAGGTAACTGGAGGATGGGTCCAAGCAACATTCATCTATTCATTGGATTAACTCAGCAAATCAAAATAGGCAACAAGCCTTATCTTCCTCACAAAAGGCATCTAAGCTGCCTTAGTTTGCTGTGCAGAGATCTTCGCTGTTAGTCCTGATTATTTTTCTAGCTTTGACAGCACCATAGCCATGCTTGTGGGTTTCATCAAAGAATTTAGCATCTTCCGACTTTCCTCCCACATCAAGTTGGCAAGATGTGATAGATCAGAAATACTGTTCAAGGTGGCTATAATTCATACTCACTCTTTCACTTCTCGCATACGGTAAACATGGTGTATATTTTCCTTAATAAGAACAAGAAGGCGTTGGCAGCTCGAGACAAGGATCTGGACAAGTTGAACAAAGACCTGGACAAGTTGAAGGAGCAGAGTGAAACTGATCATGAAGCTCATGTAGCTGCCCAGAAACACTTCCACGCTGTCAGCGCTGGTCTCTCCAGCAACACAGACGGAGAGGATGCCACGCTCAATGACCAACTCATGAGTAAGGCTTCATTTACTGTCTCAAATGTACACTTTGCTGTCTTCATGTATGCAATATTTGTTCATGGAAATCTCTGTATATATCATTCCTTTGTGCACTGTTGTGATGATTATACAATATTTTTTTACAGCTGCAAAGAGTGAAATCAGCACTGCTGAAACCGAGACTAAACAAGCCCAGATGAAGTAAGTGTAATAACTACTAAACCTAGTTATAGATGAGAAAGAGTGAGTAGATGTTTAAGTACATTCAGCTATATACAGTTGCATTTACATTGGTGAGTTTGGACTGGCATAATCACTTTTGATAACACTGTCAACAATCAATGCAGCCTTGGTATTTCTCAGAGTGTAATCATCCAATCCTTATTTCAGTCTTCTCTCTCCCTCTCCCTCTATATCCCTCCTCACCCTCTCTCTCTCTCTTTCCTCTCCTCTCCTCTCACTCTCCCTTATTCTCCCTCCCTCTCCCTTTCCCCCTCCCTCCTTCTCCCACTCCCTCTCTCCTCCCTCTCCTCTCTCCCTCTCTCCCTCCCTCTCCCCCTTCTCCCTCTCCCTCCTTCCTTCTCTCCTTCCCTCTCTCCCTCCCTCTCTCCCTCCCTCTCCCCCTCCCTCTCCCTCCTTCCCTCTCTCATCCCCCTCCTCCTTCCCTCTATCCCTCCCACTCCCTCCTTTTCCTCTCTCCTTTTCCTCTCCTCCCTCCCTCTCCCTCCTTCCCTCCTTCCCTCTCTCCCTCCTCCCTCTCCCTCCTCCCTCTCCCTCCTTCCATCTCTCCTCCCTCTCCCTCTTTCCCTCTCCTCCTTACCTCTCTCCTTCCCCCTCTCCCTCCCTCTCCCTCCCACCTCTCCCTCCCCCTCCTCTCCCTCATAACTTTGGGTTTTTCTCCTACATCAAGCCTACATGCCATGCTATAACTGAAATACTCTCCACCACACTTCCTCAATCACTATGGCCTATCAAAGATGTGGCATGACCCTTCCAGGCTGAAGCATGCCCAGCAGGAGGTGAAGAAGAAGCAGACTGAGCTGAAGAAGACGGAGCAGGGATACAAGAAGGACCAGGCAGCTTACGAGGCCGTACAGCAGAGCATGAAGAAGATTCAGGTACGTTTTCATGTTGCTGTGTTCAAATTACAAAGGAAAATCGTAGAGTTCTGCCCAAATCCTGTTGCTTTTAGAGGGTTTCTGGGTCCAAGTGCTATAGGTGAAAGCCTCAAGTTCCATTATTACCCATCACCCCATTATTCTCTTTCAGATTAAATCCTCCTTGGGGCACTTATTGCATTTTCCTGGCTCAAGAAAATCTACATGACATAGTTGTAACCATTTTCCTTAATAAAAATTGTTACCACACAAAAAACTTTGTTTTTGTATGATATACGTCCACCCTTATGGTGCCTCACCCTCCACGGCGCGTCACGCCAAGGGAAGCAACTCTCACCCAAATCACTTTCCTTATGTCATCTGACAAAGACAGACGTGCTGTTTTTTTTCAAGACAATATAAAGACAAGATTATCGTTCGTACAAGAACCATGGCAGACCAAACTGTATGTATGGTACATTTCTTTCATGCAAAGGCGTAATACCTCGCATTGTAAAGTTATAAAGTTGTAATTATGTGACACGTGTACGATACCTTTGAAATAAGGCCGTCGTAGCGTCCATTTTGTAGTGCCACGTATGATATATGTAACACCAGGGCCATCAAAAACGGCTTCGGTTTTTTAATCTATATCATCGGGCTTTAGCCTACAATCTTTTCCTTAAAATAAACCCAAGGTGGTGTGTTAATTATTTTAAATTACACTTACCTTTTTTACGGGTTTTCTACACCTTCGCGCGTAACACGCCCACTTTGGTGTTATAATTATACTACGACATTGGCTATTAGTATCGCGTTACCAATCGCATTCTAAATTACGCCTTTGCTTCTAGTTACACAATTTATGCACGTATCTTTCCGATCTTTCAATCGCACTGATACACTTTATTACCCTTCCCGCCAAACTCAAAAATTACGGTCTTTTTTACAGACCTTCAAACTGTGTACGGGGTGCTCGGCTTCGATTCCCCCCCAAGACAGGCATGATACCTGCATAAAGTGTTTGGCCGAAGACGGGCATGACGATGGGTCATGCCCGATCTGTGTTGCATTTACACCACGGGCGCAAAAAAAGAGAAATGTGGACCTCTTACACTTTAAGGGTCTATTGAAGGCGGGGGTGGACATTAGATCGGCAAAGACCGCCCCGCCCCCCTCAAAAAAAGTAAGAAAGGGTAAAAAGGCAGCTGAGACTGTCTCCTCCGCTCCCTCCCCGGGGGCCGGGGGAGAAGGCTCTAGGGTCCCCGTCACAATCACTGCACCCTCTCCTGCACCGTCTTTGGCAGACATCTCTGCCTTGTTGAGGTCGCAGATGGCGTCGATGATGGAGGAGGTAAAGTCTCAGCTCCGAGAGGAGTTGCGGACCGAGCCTTCCCCGTTGTCGGCGCCGGACGCGGCTTCGAGACCTTGTGATATGCCCGGCGTCGGCCGAGGCAGGCCACTTGGTCTCGGGGACGAACTCAGACCGGGCTTCGGCGCCGGCTCGAGGTCGCTCCCCAGCGGAGGGGTGGCGGGCACTGGCCCGTTCACTACCGACGCACAGTTCTCCCTAGCGGAGCCAGACGCCTCTTCCGAGGCCGAGGCTTCCTCTAGCGGATTTCTAGCCCAGAGCCAGGTGGGTTCCCTTGAACCCCCGGCACCTCGGGACCGGGACTCGGCGTCGGGCCGGGTGCAGCCCGGGGATGCGAAGGCCCAGGCCTTCGGGCGTCCCCTTCCGACTTCGTCTGCCTCTTCTCTCGGGGAAGAGTCGATTAATTTCGGCTCGGAATCGAGAGAGGAGGAGTGGATGGAGGAGGGGGGAGACGACTCGGAGACCTCGGGAATATTTTCCTTCGTTTCCTCGTTGAGGCATGTACGGGACAAAATTGTCCAGGTACTGCCTCAGGTGGCTGCGCCCATGCCCCAGTCGGATCCGACTGAGTTCCGCCTTCCGGGGGACGCTTTTGCTCCGAGCAAGGCGCCCCAGGTGCGGCTCCGTATTCTGTCTTCATTGGTGCATGAAGTCATCAACCCTCTGTTGTCGGGTGCCCGCAGGAAGTTCGACCTGCCCGAACTTATTAAGCGGTACCCGTTAGCAGAGGATGGTGATTTTGAGGTACCGGTGGTGGACGAATGCGTCTGGACCTCCGTTACCCTGGGGGGGTCTTCGACCCCCAACTTGGCTAAGGTCAAGCAGGGCCGGCGGTTGCCACCCTTTCCCGCGTGCGGTACGGAGCTGAAGGCTGCTTACGTTTGCTTCGAGGAGCAATATCGTAACGCATGTCAGCAGCTCCGGGTGTCCGTACACTCCGCTTATCTGTCGGCCGTACAGAGGGAGTTAGCGGGAGAGGGGCCGGCCGACTCTTCGGAGTTGGCCGCGCAACTGACGGAGGTACATAGTCATCTTGCGAGGGACGCTATTCGTAGCTGTGCCTCGCAGATGATGTGCGCAGTCATGGGCATGCGCAGGCTGTGGATGTCGGTATCCAAATACTCGGCTTCCACACGCCAGGATCTACTTGCTTTGCCTTATAAGATGGGTGCCACCCTCTTCCCTGGGGCTCAGCAGGTGGTCCGAGAGGCCGCACAGTTGTATGCCTCCATCAAGGATTCTAAGGCCTTGTTGGAGGTACCATGCGTTAAACCGCGTAAGCGGACCTCTCCACTTGCTTCCTCCTACGCTGACGCGCCGGGTCAGAAGTCTGCACCTGCTTGGAAGCAGCCGCTTCCTTCAGGTAAGGGCGCCGGGAGGAGCAAGAGAGGCAGGGGCCGGGGCAGGGCAGCTGGTCGAGGCCAGCAGCCTTTTCGCGGGGCCGGGAACCCATCGGGTTCCCATTAGCGCCCGAAGCGCCCCGGGCGGACCCACGGTCGCATGTTTTCGAACTGCCGACAGCCGGGGTCTGCTGCCTCAAGCCGGATGTCCCCGTAGGCGGCCGACTGGCTCTATTCCTGCAGGAATGGGAGACAGTCACATCCAATCCCTGGACCCTGTCCACTCTAAGGGATGGCCATTTGCCTCGGTGGAAACATCATCCGCCCCCCTTCTCCGGGATAAAGCACACTCCGGTGCCTGCTACCCTGGAGAGGGCGGAATTCCTCCGTGCCGAGGTCGACGCACTTCTTATGAAGGCTGCGATCGAACCGGTTCCCGTGGGACAGGAAAGCGAGGGCTTCTACTCGACATATTTCCTAGTCACCAAAAAAGACGGAGGGTTCAGGCCTATTCTCAATCTGAGAAGGCTGAACAAACTTATAGAGGTACCGTCCTTCAGGATGGAGACACTGCGCTCGGTGATCTCAGCTGTCGAGACCGGAGAATGGCTAACGTCAATAGACCTAAAAGACGCCTATCTCCACGTACCCATACACCCCGAGTTCAAGAAATACCTCAGGTTTTCTTTCGACGGGAGGTGTTATCAGTTCAGGGTTCTACCATTCGGGATCGCTACGGCCTCGAGGGTGTTCACCAAGCTGATGTTGATTCCCGCCCAAGTGGCCAGGTCAAAAGGTCGGTTCTGCCATCCATACCTCGACGACGGGTTACTAAGAGCTCTATCACAATCCCTGAGTCAGATAGCTACACAACAAGTGATAGATATTCTGATCACTCTAGGGTGGATAGTCAATCTCAAGAAGTCAGATCTGAGCCCTACTCAGAATCTAGTCTTCCTAGGGGCGAATTTCAACACGGTGAGCGGACTTGTATCTCTGTCACAAGATCGCATTACCAAGGTCAGAAGTGTTACTTCCCAGTTCCTTCTGTCCGCCAGTCACACTGCTCGTACATGGCTCCAGTTACTGGGCAACATGGCGGCGACAGTGGATGTGGTTTGGCGGGCGCGCTTGAGAATGAGACCCATTCAACAAGCGCTCCGTCGACTTTGGGTGAACTCGGAAGATCTCGAGACTGTTCTCGAGACTCCGCAGTGGCTCAATGCACACCTTCAGTGGTGGACCGAGGTCGGGAATCTGTCCCGGGGGCTCCCCCTCGACACTCCCGTGCCGTCTCTCACAGTTCAAACAGACGCGTCACTCTCCGGCTGGGGAGGCGTTCTGAACGATCACACTGCCTCGGGACTATGGTCCCAGCAGGAGATCAAACTGCATATCAATGTGCTAGAACTGAGAGCGGTCAGGTTGGTGTTCCAACGCTTCCTGGATCTGCTTCGTGGCCAAGTGGTGCGTCTAGAGATGGACAACCAAACGGCGATGACTTACATCCGGAAGCAGGGGGGAACGGTGTCTCCGTCGCTTCTCCAAGAGACGTGGCAGTTCCTCCTATGGTGCGACTCACACGTTATCAGGGTGCTACCTGTTTATCTCCCGGGGGTAGACAACGTCCGTGCGGACGCTCTGTCTCGCCGGATCCTCGCTCCTCACGAGTGGAGGCTCGACCCGGGGATATTCGGGATTATCTCCCAGTTATACGGGTCGTTCCAGGTGGATCTGTTTGCGTCTGGGGTGAATCACCAGACACCAACGTTCTGCTCCCGAGTCCCCGACCCGAGGTCGGTGGCACCGGACGCCTTCCAGCTAGATTGGACGGACAGAATACTGTGGGCATTCCCCCCAGTACCTCTGATTTCCAAGGTCCTGTCTCAGCTAGCCACTCAGCCTGCGCGACTACTTGTGCTCCTGGCACCCCTTTGGTCGGCGCAGAGTTGGTTTCCAGTCATACTCAGGTTTCTGGCTCAGCCTCCTGTTCTATTACCTTTACGACCGGACCTCCTATCCCAGAACGAGGCCCTCCACCCGAATCCCAGGATTCAGTGGGTGGCTTGGCCACTGTCCGGAATCGCCTCCAGGAGAGCGGTATTCCTGCACGAGTTGCAGACACAATACTGGCTTCGCGGAGGGATTCGACAAACGTTCAGTACGAGGATAGATGGGCCTGCTATGCGCGCTGGTGTGTCGATAGAAGGATTGCAGATCCCTTTTCTGCAGATCTCGTAGCCGTACTTGAGTTCCTCCAGTCGCGACTAGATGTCGGCCTGGCCGCATCGACAGTCCGGGGGTACTCTACAGCTATCGCTGCCTTTCACGTCCCCGTCGACGGGGCACTTTTGGGTGCGCACCCATTAGTGCAGCGTTTTTTAGCAGGTGTGGACAGGATCCGACCGCCTGTCCGGCGGATCAGTCCCCCTTGGGAATTGTCAATCGTTCTTGATTGGCTGTCCGGTCCTTCTTTTCGGGATCTGTCGTCTCTCTCTCTTCAGCTGTTGAGCTGGAAGACGGCGTTCCTTGTGGCGGTAACGTCCGGCAGACGGGTAGGCGACATTCACGCAATGTCAGCCGATCCCGAACTAACTGTCTTTCACCGGGACAGGGTCAGTATTCGCCTGCCGGACTCTTACCGTCCTAAGGTCGCACACGCCTTCCACGTGACGGCTCCTATTGAGCTACCTGCTCTTTCACAGCCTTCCTCGTCGGGGACCACTACAAGACATGCTCATGTATTGGATGTCCGCAGGACCCTTAAGTCCTATATCAGCAGAACTAAGGGTATCCGTAAGGATAATCAACTATTTTGCTGTTATGGCGGTAGGAAGGCTGGCTCACCTGCGAGCAAACAAACTATCTCGCGGTGGATAGTCTCTACTATATGTACGGCGTACACGCTTCAAGGCAGGGACCCCCCTACCAAGTTGAAGGCTCATTCGGTTAGAGCAGTGGCTACGACACAAGCGTATGCTGCGGCTCTGCCCATTGAGGAGATCTGCTCCGCGGCTATTTGGAGCCAGCCGAGCACGTTCATCAAACATTACCAACTCGACAAACACTCAAGCGAGCGTGCTCGGTTTGGTCAGTCAGTTCTCCGAACTGGGCAAAGTACTACATCTCTAGCCGATTGAGCCTTCGAGATTTTAGACCGCCCGGACCGGTTATAACACTGCTCAGTAACGGTCCGGATTTTATCTTCTACGGTCGATACAATACCAGCCATTACTAGTCGATAATCATCGTAATTGCACATGCACTCCTTCGATTACGGGGACCCTCTGGCCTAGCTCTGTGCGGGTTTATAGTCTCTCGTGATCTGTGCCCCCAATATCACTTGTTCAAAAAAGTGGGTGGGGTGGGGGGTGTGTGTGTCTCGAGTTCTCGATATGATGAGCCACAAAGAATGGCTCTTTTCATTGTGTATGGTCGATAACGCCCTGTCTCCAGCCCCCGCCTTTCGACGGTGGTGCCTCACGATAAGGTTGGTTCCATTTATTGAACTCTTGTTTATTCATTGAAATAATCAAAATACGATGTATTTTATGCACGCTTGTTGCTGACGGATGCCACTTCCTAGATTATCTTTAGGAGTCTATCTTGATGCAATAAGTGCCCCAAGGAGGATTTAATCTGAAAGAGAATTTTACAAACCTGTAGAGGTTATGAATTCTCTGATGAAATCCTCCTTGGGGCACGGCCACCCGCCTCCCCACATTCCGTCAGCATTAGACATATGGAAAGTGATTTGGGTGAGAGTTGCTTCCCTTGGCGTGACGCGCCGTGGAGGGTGAGGCACCATAAGGGTGGACGTATATCATACAAAAACAAAGTTTTTTGTGTGGTAACAATTTTTATTAAGGAAAATGGTTACAACTATGTCATGTAGATTTTCTTGAGCCAGGAAAATGCAATAAGTGCCCCAAGGAGGATTTCATCAGAGAATTCATAACCTCTACAGGTTTGTAAAAATTTATAATGGTATTCCTTACTTTTTCATGGAATAAACAAGAAAAAAATGGTTATTAGAATTTAGAAATTACATTTTCCTTTCTTCATGTTCTTTCTTTTCAGTGAATATGAATTGTATTTGTTACTATGAGAAAAGTGTGTTGATGGTAAATTGGGTACAATGTGTTATGCCTATTTCTGGTATTCCGTATTATATGGTTATGCTGGGGGAAATGGCTAAATCATTTGGCTCCACGTTTATGATTGATGTCAGCTGTTGTTGAGGTAAGATATTAATCAATAGGTTGTTGACTGTGTGCATGTTTAGGCTGAGATGAAGAAATTGGGATTTGAGGAGGGTCGTGATGAGAAACTGCTCGGGGAGAGGAGAAGTCTCAGTCAGGATGTCCAAAAACTGCAGGACAGGGTGGAGACGCTGGAAGCAAGGTAAGGACTTGACTCGCATACTTGAACAAGCGCCAGGATGCTCTGACATAAAGATTTAGCTGTGTTTAGTCATGTTAGTAGGTCTGAAGGGGCGGTCGGGTAGCCTAGTGGTTAAATCGTTCGCCTGTCACGCTGAAGACCTGGGTTCGATTCCCGACATGGGTTCAATGTGTGAAGCCCATTTCTGGTGTCCCCCGCCATGATATTGCTGGGATATTGCTAAAAGCGGCGTAAAACCATACTCACTCACTCACTAGTAGGTCTGGAAGAATACACTGTGTTATGTATTGTGATCATGGTGATACAATACTTTTGAAAATATTGGTGTAATAGTAAAAATGTATTAGTTGGTTGTTTTTAAAAGTGTATAAAATGTAGCAGTTAATTTTTCAAAGTCACATTTTGAGTTCAAAAATCAATGTTGAGAATTATTTTCAGAAACCATTGTCTGACAGAAGAAAGGATTTCATCTGAGGAGTCAAATTTTTGACTAGTATCAACCTGCTGACCAGATAATGTGCATATACTTAAATCCAGGCGTGGAGACACATGAAATCAAAATAAAGTTTATCAGTAGAGATTAACTCTCATAACTACTAAACCCGTGAAGATCTGGGGTAGAATAGGTCTTCGGCAACCTATGCTTTCTGTAAAAGGTGACAATGCTTGTTGTAAGAGGCGACTAACGGGATCGAGTGGTCAAGCTCGCTGACTTGGTTGATGCAGGTGATCATATCCCAATTGTGTGGATTGTTGCTCATGATGTCAATCACTGGATTGTCTGGTCCAGACTCAATTATTTACAGACCGCCGTTATATAGTATTGCTGAATGCGGCGTTAAATAACAAAGAAACATCATGACATCTGTACAGGCCAGATAACAGACGTGTGTAGGTTATTGCAAGACAGCAACTGGTCCATCGCAAAGTTAGGTGCTTTAACAAGTCTTGAGACCCTTATATCTGGCATAGATTGAGGGAGGGTATCTAACCATGTATCAAAATGATTATCTTTTTATCCCTTAATTAAAAGCTGACTTCCTAAATACAAATCTACTGGAATATATGTCATACAAAAAAAAAAAACTGTTTACACAGACTTGTAGAATTGTTAGACCTGGAAATGGAAAACTTGCATGACTTATTTCTAAAGATTAGAAATTGGTTAAGGTTAATCTGGCTTCTTTTTTAAACTGAATGAAAAGTGTGATCTGTAATTTGCTGTTTTATTTCCAGATTTCCACAGCTCAACTTCCAGTATACTGATCCCGAGAAGAACTTTAACCGTTCCAAGGTGCACGGCTTGGTGTGTAAGCTGGTGAAGGTGAAGGAAGTGCGCACTGCCACAGCCCTGGAGGTTGCTGCTGGGTCAAGAGTGAGTGCTGACAGGACCGATGCATGTGTTACTTTGGCCTAAGACCCGTGAAGATCCGGGGTAGAAAAGGTCTTCAGCAACCTATGCTTATGTAAAAGGTGACTTTGCTTGTCTTAAGAGGCGACTAACGTGATCGCGTGTTCAGGTTCGCTGACTTCGTTGATGCATGTCATCGTATCCCAATTGCGTGGATCGATGCTCATGATATCAATCACTGGATTGTCTGGTCCAAACTAGATTATTTACAGACCGCGTCATACTGCTGGAATATTGCTGAGTGCAGCGTGAAACATCAAACAAACAAACTTTGCCCTGTGGTTTTCTATATATATTTTTAGGATCCCCACCAATAAAAGTAACATATTTTTGCAGTCTGACCAAAGTGTCTACTAGCCCAAAACTGTCTCTTTGCTTCGCTGTGGGTAGATTTTTGTGTCATCCTATGGTCAATTATCTGCTGAGCTTACAGTTTCAATGCTTACTTGATTGAACAGAATGTTACTAGACGTAGGCTTCAGACGAATGATTAGAAATTAGTAAAATTACAGACTGTTGCTCTCAAGTTAATTGATTTGCTAACCATGTTTACACCACAAGCAGAAACAGCTAACATCTCCAGGGTTGCTACACAATTTGCACATGTCAAACTCTGTTGTGATGAGATGTATGAAGATGATGAATTGTAATATGTGATCAGCATTCTTCTCCCCCAAAGCATTCCGCCTGTGTAGAAGGGAGATGAGACTGAGGAAGTTCAGATAGATAACAGCCTATTGTGTTGCAGCTGTACAATGTAGTGGTGGACACGGAGGTGACAGGCAAGAAGCTGCTACAGAAGGGGGAGCTACGACGGCGGTACACGATCATCCCTCTCAACAAGATCTCCGCACGTAGCATTGATAATGCTACAGTCAAGAGAGCACAGGACCTGGTAAAAGACACATCCTGTTTCCTTTTTTAAAGTTTTCCTATGTTTTCCTAAATTTTGGCAGACATTAATTAATTTTATAGTGGAGAAATATAGTCAAGATTGAAGGAAATGCACTTTAAATAAAAGCATTTAAGGGATATTATAGAGCTGGGCCTGAATATTGTTGTTGAAGATATACAGTTTTTCACTGCATAGAGGAGCCCTACTATTTGGGAAGTACCACTAAAGTACATCCTGTATGTCCAGTGAACAGTTCAACCCATGGAGATCCTGGGTAGAATAGGTCTTCAGCAACCCGTGGAGATCCGGGGTAGAATAGGTCTTCAGCAACCCGTGGAGATCCGGGGTAGAATAGGTCTTCAGCAACCCATGCTTGCCGTAAAAAGCGAATTTCCTTGTCATACGAGGCGACTATCGGGATCAGGTGGTCAGGCTAACTGACTTGGTTGATGCATGTCAGAGTATCCCAAATGCATGGATCGATGCTCATGATGTCAATCACTGGATTCTCTGTTCCAGACTCGATTATTTAGCGCCGTCATATAGCTGGAATATAGCTGAGTGCGGCGTTAAGCAACAAACCAAACCGTGAACAATTCTTTGTGGTAGCACCTGCGGCCTATTATTTTAGTTTTAAAAAAAAAGAATTCTTCATAGTTGGTCCCCAATTTCTTCTGGTAAAGAGATTGTAAGAAATAGTGTTTGTACCATGGTTCCTCAATGATCAGTGAGTTTCATGCTGTATTTCAGGTTGGCAAAGACAATGTGAACACAGCCCTGTCTCTGATCGGCTATCAGAAGGACCTGGAGGCAGCCATGCAGTATGTGTTCGGCTCGGCCTTTGTGTGTGAGGACATGAATACAGCCAAGAAGGTGACATTTGACGAGAAAGTG
Source organism: Haliotis rufescens (assembly GCF_023055435.1). NCBI lineage: Eukaryota > Metazoa > Mollusca > Gastropoda > Lepetellida > Haliotidae > Haliotis > Haliotis rufescens. The sequence goes on along the minus strand of NW_025963890.1, from coordinate 56,727,978 downwards.
ATGAAGAAGTCGGTCACACTTGAGGGAGACTCGTTTGACCCTGCTGGTACCCTGACTGGAGGTATGATAGACACCGGCTGACAGTTCAACTGGAGACCCGTGAAGATTCCGGGGTAGAATAGGTCTTCAGCAACCCATACTTGCCGTAAAAGGCGACTATGCTTGTCTTAAGAGGCGACTATGCTTGTCTTAAGAGGCGACTAACGGGATCGGGTGGTCAGGCTCGCTGACTTGGTTGATGCATGTCATCGATCCCAACTGCGTGGATCAATACTCATGATGTCAATCACTGGATTGTCTGGTCCAGACTTGATTTTTTTACAGACCGCCGTCATATAGCTGGAATATTGCTGAGTGCGGCATTAAACAACAAACAAACAGTTCAACTGGATGTTTTGTTTGAGGAAATGGCACTCTCTTCTGAACCTGTTGGCTGTCATTTCAAATTATTTACCTGTCATCTTGGCTTGAATTTGTACTAATTTTTGTTATTTTATTCACTGATTAACCTAAACATGAAATTGTCGACATGATTTATGTGTATTTATGGTATGTGACTCTTGAGACTGAATGTTGTCAAATAACTCAGACTAATATTTCATTTGTTCTGTGAGAGCTCAGGGTTCTAAGGACTAAACAATTCCTAAATGTATGCCACAACATTGAAGATTGCTTGCTTTGGAATTGTCTGTATGTTGTTTAAAAGGTAACTGAAATCCTTTGACAGTCCTAAAGTGTTCATCATAAATACTTCATGGGTTTGTACACTAGATTCCTTCATCGCCAGTGAATACATATGGCCGCTATGCAGAGTAGTCCATATATTTAACCAATGAATCAAGCAAAGGCCTGTATCAAGCAAGGGGGAAGGCAGCAAGTGCTTACAATACACAAACAGCAATGTTTATTCTTTGACAACTTTGAATCCTTAATATATCCCCTATTCCATGACATGCTTGTCGTAAGAGTCGACTAATGGGATTGGGTGGTCAGACTCGCTGACTTGGTTGTTGCATGTCATCGATCCCAATTGCATGAATCAATGCTCATTATATCAATCACTGGATTGTCTGGACTCGATTATTTACACAGACCGCCGTCATATAGCTGGAATATTGCTGAGTGCTGCGTAAAACAACCAAACCAACCTTTTGCATGACTTGGGGCTCCTTTCATTAGCTTACTAGAAATAGACAAGTGGTATTACTATGCTGTATGTAGCTACAGGTGATGTAGGAACATAGTGTATACAAACCTTTGGAGTGTTGACGATGCGAAGAGCTTGAATCTGGGTTCCCTGTGCTTCCCCAGGTGCCCGCGCACAGACCAGCTCCATCCTGGAGAAGCTGCAGGAGGTGCTGGAGGTGGATGAGCAGCTGCACGCCAAGAGAGACCAGCTGCAGAAGGTGGAGAAGGAGCTGGCTGCCATCAAGTCCACCTCCGAGAAGTAAGAACAGCATGGCTTGCATGGAGTAATACCAATGTCGAGCATACAATCTGCGTTCAATTACTTGAAATTACAACTTATGAACTCAAGATTTGTCGGCTAAGGCTGTATCAGTGCTAAAAAGAGGCAAAACTTAAAGGACTTAAACTCGCTGATGTGAAACTGACATTGTGTTCTACTTTTCTCCTAAACAATTAGTGGTATATCATTGTGATTGCCTGATAGTTACCACTGATGCCATGCTTCACTTCTATTATATTTAATACAAGTATTAAAGTGAAACTGGTCCTGATATATAACTAATAAGTACTGCTTTAAAAAGACTCACATCATGCAAATTAGAATTTCAGTATTCCCCCAACATATAATGCGGGGGATATTGTCATCATCTGGTCTGTCTGACTCTGTCTCTCTGTCCATTGTATTTCGTTTCCAGAGCATAACTTGAAAACCATGAAAGAGCTTCCATCCAAACTTGTAACATGTATTAGCCAGGGGCTGAGGTGGTGTCTCTTGTCATCTTCTGATGACTCTTCTTTCAAACTCCACAACCTGCTACTTTTTTGCAATAGTTAAAAGGGGGCATGGGTGGCCCAGTCGTCTAAGGCGCCACAATTCGCTGTGCAGAGATGCGTCCCTTGGGCACACCAGAAACCTATGATTGTGGGTTCGAATCCCGGTTCGCCCCGATTATGTTCCTAGGTTTGTCAGCACCATACCCGTGCTCGTGGGTTTCACCGAAGTGGTAAACGTCTGAGACCTGCATCACTTTGGGCTTTCCTCCCACATTAAGCTGACACGCCGCGATATAACTGGAATACTGTTAAAAGCGGCGTTAAACCCAACTCACTCACCCACTCAATAGTTAAAATGTCCTGATGATCACTGTCAGTAATGGATTGCCCTCCTGTCTAGGTTCACCCAACTGAAACAGCAGTATGAGTTGAAGAACCATGAGTCAGAGCTTGTGAAGGCCCGGCTAGAACAGAGCACCCATCACCAGCAGCTGGAGGAGATCAGCAGTCTCAACAACTCCATTGGTAAGAAGGCTATACACTGTTGACATTGCTCTTAAGAAAACCAGGTCATTACATTTGTCTTGTTATAACTCAGTGGCACTGGCGGCGGATGTTTTGGTGCTGTGATTTGTTGCGTAGAGTTCCTTCCCTTTGACATGCCAGAATCCTATGATCATTGGTTCGATCATTGGCATACGCCAAAGCCCAGCATCCCTTTGGGCTTTCCTCCCACATCAAGCTGACACACAGCTGTATAACTGAAATACTGTTCAAAGCAATATTAAACCAAACTCAGTAACTCTTTTGTAACTGAATTGTAGCGTTTACAGTCATAGTGCTAAGTCTGTGAATTCATACCATATTGAAGAATATTTCACTTATGTCACAGCATTTAGATGTTGAAGGAAAGCCCAAACAAATGAAAGGTGAGATGTTTGATGAAACCCAGGGCACAGGTATATAGTACTGGCAGTCCAAGCATCACAACCGAGGTGAATCTAGGATTGAACCCACAAACTGCACTGCACAGTCTTAGAAATTTGCACTAGTCCTATAGTCCTTGCCAAACTGCCCAATAGTTAAGGTATCATAAGGACTTTTAGAAATTTGCCCTTTTGAAGGGTTTTGCTATATGTTATATTATAAGGACTAGAGGTCTAAAACTGTTAGTTTCTAACAAGACACCTAGATAGTTTGAAGGGATATGCAGTATTTCTTCCAACTATCTAGGATTAATGTGCCTGTCCCATTGCTTGCCGTAAGAGGCGACTAACGGGATCGGGTGGTCAGGCTCGCTGACTTCGTTGATGCATGTCATTGTATCCCAATTACGTGGATTGATGCTCATAACATCAATCACTGGATTGTCTGGTCCAGACTTGATTATGTACTGACCACCCGTCATATAGCTCGAATATTGCTGAGTGGGGCGTTAAACAACAAACAAAGAAGATGATGATGCAGCACTGACTCCCTATTGTGCTTTGCATCATGTTTTCCTTGAATCCACTTGCGAGATTTGGTGTTACAGAGGAGCAGGAGGGGATCCTGAAGAAAGCGGAGGAGACGCAGAATAAAGCTGCCAAGAAGGTGAAGGATCTCCAGGACAAGATCAAGAATGCCAAGGCCATCCGGGAGAAGGAGATGAAGGAGGCGGAGGACAGTGTCAACAAGCTCAAGAAGAAGATGCAGGAGTCCAGCAAGAAGACCAAGGAGAAGCTGGTGGTAGGTTATAGTCGGACCAACCTCTGTCACCATCTAAAGTGGGCGGTCAGGGAAACATGTGGTTAAAGCTTGTCACGCCGAAGACCCGGGTTTGATTCCTGACGTGGGTACAATGTGTGAAGCCCATTTCTGGTGTCCCCCGCCGTGATATTGTTGGAATATTGCTAAAAGCGGCGTAAAACCTCACTCACTCACTCACCATCTAAAGTCCCCAGACCCCTATGCTTTTATGAACACCTACAGTAAATAATTGTTTAATGTGAAATTTGCAAAACGTGCATCTTTGGCGCTGAACTAGTCCAGTCATATGACCTCAAAACTAACATTCATACGTGTATATATAAACTGCAAGTGATTCTGTGGGATTTGATTGGCTAACCAAGCAAATAACTTTTGCGTTTGTTTCCATGACCCTCAAAGAAAGAGGACACCCACTAACAGACTACTTTTACCTTATATGCTGATAATAAAATGGGCGGTGTTTGTGTTGCAATATTGCTCTGAATGATATCAGTAGTATTTTACTGTTGTCTACATTTTATGTGTGTTAATGATCAAATATCCAGCCTGTGAAGTTAAGTGAACTTACACATTTTGCACAATGATTTTAATGTTAATGCCTCCATAAATGCCAAAAAAACAACTATTGATGTCAATTCTTAAGTAAATGACACATTTTGATGTTCATATGGAATTTTTAATAAGACTGAAGTGACATAATACTGACTCCTTGTTCCACGTTCTGGTGTTCCTACAATTTGTCCCTCATGATCCACTGAACACAATACAAAGTGATTGGTGTATGTGTAGGAGGTGGACAGCATCAAGCTGGAGGCGGAGGAGTTGCGGAAGGAGATCGTCAACTACGAGGAACAGCTGAAGTCTGTGGACACCAACACTGCCGATCTGGATGAGCAGGTGAAACAGCTGCAGGAGAAGCTGCAGGAGACAAAGGTAGGAAATGCTACAAACTGGGAAAAGCCCAAATAGAAAATTTTGGTTACCCAAAATGACAGTAGTCCTCGGGGAAAAATCATCTTCCTCGCAAACATGGTAAATATATATAATCAAAGATGTTTAAAAAATTCTCCAAAAAATATTATAATTTTTCCCGATTGTCCTGTTTAGATCAGAGCATTCAGCATCCTAAACCCCTTAACTATTAATCATGACACAATATCGTCGGATCATAGGTTTTCGGACATCATACGTTTTCTATCACAAATACAATGAAATGCTTTCAAATACTTTTCAAAGAAGAAAAAAGTACCTATCCTATTTTTGAATAGGCTGAAATAGGACTCATTTTTAACTCACCTGACTGAACATGCTGAAAGTCAAGTGGGCATGTTGTGACCTGTTTGTCCTTCGTAAAGATCTTCTCGAAAACCACTGGACCATTGAAGCTGAAGCTTCACATGCTTGTCCCCACCAGAGGTGACAACTGAATTTGCTCAAAAGGTTCTAATCTGATTTTCAATATGGCCGCCATTACTCATCCATTTTGTAAAGTAAAATATTTAAATATCCATGCTGAAAGTGTTTGTTTTTGCTGACATTTTTAACTGTTGACTACATATACAGGTGAGCTACAGTGCCCTTGCTCTATTATTTTGTTTTTGCTAAAGTATTTTGAATTTTACATATTCCACAACAGCAGACCAACAACTGACAACATGCTTCTTATTTGGGGGAAGAATAGGTCTTCAGCAACCCATGCCTGCCGTAAAAGGCAACTTTGCTTGTCGTAAGAGGTGGCTAACAGGATCAGGTGGTCAGGCTCACTGACTTGGTTGATGCATGTCATCTATCCCAATTGCGTGGATCGATGCTAATGATATTAATCACTGGATTGTCTGGTCTAGACTCGATTATTTACAGACTGCCGTCATATAACTGGAATATTGCTGAGTGCGGCATTAAACAACAAACAAAGCTTCTTATATGACAATTAATACAATTATGTTGACACCTTGTTTTTATTTCCTTATGGTGAATTATTATCTTGTTTGTGAGACAAATGTGCATTTTCTCCTTTACTCACACCAGTGTGGCCAGTGACCTGGTTCTACTCATGCTAAACAAACATATTCAGTAAGGAAATTGGTACTTGTCTACTTAATTTCGAATCATCAAAGCTGATCTTTGTTTCAAATCACTTATTGTGATATATGGGGATGTGTTTGCACCAATACTGAATTAAATTGAAAACTGGACTATAGTGTAGTATGATTCTCATTGCATCACATCAGGGAACCATTTCAGGGTTTGGAAATAGTGACTTTCAGGCTTAATTTCAAACTCCAATAATAATGTAGATATGTCTCTATTGTGCATTGTCAATACTGCACAGGATTGTATTGGGGCACGGGTAGCCCAGTCATCTAAGGTGCCACAATTTGCTGTGCAGAGATTCATCTCTTGGACATGCTAGAACCTATAATTGGATTTTCAAATCTGGGTTCACCTGATTATGTTTCTAGGTTTGTCAGCTACATACCTGTGCTCATGGGTTTGACCAAAGTGGTAAATCCAGCATCACCTCAGGCTTTCCTCTTACATTAAGCTGACACGCTGTGATGAACTGGCATTATGTTCAAAGCAGTGACCCAACTCACTCACGCACTCACTCATTTGCTCAGGCTTGTATGCACCATGTTCTTCCATCACCAATGAATACGTACAGCCACTATGCTGTGTAGTTACATTTTGTAATGATTCAAGCCACAGCCTCCAGTGACTGTGTGCTCTGACCATGTTGGGACCTGTGTGTGTATAGTGTATTGACATGCTAGAGGGTCCATGTTGTGGCCCGTGTGTGTATAGTGGATGGACATGCTAAAGGGTCCATGCTGTGGCCCGTGTGTGTATAGTGTATTGACATGCTAAAGGGTCCATGCTGTGGCCCGTGTGTGTATAGTGGATTGATATGCTAAAGGGTCCATGCTGTGGCCCGTGTGTGTATAGTGGATGGACATGCTAAAGGGTCCATGCTGTGGCCCGTGTGTGTATAGTGGATTGACATGCTAAAGGGTCCATGCTGTGACCCGTGTGTGTGTATAGTGTATTGATATGCTAAAGGGTCCATGTTGTGACCCGTGTGTGTATAGTGGATTGATATGCTAAAGGGTCCGTGCTGTGGCCCGTGTGTGTATAGTGGATTGACATGCTAAAGGGTCCATGCTGTGGCCCGTGTGTGTATAGTGGATGGACATGCTAAAGGGTCCATACTGTGGCCCGTGTGTGTATAGTGGATTGACATGCTAAAGGGTCCATGCTCTGACCCCCTGTCTCCCCTGTGCGTAGAAGATTGACATGTTAGAGAGCCCATGTTGTGACCCCCTGTGTGTATAGTGGATTGACATGCTAGAGGGCCTATACTCTGACCCCCTGTCTCCCTTGTGTGTAGTGGATTGACATGCTAGAGGGCCTATGCTCTGACCCCCGTCTCCCCTGTGTGTATGGTATATTGACATGTTAGAGGGCCCATGTTGTGACCCCCTGTGTGTATAGTGGATTGACATGCTAGAGGGCCCATACTCTGACCCCCTGTCTCCCTTGTGTGTAGTGGATTGACATGCTAGAGGGCCTATGCTCTGACCCCCGTCTCCCCTGTGTGTATGGTATATTGACATGTTAGAGGGCCCATGTTGTGACCCCCTGTGTGTATAGTGGATTGACATGCTAGAGGGCCCATGCTCTGACCCCCTGTCTCCCCTGTGTGTGCAGGCTGCAGTGAAAGAGGCCCAGGGAGAGGTGAACCAGCAGAAGGAGCTGCTCAAGTCGCGCAACAAGGACATCAACAGCATGGTGGCAGCTCAGAGGGACCTGCAGAAGGAGAACAACAGCGCTCAGCTCAAGATCCAGGAGATGGAACACAAGATTACCAAACACCAGAAAGACTCCCGAGATGCTGTGAAGCAGGTGAGTTACTGGTACCAGATGTTGATGATTAGAAACTCTCACCATGATTGGGATTCTTTTTACAAGTTTGATTTGAGTTATTTGTATAGGTATTTGGTATTTATGTAAAAAAAATGGCAAAGAAAATATTTTGTTGGTCAATTTATCAACATCACATTACTTTTGAACTCTCCTTACTTAAAGTTGACCATGTTGATGAATACCTTAAGGATTTCTGCAATGAGGTTGATTTAAGCTGCCAGTCTAAGGCATTGTAGAGTATCCTGTATAGATATGGCTTAGAAATGGTCTTCAGCAAACCATGTTTATTGTAAGAGGCAACTAACAGGATCGGTTGGTTAGGCTTCCTGACTTGGTTGAGGCATGTCATCATCTCCCAGTGGCAAAGATTGATGCTCATGATGTTGCTAGGTTGTCTGGTCCAGACTCATTTATTTACAGACTGTCCCCTAATAGCTGAAATATTGCAGCATTACACAACAAACAAACAAACATCTTAGAGAAGGGAATACAAGCGCCTCTTGTATCCCGTTTCATAGTTCTCTGTCCAAAATAAAATCTTTTTGAACTGATCATGTATGACTTTTTCATAATTTCACGAAGTTCCTAATTAACTGGTTCCTGTGGCCACTTGAAGACTGACACAATTTTGTTGTAGGTTGAGGCCATGATAATGAAGTATGACTGGATAGCTGATGAGAAGAAGTACTTTGGTCAGCCAAATACGGCCTATGACTTCGAGACCAACAATCCCAAAGAAGCAGAACGCAGGATCCAGAAACTGCAGGAGACCAAGGACAAACTCTCCAAGAATGTCAACATGAGGGCCATGAATATGTTGGGCAAGGCAGAAGAACAGGTTTGTTGGGACTCAACTTAATCAGATTGCTGTTATTTGTATTTTGGGGTTGTTTTTAGACTTTTTGTTTTTGTTAATTATTAGAAAGTTACAGAAATAGGTTACCTAAATGCATGACTCATTATCATCAGAATTATTCATTGCACACCAATGGGGATTCCGTTTTAGAATACAGGTCCCCAGAAACCTATGTTTGTCTCCTTGTGGGGATTCTTGTAAGAAACAGGTTCCTGCAATGTAGCTTGTAGTAGAAGGCGACTAAATGGTCATGGATTGGGTGGTCAGGCTTGATGACTTTGTTGATAACAATTTACTGAATCCCAGTAGCGTTGATCAATGATTTTGTCAATCACTGGAATGTTATTTACAGGCCGCCATCATATTGTTTGAGTCTTGAGGAGTGCAAATGCCAAACAAAAAAACTGACGAAAACATTTGTTATGTACGAATGTCAGTTCTTGGTGAATAATATGTAATTTATCCTTGCAGTACAATGACCTAATGAAGAAGAGGAAGATTGTCCTTAACGACAAAGCCAAAATTGCTGCAGTCATCAATGAACTGGATGAAAAGAAGAACGAAGCTTTGAAGAAAGCTTGGGAGCAGGTCAACAAGGTTGGTTTCATACCTATATTGTGACCTGCGATACAGAGGATATTATGTCCGGAGTTGGATGTAAATTGCATCAGGACTAGTTGACTTCTGTCAAAAGTATCCGCAGAAATTAAACTTGCCAGAATTTGTTTCTATAACTTATGCCCTCAATGAAAGAACAGTTTGTAGTAATCATTTCAAGATTTTGTCATTTTAGGTGCTGTTCTTAAAATGACTTTCAACAATTATTCTAGATATTAAATAGAATTTATAATCTGTGCATTATGTGGTCAAATCCACCTAGTCCAGAGCATCAGTCAGACTCGGGGTTGATGTAACATAACATTCTCGGGAAAAGAAATCTTTCTTGAATGTCCTTCCATATTTCACCTGGACTATTAAACCCGCTGTCAAATAGTTTCAAAACTGTAGCGTCAGAAGTCGGTTAATACTGAATGATTATATGAAATAATTTTCCAAAGATGTGAGGATTGACATGATTCAGAAATCCCACAACCCTCTTGTACAAGATTGCTGAAGTTTTATCAGCATTTGTAGTGCCATTGCAATGTAGATAGTTATGCCCCTTAGTTTTGCCAGGATCCACTGATAAGAGATTTGTATTCCAGATCTGGCATGTTTATGGTCCTTGGTCTGTTAGCTGTTCCCCTTGGGTTTTCTATGTAAGGTGACACGTGGTGATATTAATGAAATAGTGTCTAAAATAGTGTCAAACTTGACCCAATCACACACTAACAGCACTTCTCATGTTTTGAAGTTTTTTGGATCTCATTTGATCTCCGACATTTTGTTATAAGACATTTTTATGGAGAGGTGTTTGTTTCAGGACTTTGGTTCCATCTTCTCAACCCTACTTCCTGGAACACAGGCCAAACTCTCACCCCCTGAAGGGCAGACTGTCCTTGATGGCCTGGAGGTCAAGGTCGCATTTGGTGATGTGTGGAAGGAATCATTAGGTGAACTTAGCGGAGGTCAAAGGTGAGACATGATTGATTATTTTATAATACTATTACTTTTCATTTCACACATGGCACTTACTGAAACATCTCGCTCTTGACTAAACATAGCCACCAGACTGGGGAGCATGTTATCAGCGGTAGACACTAACAGTTTTAAGATACCTTAACTATTGGGCAGTTTGGCAAGGACTATGGAACTAGTTCATTATTGAACCATGGTTTATCTTTTTTCTTAATCTATTTGGGACGAATCGCCCGAATGGCTCTAACGCCAAAAGATGTGCGTTCAGCGTCCACCAGCACATCCACCAGGTCGTTGACCATATCTGGGCCAACGTCACTCTCTCATTTCTAACACTGGTTATCAATTGTGTCGACATGTCTGAAAAATTATTCAAAGTAGCATTAAACTCACTGACTCCTCTCTTCCAGATCCTTAGTGGCATTGTCCCTCATCTTGTCCATGCTGCTGTTTAAACCTGCACCTATCTACATCCTGGATGAGGTTGATGCGGCTCTTGATCTCTCACATACTCAGAACATTGGCCAGATGATCAAGTCTCACTTTAAACACTCGCAGGTAATAGTCGCTCCTTGTAGGGAACCAGTGAAATAAAGGGGTTTGATACACTTTGCTCATTCTAAAGAGGGGATTTAGTGGTGTAGAATGCCAGGTTGTGGTGAATACTTGGAAGTACATGTGTGATAGTGATAGACCAGTGAAGATCCGGGGTAGAATAGGTCTTCAACAATCCATGCTTACTGTAAAAGGCGGCTATGCTTGTCGTAAGAGGCGACTAACAGGATCGGGTGGTCAGGCTCGCTGACTTGGTTGATGCATGTCAAAGTATTCCAATTGCATGGATCGATGCTCATGGTGTCAATCACTGGATTGTGGGGCCCAGACTCGATTATTTACAGACTGCTGTCATATAGCTGGAATATTGCTGAATGCGGTGTTAAACAACAAACAAATCTTCATATCATAGTGTGAAAATACTGGCATATTATCACTGCTGTGATTTGATCGTCAGACTATGGCAGCATGGATTCTTTTAATACTTTGTTTCTAAGTTTTTCTCGTAGGAGTGGTGGGATAGCCGATTGGCTAAAGCGTTCGCTCATCACGCCGAGGTCCTAAGAGTCTGTGTCATGCATCACTTCAAGCACTGCCTCCGACATCAAGCCATGATATAACTTTATACTGTTCAAAGTGGCGTTAAAACTCAACTCGCTCACCCAATCAAGCTATGATTTCTCTAGGACATATATGTTTATTGCATTTCAGTTCATCGTCGTCTCCCTCAAGGATGGTATGTTCAACAATGCTAATGTACTGTACAAGACCAAGTTTGTTGATGGAGTTTCCACAGTGTCACGGCATGTACAACATACGTCATCGCGATCCACAACATCAGGCATCAATGACAAGGAAAACGAGAAAACAGGAGGCAAGAAAAGGGCGACATCAAAGCGAACAAGGATAGAAGATACTCCCGGCTTTTAGAAATACAAGATCTGGAGAACTTGTTGTTTGTGTACAAGTGCTAATTGTATATATCAGTTATCATTAATGACAGTGTGGACTTTCTGGTACAAGGTTACCAGTATGTTGAAAACTGAAACAGTCTATTGCACTTGTGAATGTTTAGCCATAGGTACTTAAATCTTGGATGAAATGAAGAAAGTTTTGTACCAAGAATTACATAGGACTGCCAAAATGTTTTATATCAGGAAATGATTTTTCTAATTTAACTTTTATCATGCAACACGATTTCAAAAGAGAACTGATTATCATTAACTCCTTTTCTTTTCAGTTTTTTATTTTCTAACATCTATTTTCTTAGATTGATCTAGAAATGTAAATGCTGAAACATTTGAAGTGAGACATATGACCATCTTTTAATCATGTAGTCTGGGTGGTGTGCCTGAATAGTTTACGACTTATTATGCCACAGTTTAGGGGATAATATATAACGGATGCTATCATTTTGTCAGTAGGTGTATTGACCAAAACACTGAAAATCCTTGGAAATTCAGTCAGTACAGTTTTGCATTGAAAAGAATTTTAAAATGGATTGTACCAGCAGGGGAAATGGGAGAACTGTGTAATGTGTGATCTCTTTCACATTAAAACAGTCATACGCTGGTAATAATCTCGTTAAACTGCTGTCATAAATCTGACTGTATTTTTCCACCTATGGAGAGTTCCTTGTGTAGCATTATATCATCGGTTTGTATCATTTGTAAATAGAACCATGTCTGTCACTTCTTTCTTAAGTTCACCCTAATCTGTGTCTATCACTCTGTCACTGTCATATAATCATGTCGATGGATCTTTCACTGATTTGGTTTGAAAGCTTTTGCACATAATCAAGAAAATTAATCATCTCAAAGTGTCTCAAGATCTCCGATTCATGTAACTTTCAGTTCTGTTTAAGTCAATACGTCCAATGTTAATGGAGACAGTGTCATTTGTATAGGTATTTTGTCAAGACAAAATTAAAAAAATACATTCAGTGGAGAAAATAAATAATGAGATGGTACCTATTACGGACTTCTGTTATATATTTTAGTTGTGAAACAGTTCCGATGTCAGACATGTTGGTACTGTAGTTACTCAAACAGTATGAATTATTTGAATAAACTTTCTGGCATTTTGTAGCTTTTCATGGATACAAACAACCTTATAAAACAATGTACAGTACACCACATTTATAACGAACACGCTTATAACTGATGGATTTACAGAAACTGGGTGGTTTTTTTCAGTCCCTTCCATTTGCTCTATATAGAGATCATATATAGATCAAGCAAAGTTTTTGGAGCAGCCTATTGTGTTTCCAAAATGAACATGATTGGACAGTTCCAAATGGAGTACAACAAGGGCAGTGCTCTTTTTATTTGTACTAACTATTGTTTCAGTCGTGTGTTTCAATCAACGAGATAAGAATCTCTGTCAGCTAAGGTTGCATTTCTCCAACACCAAACAGAAAAATCCTGTAAATGAAGGTGAATCGCTTCACAAAACTGACATCAGATTTATTGGAAAATATCCACACATCCTTCATTTACAGTTGCATCTCAGAGTTGTTTGGACGTTAGGATGACTGCATGTTGTAATCCCAGATTGCCCTACTTATAGTCCTTGGTTTGTCAGAACCATTCCCATGCTCATGTGATTCACCAAAGACTTTAAGAGGTAAAAGGCTCATCCTCAATTGTAGTTGCAAAGGTGGTCTTATAGTCTATGGCAGTGGCAGTTTGCTGTGCAGAATTGCATCCCTTAGGATTGCCAGAAAGCAATGCTCATTGGTTCAAATACTAGATTCACCCCAGTTGTTTCTTGGTTTCTTAGCACCATACGTGTGCCCGTGGATTTTCCCAAAGTTGGAGGGGTGGTCGGATAGCCTTGTGGTTAAAGCATTCGCTTGTCACGCCGAAGACCCGGGTTCGATTACTGACATAGGTACAATGTATGAAGATCATTTCTGGTGTCCTCTGTCGTGATATTGCTTGATTATTGCTAAAATCGGCGTAAAACTATGCTCACTCACTCCCCAAATTTGTAAATGTCTAAGACACAAATAAAGCTGATATGCGATCATATAACTGTAATACTAACAAAGTGGCATTAATCTAAACTCATTCATCAATGATATCAGAATAGAATGAAGATGTGATCCACTCTGATACAGAAAAGACTTTGAACATTCTTTTTGTCTAACGAAAACCAGGGTTATAAGCAGTGTTGAACCAAGTCACTATGGAACATCGTCACAAATCCCAAATCCCACCCTGCTAATAGCTGCTGGTGTCATAAACAGTGTATGTTTCTTGCAATGTCTCCCCTTTCCAGGTTCAGGGAAACAATAGTTACCAAGTACTTCATGTCTCACCTTTTCACGAACACCTTGAATGTATGATCATTATGTATAGGAGAATGTCTGAAATTTCGTGATTATTTTCGCATGTGAAGCTTGTTCGAGGCTGTTAGGCTTAAAACAAAGTTCGATCAAGTTAATGCCTCAAACTTATCTACAAGTGATATTTACAAAACTATGCTATACTATTGGAGGGTGAACGCTCTTGTTTAACCTTTCAAGGAAAACCATTGGACGATTTAGTACCCATACTCAAACTATTGGAGTGTTAGCAAAATGATCGCGTCTATCCAACTGTCATTAAAGTTCATGTAACTTTGTTTTTACTGAGTGATTCATAAACACATGCTCATGACACTGTTGGAGCAGTACAATGGAGATTTCTTATGATTTTGGAACTGGTTGTTGTCGCTTATATTTAGACTAACATATTGTCTGTGGATTATTTTATAGCACAATGCATTTCTCTCCTCTATTTTTCGAGTGTTGATTTTATGGTTATGTGGAATAGAGCTAGCTAAACTTACTGTTTTATAATTAAGATTCTGGTTTGGGTTTCATAAAATATTATATTCCGCAGTCATGGTGGAAGGTTATTGGTGGTACACTTGTGACCAGGCCAGACTGTGACTTGGTTGTGTGCCATCTTACCTAATGTCACAGAAGGGTGGTCCTCTGGTTTCCATTAATCATGAATGACTGTGATATAGATGGCACACTGCTGTGTTGGACAACATTCACTCATTCCAGCACAAAACTCAAAATGTATTCCAGGTTTAATGATTTGTAGCAAAATATTTTTGAACTTTAAATCAAAGTTCAGGACATAATCAAAATATGAGCTCATCAACATCACATTACACCTAATTGATGAGCTGTTAAATATGCTACTCAACATTGGATTGTAAATATGTTTAGATAGAAGCTGTCAAACAGCATAATGTAGCCTCTATTCTGTACATGACCTTGGTGGTAGGTTATAACAGCTACTGACATGATACTGCTTACGGTGGCCTACACCAGCACTCGCTCACTGGACTGATTTTATATTTGCCTCACCTTTTCACGAACACCTTGAATGATCATTATCTGAGAGTGAACACATGCTCATGATACTGTTGGAACAGTACAATGGAGATTAACTGTTGTCTGTGTGATGAAGGGAAGCACCTTTGATCTAACCCCAAACTATGATAGAATTTGCATCATTCACTTAACCTTACTTCGTGCCAACGTCTGTCTGTCCCCTCTTTGTTTGTTTGTTTGTTTGTTTATGTATGTGTAATGTAAGGCAGCACGCAGCAATATTCCAGTTACATGACGGCGGTCTGTAAATAATCTACCAGTGATTAATCAATTGATCAAGCGTCCCTGACCACCAGATCCGTTAGTCGCCTTTTACGACAAGCATTGGTTGCTGAAGACCATTTCTACCCCGGAATTTTCACGGTGACTGCCGCCTCTATATGGTCTTTACAGCAAGCATTCTTGACTTGACGCCCCTGAGTCACGAAACTGTTCATAGGCATGAGCAATGTCATAATGTGCCTGAGCCTGGTCGCAAAGCTCGCCCTTTATAAGTCTTTTAGAGTTGCTGATGATTGTATAGCCGTCGATAGCTGTAGACACGACGTTGAAGGCAAAACCGCCATAGAACAACACTTTTCCAAACGCTGATAACCCTTTAACCACAGATTTAGATGCCTTTGCTGCTGTAGTCCCAGCATCTGCCAGAATCGGAAGAACCTCGTCAATCTGCGCCACTTCAATTGCCTCCAGTCCAATTTTTATCGGACCTTTAATCATTCCTGAGACACCCGAAGTGACGATTCCAAAATATTCAGCCTCCGAAAGTATGTGTAAAAGTCTTTCGTTATCCTGGTTGAATTGATCAGTCTTGGCTTTGATCTGTTTCCACATTTCCTTTTTGGCTGCCATTCTTTTTCGGTGAATAGCAAATGATGTACATCCTGAGACAACACCTACAGCAGCACCCGTCAGCGAGACAATCAGACTCGTTCCAAGGGTGGCAAAGGCCAATCCAAAACCAACGAAGCCCAATATGGAGGATATCATCCCGACAGTTGCTGCGGCAATGTCTGCTTTGTCAGCATCAGAGTAGATTTTCTCTACCTCTACGCCGTATGTATAGTGAAGCTGGATCAGATGATTGAGAAACTCGTCCCTGGATCCCCGCGTAGACTTAAAGGAAGCCGTGAACTGTCTCCGTATCCATTCAAGTTCATCTACAAGCAAACAGATTATTTCGATTAATTGAAATATACAGTTGGAACGTAATGTTTTTAGATTTCCGTTGCAACAACTCGCTGTGCAACGTGCCACTTTGTCGTGCCAGAATCTGATGCTCGAATTGTCGATTCCCCCAAATATGATTCTGTTTGTCAGAACCAAGCCCGTGCTGAGGTTTCACCAAAGTGGTAAAACCTCTAGGACCTTATCACTTTGGTACTATAACATTACCTGGACTCTCAAACGTAATCGTCATCACCATGTTAGTTCCAACCAAGTCAGTGCTCTCATCGTCCAGGTCAAAGTCATCAGTAGCATCAGTAACAAGTAGGGTCGCTTTCATTTTCTTTCTTCCAACAAAAACTGCCTTGAAGTTTGCTGTAGAAGAACAATACTGCATATACACTCGGCAGTAAACTCGACTCCTTCGTGTTTTGATATTCAGAATTCCAATAAAATACATTTTCAAAGGACATATTTAGGTGTTTCAAGAGGGTCTACAGTATGTCCACGATCTTGTAATTTGCTCTCTGACTGAGCTTGTGAAGGCCGGTGCAAATCAGCATTAGACTCAAGCGGGAATCGCAGCAAATGGAGCTGACGCTAAGATTGTTTTATTAAGTGCCTTGTATAACTATTCCTCCTGGTTATATGGAAACTGTCACAGATAAAGTTGCAAATTCACTTACCCCATTTTACAAGGACATATCTTTGAACTGCTTTACAGGCAGAAAGTACACATTTTTTTATTGCTGAAAAGAAGGATATATATACACTATGAGTGAACTAGAAAGAGTAGATTTAGAATAAAATCAAACGATCATAGGACGGCATATTGAGTGAGTATATGTTTTAACGCCAAAAACATCCAAGCAACACTATGACGGTCTGTAAATAATGGAGTCTGTGTCAGAAAAAATCAGTGGTTGATAATATGAGCAACCTTCGATGTCGCCAGGTTATGACGCGTAATCGAGCACGTAACTGATCAACTATATCTAATTCAGTCGCTAGGAGGAAGGACATATTGGGATGTCCCCGCGGAAGGAATGTTTTATAAGCAAATAATCAGTTTATTGCGTGATGACGTTGGTTTCAATATTACACTAAGAAATCAACATTAACTTTGATCCCGAATTATATAAATCGCCAATTCCGCTGATGTTCAAGGAAGGCATTACCCCGGGTGTTAGCATATAGAAATAGGAGTTATACCGCTGTACATGTATATGATAATGAAAATAGTTTGCTGTGATGATTGGATAATAACTTTAACATGTGAGGAACATTATTCGGAAACGACATCCGGTCTTACCTCGGCCTCGGCTCCCGTTGTTACCCATAGTAACTGTCTGCTGCAGGTGTTGTAATCAAGGGTGTTGCTTCTGTAAACGAAGTACAAGACTGCCTGTGAATGTAACCCTTGCAAATAAAAGATTAATGAAAGAAAGATGTATTAGAACCTACATTTGGAGTATTTATGAGACAGAAAGGGGAGCCTGACACACGTTGAAGGCCTATAAGCAACCGAATGTAAGACTTTCAACAAACTGACCAGTTCTCAAGAACATTACATGGCAACGAGTACACTGAAAATGAGTTCGTTTTTTAAATTTCTGTTGTGTCTCTTATAGCCAGGGGAGGGGGAGTTTGTTGCTGTCTACCCTGCATACAAACACATTGCTCAAAGTCAACCGAACTAAAACTAAATATGGAATAAGAAAAGAAATCCATGCTATTGGTTCATTTATAACAAAAACATGACACGTTTGATACAATTGTATAATTAGAAAGACCCACACGCAGGGGGAAACAAACCAATATTAAACAATAAACTATGAAGGATACACACATCAATACTTTAAGTTTTAATGAAGGTACCTTGTAAATCTTTATTTCCTGAATAGGAAATTAAACTTGACTTTTCACTTAAATACACATGTCACATTAGTCATTTCCACAGTTTTCCAGCTCCTATAAAAGATCTGTCGACAATACGGCTACAAGAACCAGTCTCACCAGCCTCGGTATACAAGACAGAGTTGTCGCCCCTGTACATATGTCAAGGTGACACGTGATACTGTTTGAGACGAAAGAACTCACTGATCAAAACTGTCTCCTCCTCCGCTGACAAAGTTGCAGCTGTTAATGCTCTCACATCCACATACATTCAGCCGAATTCAAATCTTCAGCCATGCTGACCACGATCATTCGAGTGTTCACCGACTCTACTAACTATGGAACAATGGAACCAGACAAAGACCAGCGACGAATAATGTATTCATTATGACGAGGGGAGGGGAGGGGAGTGCATGTCTGTATCCTCCATTGCTTTGACATTAAGGTGTATTGGGGTCACACAAGACATACTCACTGTTTACAGTTTGTGAAAGAGAATCATTGCGGCGTTACATCAAAGGTAACTGATGTGTATGTTACGGACCCCGCTAGACTGCGTCATTTGGAACAGAACAAGACCACTGTCGATCAATATCAGATGTCTGGCTGTACTGTGTAGCTAATACCTCAGTAACACGGTCAAAGACGGTCGTTATTTTTATATGTTTTTTTATAAGCCTATGCTTATGTATTTGTTATGTATTTGTGTAATACACCGTGATCCGCATATGACGTGGGATGTCCGATGCCTTTCACAATGTTCACAAAGAAATTCGGAGCAGAGTGTGAAGATATTATAGCACAGTCTTTGGAACTAGAAACTAGGCGTTGCTTACCTCTAGACGGCACCTACACTGATAAATCCACGACTTTACATTCACTCGATGTTTAGACGCCGTGAGTGACTGCGATCTGCCTTTTCCAATGCTGGATTTGTTCGTATATCCTTTGTAGTTAGCATGCAGAGCGTCAATGTGGGAATGTGAACGTATTGTATTAGCAGGTATGGGGATACTTATAGTGCCACATCAGACTCTTTTGGTTTGGACAATCCGTAAAATGAATATTGGCAAACTGACGTGGGCCTATTAATATTTTCAGACCGGGAATTCCGTAATATGAGATGCCAAAGATTTTGTTTGAACCAGAGCGGCCCTTTATATTAATGCAGTGCCTGCAGCGTATGTTATTGTGTGTGCTGGGCCATATTCGACAAAGCGATCTGAGCCTATGCTTATAAAGTCAGTTACCACCTTTGCCGCGGGACGATGGAATTTCCCATGTTTCAACACAGATAGCAACACAGAGATTGTTTTGGGGGTATCTGGGCCCAAGTATTTGTAATAAACAATAATGTGTTCCAGATTATACCAAAGTGAGTATGGTTTTACGCCGCTTTTAGCAATATTCCAGCAATATCACGGCGGGGGACGGCAGTAATGGGCTTCACACATTGTACCCATGTCGGGATTCGAACCCGGGTCTTCGGCGTGACGAGCGAACGCTTTAACCACTAGGCTACCCGACCGCCCCAGATTATACTAGGAAAATAACTTTGCCTCAGGTTTGAAACGAAAACGTATGTCTTGGCATGTCTTGAAACTGAACGAAAACTATTCTGCTTGTCAGAATAGTAAATGATCAACGCCTTTACAGATATGATAGGCAATAACTGATCTACATGTACCCTTACTTTTAAAGAGTTAAGTTACAGTTGCGACCATGGCTACATGCAACAATATTGTGTGTGATTGTGCCCCGATGGCGTGGAGCGTTGGTCGTGTTTTGTTTGTTTCTTTGTTGTTTTTTTCGCATTCAGCAATATTCCAGCTATATGACGGCTGTCTGTAAATAATCGAGTCTGGACCGAACAGTTATTGACATCATGACACACGCAATTGGAATTCGATGACATGCATCAACCTAGTCAGCGATCCTGACCGATCCCGTTAGTTGCCTTTTACGACAAGCATTCGTAGTCATCTGTAACGGCAAGCATGGGTTGCTGAAGACCTTTTCTACCCCGGATCTTCAAGGGCCTGTTGGTCATGCAACCAACCTCTGTAGGCCCATATACAGACATCTTTTATATAGCTGGGTTATTGTTGACTGCAACGTTAGGTAAGGCCAGACTTCCTTTTTGATTTACGGATTTCGTTTGTGAAACCTTTGGCCGATAGGTCGAATAATAAATTAAAATAAAAAGCACTGTACGGGAGTGTTTTCATCATCTTAAAGTTTAACTTGAATCGGTAAAGTGATAAACAAAACGGTGATTTATCGTTGAACAATTTCTGTTTTAGTCATAAAACTTCCTTTGATTGTTTATTGTCAAAGCGAACTTTACCATCGGCATCGTAAAACGTGATCTGAATTTGTTATTTTTAAGTCGACGGATCCGTAAACTAAGCAAAGAAAATAAATGTGAGGCCAGATGATCAAACAAAGTAATATAGCTTCATATTCCCAATTTATTTGCCGAGTAACATATGCAGTTTTTACAGGGTTTTTTTTCCACCCCCGCTCAATCCATGGCTAGGCTCGTCTGTGTTCTGAACTAGAAAGATTGTCCAGAATACCGTGGACAAGATTGGGTGCCAAAGTAGTTCAGTTTGTTATGGTGTCAGCTTGAGGTGGACGGAAAGATCAAAATGCAAAGGAATGCAGGTCTAAAATACACGGGAATAGTGCTGACAGACCACGAGCATAAGTGGTCCTTCCTCTTGGTTAGGTGTGGGGTGTGTACCAACTATTTGTTCCCGACTGACTAAAAAATATACTGCCTCCAACAAAAGTCCCAGAATTGTTACATATGTTGAGAAAATGTCCATCCAGACCCTTTTCACTTCGTGTTAAATGTATCCTCTTGTGTTTAATCGGTCATTTACAGCAAGCACTCCTGAGCAGATTCTCCCGAATCACGTAACTGTTGATAGACACGAGCTATGTCGTTATGTGCCTGGGCCTGGTCGCACAGGTCGCCTTTAATAAGTCGCTTAGAGTTGTTGACGATTGTACAGGCGTCTATAACTGCAGACACAACATTGAAGACAAAGCCACCATAGAACAACACTTTACCTCCAGCTGTCAGACCCTTATATGCTTTAGCAGAGGTCGCCCCAACATCGGCAACAAAAGGAAGAAATTCCTCACTCTTGGCCACTTGAAGTGCCCCCAGCCCAACTTGTATTGGCCCCTCAATCATTCCCGAGACACCCGATGTAACCAAACCAAAATATTCAGCCTCCGAAAGTATGTGTAAAAGACTTTCGTTTTCCTGGTTGAATTGGTCAGTCTTGGCTTTGATCTGTTTCCACATTTCCTTTTTGGCTGCCATTCTTTTTCGGTGAATAGCAAAGGAGGCACAGCCTGACACAACACCTACAGCAGCACCCGCCAGCGAGATGATCAGACTCGTTCCAAAGGTGGCAAAGGTCAATCCAAAACCAACGAAGCCCAACATGGAGGATATAAGCCCGACAGTTGATGCTGCGATGTCTGCTTTGTCAGCTTTAGTGTAGATTTGCTGCACCTGAACTCCGTATGCACTGTGAAGCTGGATCAGCTGATTGAGGAACTCGTCCCTGGAACCGCGCGATGACTTAAATGAAGTGCTGAACTGTCTTCGTATCCACTCGTGTTCTTCTGCCAACAGAAATAGGAAATGAGTACCAGGCAATAAGATAGTGATGCACCTATACATTTCTGTTAAAGTGCTAAAAGGTCAACACAGGTCTCATTGAAATTGGGGCAGTAGTTGCCGTGTCGTCCATTCGCTGTTCAGAGGTTTCCCGTTAGGTGGGCCGGAAACCAGGGGTTTCCCGTTAGGTGGGCCGGAAACCAGGGGTTTCCCGTTAGGTGGACCGGAAACCAGAGGTTTCCCGTTAGGTGGACCGTGGGCCGAAAACCAGGGGTTTCCCGTTAGGTGGGCCGGAAACCAGGCGTTTCCCGTTAGGTGGGCCGGAAACAAGGCGTTTCCCGTTAGATGGGCCGGAAACCAGAGGTTTCCCGTTAGGTGGACCGTGGGCCGGAATCCCGGGGTTTCCCGTTAGGTGGGCCGGAAACCAGAGGTTTCCCGTTAGGTGGGCCGGAAACCAGAGGTCTCCCTTTAGGTGGGCCGGAAACCAGGGATTTCCCGTTAGGTGGGCCGGAAACCAGGGGTTTCCCGTTAGGTGGGCCGTGGGCCGGAAACCAGAGGTTTCCCTTTAGGTGGGCCGGAAACCAGGGGTTTCCCGTTAGGTGGGCCGGAA
This sequence comes from Haliotis rufescens, assembly GCF_023055435.1. Classification (NCBI taxonomy): domain Eukaryota; kingdom Metazoa; phylum Mollusca; class Gastropoda; order Lepetellida; family Haliotidae; genus Haliotis; species Haliotis rufescens. The sequence goes on along the minus strand of NW_025963890.1, from coordinate 56,705,648 downwards.
ACCAGGGGTTTCCCGTTAGGTGGGCCGGAAACCAGAGGTTTCCCGTTAGGTGGGCCGGAAACGAGTGATCATGCTTTCGAATTCCAGATTCGTCCTCATTATGTTTCCAGGTTTGTACTATTCCAATGCTGGTGGGTTTCACCAAAGGCCTGAATCATTCCTCCCACGTCAAGAGGACACACCGTGATGTCCAAAGCGGCGTTAAACCATCACTCACTCACTCACTCAAATACCATGACTTCATTGGTACGTGTAGACAGGTCTTATGTTTGTTTATGTGTGTAAAGTTACCTTGACACTCAAATGTAACTGACAAAACCATGTTGGTTCCCACCACGTCTTTGCTCTCATCATCAAGGTCAAGGTCATCATTTGCTTCAGTGACCAGCAGCTTTGCCTTTATTTTCTGTCTTCCCGCAAAGGCCGCCTTTAAATTTGCTGAAAACAGATATTTACCAGGTTCTTGTCCATCAGAACATTCTTTTCAAGATCGTGTATCACTCACTCACTCACTCACTCACTCACTCACTCACTCACTCGTTACGCCAACAGGGAATCTGCTTCTGCTGGGGAGTTTGCACAATCCACACAACGTTTTTTTAAGAACTCTCCAATCATGTCATTTAATTTATGGGATTAAGGTTATTTAAAATGTAACTAAATTATCACAATATTTACAAGATGTTCGCTTACCCCATTTTACACAGAAAAACCTCTTAACCTTTTGCCAGACTGAACGCAGTTTTTCGCCTACATCTGAAAAAAAGCCAAAGAACAGATTGTCAGCAAAACAGTCAATAGAAAAGTGACACTGACGCTTCATGATCATGTTAGATATCTTAAGGGTCGTCTAATATTTAGATTTTTAAATGCACCTTTACATATGTTTTTTTGTGGTGTTTCGTTTTATTATATGTTTTCAAAACTATTGGCAGAATGTCACTAAATTCCGATGTTTTCATTGAAATAGGAATGGACACCGTGGTATTTATTGCATTCGACTACGCATTTTGCAGTTTGACTGTAATATCTATAAATGAAGGAATCACAACGTTGTCTTGTCGTGTTTCCATTGTGAACCTACCCTGAGTTCTGATCTCGTTTTTCCCCATTGCAGTAACCGGCTGAAGTGCTGTCAGTTGAACATAAATCATTAATAACAACAACAGCAAGGACAACGATACTACTACTAATAATAATCTGTGAGTGTATACATAAGTCACATCTCAGCTCATACACGATGAAAGGGCAACTGTATTGTGTTAAGATATTAGAAGTGAAACTCATTTGTCCTTAGTCCGGAAGCTAAAGCATTCCAGACGATTACTATTGGACACTGTGACTTCATATACCCTGTGACGTCATGCTCATAGAACTTACACATGGGTGAAACATTACCCTACATCGTGACGTATCGGAAACATACACTGTGACGTATCAGAAACATATACTGAGACGTATCGGAAACATACACCGTGACGTATCAGAAACATATACTGAGGCGTGTGTGAAACATACACCGTGACGTATCAGAAACGTACCCTGTGATGTATCATCATGAAGCCTTACGTCTCATCAACATACACCGTGACGTCTCATCAACATGCACTGAGACGTCTCATCAACATACATCATGACGTCTCATCTACATACACAGCGACGTCTCATCAACACTCACAGCAACGTCTCATCTACATACACCGTGACGTCTCATCAACATACACCATGACGTCTCATCAACATACACAGAGACGTATCATCTAAACTCACAGCACGTCTCATCAACATGGACCGTGCCGTCTCATCAGCATGGACCGTGACTTCTCATTAACATGTCACCGTGACGTCTCATCAACATACACCGTGTCATCTCATCAGCACCCACAGCAACGTCTCATCAACACTCACAGCAACGTCTCATCTACATACACCGTGACGTCTCATCAACATACACCATGACGTCTCATCAACATACACAGAGACGTCTCATCAGCATGGATCGTGCCGTCTCATCAACATATACCATGACGTCTCATCAACATACACAGAGACGTCTCATCAGCATGGACCGTGACGTCTCATCAGCATTGACCGTGACTTCTCATAACATTTCACCGTGACGTCTCATCAACATACACCGTGACGTCTCATCAACATACACCGTGTCATCTCATCAACACCCACAGCAACGTCTCATCAACACTCACAGCAACGTCTCATCAACATGGACCGTGCCGTCTCATCAACACCCACAGCAACGTCTCATCAAAACTCACAGCAACGTCTCATCAACATGGACCGTGCCGTCTCATCAACATACACCGTGACGTCTCATCAACACCAACAGCAACGTCTCATCAACACACACAACAACGTCTCATCTACATACACCGTGACGTCTCATCAACATACACCATGACGTCTCACAGCAACGACTCACCAACATTCACAGCGATGTCTCATCAACATGCACCATGACGTCTCATCAACACACACAGCAACGTCTCACCAACATTCACAGCGACATCGCATCAACTTTGACCGTGACGTCTCATCCACATACATAGCGACGTCTCATCAACACACACACAGCAATGTCTCACCAACATTCACAGCGACACCGCATCAACATGCACCATGACGTCTCATCAACATACACCATGACGTCTCATCAACATACACAGCGATGTCTCATCAACATACACCATGACATCTCATCAACATGGACCGTGATGTCTCATCAACATGCACCATGACGTCTCATCAACATACACAGCGACGTCTCATCAACATGGATCGTGACAACTCATTAACATGCACAGCGACGTCTCATCAAAGACACGAAGACAAAAAGTCACACGATGAATAAAAATACAATTGTTTCCAAACTCAATCACAGTTATAGCATACATTTATTCATAACTTGGATTGGTGGGATTGGTCAGAATAAGAACATATCATATTTTGCACCCCCACCCATTTTTTTAAACTTCCGGACCCCTATCCCCCACACGTCATCCCACCTCCATATAGCTGAGATAGCCTTTGACCCCAATCCCCTACCCTACCCCGATCTTGATCTTAATTGATTGTATTGGGGGCACGGGTGGCCCAGTCGTTTAAAGCGCCGTGATTCGCTGTGTAGAGTTGCGCCAGAAACCTATGCCGTGGGTTCGAATCCCGGTTCGTCCCGATTATGTTTCTAGGTTTGTCAGCACCATGCATGTGCTTATGGGTTTCACCGAAGTGGTAAAAGTCTGAGACCTCAATCACTTCGGGCTTTCCTCCCACATTAAGCTGACATGCCGTGATATAACAGGAATACTGTTAAAAGCGGCGTTAAACCCAACTCACTCACTCACTCACTTAATTGGTTGTGTAATGCGGTTAGTGGGTTCGGGATGGGGAGGGGTGGGATGAAAGTTGAAGAGAACCCCCATTTGTACTCAAATGTACAATCGAAGCGCTGCCATCGCTTTGTGGAAGGCCTGGTTAATTAAATTATTGAGTCTGGACAAGGAAAACCAGTAACTGAACGCACGAGCAACGCGCAGTCAGCCTGACCATCCGTTTCCTGATTTCGGAACCTATTCTGACCAAGATTCCAACAGGATTAAACTTCAGCGACGTTTGGTAAGCGAGGGACGTTTGTCTTTCCCAATGTTGTAAGGATAAACACGATATGCGTTACGTAGTATTAGGGTTTCACTAGTGAGCAATGAGACCCAGAGGGAAAAATTGGGTGGAATTCGGGATCCAGGGGAAGGAATTGGCACCTGACTTTTGGCTTTGATATATAAATGTAGAATATTAAAGCACAATACTTTCGACTTTCGTGGATTTATAGGAAAATTATACTCACTGTTTAAGGCCTGTATCGGAGAAGAAAGAAGGCACTACTACCCAGCTCGACCACACGCTCAAATGTGAGTGGGCGTGCCACTTTTCAGGAAATAAATACCGATGGAACTTTGAACAACCCTAACATGGGCTGGTTTCCGGGTAATGACATGTGCATGTATTGACGGGTTTAGTCCATCAGTAGATGAGTCATATGACAACACTTGCCAAATTCATTAATCAGCCATATAGAACACAATAATCAAGGTCAAAGGTAATGGGATTAGAACTTGCGTTAAGTTGCTGAATGGTTAATAATGCTGATGTTTCTGAAATAGTGAGTGAGTTGGGTTTAACGCCGCTTTTAACAGTATTCCAGTTATATCACGGCGTGTTAGCTTAATGTGGGAGGAAAGCCTGAAATGATGCAGGTCTCAGACGTTTACCACTTCGGTGAAACCCACGAGCACGGGTATGGTGCTGACAAAAACAGAAACATAATCGGGGCGAACCCGGATTCGAACCCACAATCATAGGTTCTTGGCGTGCCCAAGGGACGCAACTCTGCACAACGAATCACGGCGACTTAGACGACTGGGCCACCCGTGCCCCCGTTTCTCAAATAGAACTTGGTTTAAGTTTGTCCCTCTGTTATAAACACGACATCAAGTTCCTTTATCACGTTGTGTGAGTGAGTTTGGTTTTATGCCGCTTTTAGCAATATTCTATCAATATCACGGCGGGGGACACCAGAAATGGGCTTCACACATTGTACCCATGTGAGGAATCGAACCCGGGTCTTCTACGTGACGAGCGAACGCTTTAACCACTATGCTACCCGACCGCCCCTTTATCACATTGACGTTGTAATGCCGTTTAGTACACTGACGTCGTTTGTCTTACACTAAAAAAGGTCACACAGTAAAACCTCGTTAATCCGGACACTGTTATACGGCAACGCCGTGTTCTGTATGATCTCGTTGTGAATGTATGACCATTAATCCGTTCCCATTACTCGTTAAACCGGACAATGTCATTGCAGACCGTACGGTCCGGATTAACAAGGTTTTACTGTAAACACATTGCACAATGTATTTATGACCCGACACAGTACAAAAAAGTACAAAGCGTTAATTTTAGTATCGAACTAAAGTTATCTAATCAAAATATATTCTTCTTCTCTGCCTCTATTACGTGTTATTCAAAGAATCTTGCAAAATTTTGACCCAGTTGTATGACGAGATTTACACATTTCCTCGGTTGCCTTTTTTTGTTTTTGTATACTAGGGTGAACATTGCAACCCATGCTTGTAAGAGGCGACTAACGGGATAAGGTGGTCAGGCTTGCTGACTTGGTTGATGAGTTAATGTGTTCGTGATATCCAAATTGCTTGGATCAATGCTCCTCATGTCAATCACTGGATTGTCTGGTCCAGACTCGATGACTTAAAGACTCCCGTCATGCATGTAGCTGAAATATTGCTGGTTGCGGCGTTAAACAACAAACAGACCAAACCAAACTTCAGTTTCTTTCCAAATGTTTAACTCTGCTGCGTTTAAGACAAGAATATTGTGCCAAATCGGTCATGGTTATTTATCAGAGAAATTAACACGTGGGTCCTGGGATAGATAGAATGCCACTTTATGGCTTGTCGTAAGAGAATACTAACTTGAATCGAGTTGTCAGGCTCGGTACCTTTGTCTATCCAGTGTCATCGTACCCGGACGGCGCGCGACGTTCAGACCGCCCAAATACTGCTGGAATATTATAAAAGCGGCCTAAAACCCAACTCATCCACTGTCTCAATTACGCCTAGGCGGTGGTGGTGTTGAAGGCACAAAAGAAAGCAACGATCCAATATCAACAGAAAATGTACTCATTCGCATGGTTGTAGTCGTTTGTGTCAGCGCCATTGTTCATGACGTCACGAAACAAACAATAAGTTGTTTGAGCGATATTATAAATTGCTAAACGAGGAAAGTGAGTGAGTATGGTTTTACGCCGCTTTTAGCAATAATTCAGCAATATCACGGCGGGGGACACCAGAAATGGGCTTCACACATTGTACCCATGTCGGGAATCGAACCCGGGTCTTCGGCGTGACGAGCGAACGCTTTAACCACTAGGCTACCCGATCGCCCCTAAACGAGGAAAGGAAAACCTTGTGTGTAACCGTTTCGTCGCTGAGCTATATCGAGCACTCCTTCGTGTAAATTGTGACAGAAACTGAAACTAAAGGGCAGCGAAAATACTTCCATTGCTTGATTGTGTCCAATCACATCCGGTGGCGCCTGTACAGCCCGTAGGCGTCTGGCCACAGCTCAGTCTCTTCATATCTAAGATGACCGCCTCCGTGGTGTAGTGGATAAAGCCTCTGCCCGGAGGAGGCGAAATCTTTGGTTCGATCCCTGAACGTGTCACGCCAAAATAGGGGGCACAGGTGGCCCAAACGTGAAAGTCGCCGCGTTTTGCTGTGCAGTGTTTCGTCCCTTGGGCACGCCAGAAACCTATGATTGTGGGTTCGAATCCCGAATCCCCGTGCTCGTGGAGATGACACACCGTGATATAACTGCAATAATGTTAAAAGCGGCGTTAAACCTAACTCACCAACTCAAACCAAAAATTTGTTACTCTAGCTGGCGCTCGACATTAAGGGGAAATGTTGCATGGTATATCTCACTACACACGCACGCACGCACGCACGCACACACACATTCATATTCACACACATTCACACATGCATGCCAGTCGCTCTATAAGTGCAATATGGTAAACGTCAAACCCTATTTCACCTCACCTGATATCTAAAGGGGCGGTCGGGTAGCCAAGTGGTTAAAGCGTTCGCTCGTCACGCCGAAGACCCGGGTTCGATTCCCGACATGGGTACAATGTGTGAAGCCCATTTCTGGTGTCCCCCGCCGTGATATTGCTGGAATATTGCTAAAAACGGCGTAAAACCATACTCACTGACTGACTGATATCTAAAGTGGCCAAATGGCGATGCGCGGAATAGCTGGGGACCAGTTTATGGATGGCCAATTAGGCTGTGAAGAGTTGCGCTCCTTTTCTGTACCCGGATTTCCATACCAGGATCCGTTGGAGGTGGGTTCAAAGATTCGTCCAATCACGTTCCTTGCTGTTGGCACCGTACGCGTGCTCGAGGTTTCCATCAAAGGTGTACTTGTCTGAGACCTGTACACTCCATGCTGTAACTGAAATACTGTTTAAAGCGGCGTTAAACCAAACTCACTAACTTACTCACCAAAATAACCAGCTTAGCATTCCAGTGTATGTTCATGTTCGTGTTTAACACATATGAAACTCTTCCCGTTTCGTTCCTATTAATGTAGAAGACATTCGTGTACTCAAGAAGGTAAAACCCAATCTTTTTTATGTCGTAATTACCAAGAAAAGGAAATCGGGTAAAGGAAGCTTTAATCCATTATAAACAGCAAACACTGCTTATTGTTTCATATTTTGCGATCAATATATAAGGAAGTATTTATTCATATATTTTAAAACATTACACAACAAAACAAAGCACATACATACAAGGTCGTGTTTGTTAATAAAGTCAGAAATATTCCATTCCATCTTCCTTTGTGATTTGACTATAACAGTGAAGCATAACAATGTAGTTTCCATAATTAGACTCTGAAGGATAGTTTATAGGGGAGACAACTGTGTGGTGAACTTTTCATATTGCCACCAAATCATACAGAAAGCAGTACTTTTGACCTATTTGGATTTTTACAAAAACAATATTGGAATCGTGATAATACACACTTGTTTTTATTTATTTAACAACTTGAGAATGTGTTAAACACTCAACTGGTCAGTTTAGTATTGTTTTCCAATTACATTTCTGAGCATATACGTACTTGAACCAAGTGAAGCTGATATCAACGGAAAAAATTAAAGCCCGATTTAATTTAATGACAAAATATCCGTTTCAAAATGACACAGGAACAAAATATGTGGATTCTAATGGTTGAAGGATTAGAGAACAACGATACAAACGTAGGGATCAACACCGACTCGCATATTTTCCTTTGTACAGGTCGGGTCGGGTAGCCTTGTGGTTAAAGCGTTCGCTCGTCACGCTGAAGACCCAGGTTCGATTCCCGACATGGGTACAGTGTGTAAAGTTCATTTCTGGTGTCCCCCGTGATATTGCTGGAATATTGCTAAAAGCGGCGTAAAATCATACTCACTCACTCCTTAGTACAGTTTGTAGTTCGAACTAAGGGACCGGTCACTTATTATAGGGGGTGGATGGGTGGGGGTCAGAGGGTATCAAGGGTGGTCACCAAAATATGACAGTCTCTTTGGGTTGGGTGGGGGTGGGTAATTATTTTCAGTACATAAGCGCATCAAAAAACTCTGAAACCCTTCTCATAAAGGACCGGTCCTTAAAATAAACCCAATAACATGTCGAATAAGAAAATAAATCCACGATTTGGGTTCATTTGTAATAAGACATGACGCGTTTGAGTTTTACAATTCGAAATAACATGGGCCTATAAATAACTGCTGCCTGGGAATCCCGCAATGTAAAAACACAAAGGAACATTGCCAGTACACTGCCAACTACAGCTGCGACCATGGCCACGTTTCATTTGGCCACGACGGCGTAGAGCGTTGGCCAGACTCTGTGTTTGTGCGTGCGTGCGTGCGTGCGTGCGTGCGTGCGTGTGTCACTTTCAAAAGTGATCGAAAATGCTTGAAAAGAACTTCTACACCATCTGCTTGAAATAGCATAAAATAGCGTACGGGTTGTCCTGGTAATGTTTCAAGCGTTGGATGTCGTTCAGCGATGTATGTCCTTGTCTTACGATCAATAACGCATACAATTCTAGATCCACCTTAGTACTTACGCCACATTCGTTGTAAATAATTGCGTATGAATATGTTAAGAACTAATATCTAATGAAAATATAGAAGCCACACAAAAACCAAATTAGTACGTTTAACTGACGAGCAAAAGAAACTTCACCAAAATCCAATACATTCGATCACTTTTGAATGTGTAAATCTATATATCCCAATAAGAATGGTGCTGGTGGTAACGCGGATGTATAACTAGGGACATTAGATGTGAGGATTTTAGTTGAATTGCTCGTGGCTCGGTTGAAGTGGTTTTGACGTGGTTTTGAAAGTAGAAGTACAGTGTTGGTAGATGTGGTAGTAGAGGTGGTAGTGGTATTAGTGGCGGTATTTGAGATGGTAGTGGTATATGTGGCTGTATTTGAATTGGTTGTGGTAGTAGAGGTTGTAGTGGTATAAGTGGCGGTTATTTGAATTGGTAGTGGTAGTAGAGGTGGTAGTGGTATATGTGGCGGTATTTGAGATGGTAGTGGTAGTAGAGGTGGTAGTGGTATATATGGCGGTATTTGAATTGGTAGTAGTGTTGGTAGTGGTATATGTGGCGGTATTTTAATTGGTAGTGGTAGTAGTGTTGGTAGTGGTATATGTGGCAGTATTTGAGATGGTAGTGGTAGTATTGTTGGTAGTAGTATATGTGGCGGTATTTGAGATGGTAGTGGTAGTAGAGTTGGTAGTGATATTAGTGGCGTTATTTGAATTGGTTGTGGTAGCAGAGTTGGTAGTGGTATATGTGGCAGTATTTGAGATGGTAGCGGTTGTAGAGGTGGTAGTGGTATTAGTGGCGGTATTTGAGATGCTAGTGGTAGTAGAGGTGGTAGTGGTATTAGTGGCGGTATTTGAGATGGTAGTGGTAGTAGAGTTGGTAGTGGTATTAGTGGCGTTATTTGAATTGGTTGTGGTAGTAGAGTTGGTAGTGGTATTAGTGGCGGTATTTGAATTGGTTGGGGTAGTAGAGGTGGTAGTGGTATTAGTGGCGGTATTTGAGATGGTAGGGGTATTAGAGGTGGTAGTAGTATTAGTGGCGGTATTTGAGATGGTAGTGGTTTATGTGGCGGTATTTGAGATGCTAGTGGTAGTAGAGGTGGTAGTGGTATTAGTGGCGGTATTTGAGATGGTAGTGGTAGTAGAGTTGGTAGTGGTATTAGTGGCGTTATTTGAATTGGTTGTGGTAGTAGAGTTGGTAGTGGTATTAGTGGCGGTATTTGAATTGGTTGTGGTAGTAGAGGTGGTAGTGGTATTAGTGGCAGTATTTGAGATGGTAGGGGTAGTAGAGGTGGTAGTGGTATTAGTGGCGGTATTTGAGATGGTAGTGGTATATGTGGCTGTATTTGAATTGGTTGTGGTAGTAGAGGTTGTAGTGGTATTAGTGGCGGTTATTTGAATTGGTAGTGGTAGTAGAGGTGGTAGTGGTATATGTGGCGGTATTTGAGATGGTAGTGGTAGTAGAGGTGGTAGTGGTATATGTGGCGGTATTTGAATTGGTAGTGGTAGTAGTGTTGGTAGTGGTATATGTGGCGGTATTTTAATTGGTAGTGGTAGTAGTGTTGGTAGTGGTATATGTGGCGGTATTTGAGATGGTAGTGGTAGTATTGTTGGTAGTAGTATATGTGGCGGTATTTGAGATGGTAGTGGTAGTAGAGTTGGTAGTGGTATTAGTGGCGTTATTTGAATTGGTTGTGGTAGCAGAGTTGGTAGTGGTATATGTGGCAGTATTTGAGATGGTAGCGGTTGTAGAGGTGGTAGTGGTATAAGTGGCGGTATTTGAATTGGTAGCGGTAGTAGACTTGGTAGTGGTATTAGTGGCGGTATTTGAGATGCTAGTGGTAGTAGAGGTGGTAGTGGTATTAGTGGCGGTATTTGAGATGGTAGTGGTAGTAGAGTTGGTAGTGGTATTAGTGGCGTTATTTGAATTGGTTGTGGTAGTAGAGTTGGTAGTGGTATTAGTGGCGGTATTTGAATTGGTTGTGGTAGTAGAGGTGGTAGTGGTATTAGTGGCGGTATTTGAGATGGTAGGGGTAGTAGAGGTGGTAGTGGTATTAGTGGCGGTATTTGAGATGGTAGTGGTATATGTGGCGGTATTTGAATTGGTTGTGGTAGTAGTGTTGGTAGTGGTATTAGTGGCGGTATTTGAATTGGTTGTCGTAGTAGAGGTTGTAGTGGTATATGTGGCGATATTTGAGATGGTAGTGGTAGTAGATGTGGTAGTGGTATTAGTGGCGGTATTTGAATTGGTAGTGGTAGTAGAGGTGGTAGTGGTATTAGTGGCGGTATTTGAATTGGTAGTGGTAGTAGAGGTGGTAGTGGTATTAGTGGCGGTATTTGAGATGGTAGGGGTAGTAGAGGTGGTAGTGGTATTAGTGGCGGTATTTGAGATGGTAGTGGTATATGTGGCGGTATTTGAATTGGTTGTGGTAGTAGTGTTGGTAGTGGTATATGTGGCGGTATTTTAATTGGTAGTGGTAGTAGTGTTGGTAGTGGTATATGTGGCGGTATTTGAGATGGTAGTGGTAGTATTGTTGGTAGTAGTATATGTGGCGGTATTTGAGATGGTAGTGGTAGTAGAGTTGGTAGTGGTATTAGTGGCGTTATTTGAATTGGTTGTGGTAGCAGAGTTGGTAGTGGTATATGTGGCAGTATTTGAGATGGTAGCGGTTGTAGAGGTGGTAGTGGTATTAGTGGCGGTATTTGAATTGGTAGCGGTAGTAGACTTGGTAGTGGTATTAGTGGCGGTATTTGAGATGCTAGTGGTAGTAGAGGTGGTAGTGGTATTAGTGGCGGTATTTGAGATGGTAGTGGTAGTAGAGTTGGTAGTGGTATTAGTGGCGTTATTTGAATTGGTTGTGGTAGTAGAGTTGGTAGTGGTATTAGTGGCGGTATTTGAATTGGTTGTGGTAGTAGAGGTGGTAGTGGTATTAGTGGCGGTATTTGAGATGGTAGGGGTAGTAGAGGTGGTAGTGGTATTAGTGGCGGTATTTGAGATGGTAGTGGTAAATGTGGCGGTATTTGAATTGGTTGTGGTAGTAGAGGTGGTAGTGGTATTAGTGGCGGTATTTGAATTGGTTGTCGTAGTAGAGGTTGTAGTGGTATATGTGGCGATATTTTAATTGGTAGTGGTAGTAGATGTGGTAGTGGTATTAGTGGCGGTATTTGAATTGGTAGTGGTAGTAGAGGTGGTAGTGGTATTAGTGGCGGTATTTGAATTGGTAGTGGCAGTAGAGTTGGTAGTGGTATTAGTGGCGGTATTTGAGATGGTAGCGGTAGTAGAGGTGGTAGTGGTATATGTGGCGGTATTTGAGATGGTAGTGTTGGTAGTGGTATATATGGCGGTATTTGAGATGGTGGTGGTAGTAGAGGTGGTAGGGGTATTAGTGGCGGTATTTGAGTCGGTAGTGGTAGTAGAGGTGGTAGTGGTATATGTGGCGGTATTTGAGATGGTAGTGGTAGTAGATGTGGTAGTGGTATTAGTGGCGGTATTTGAGATGGTAGTGGTAGTAGAGTTGGTAGTGGTATTAGTGGCGGTATTTGAGATGGTAGTGGTATTTGAGATGGTAGTGGTATATATGGCGGTATTTGAGATGGTAGTGGTATATATGGCGGTATTTGAGATGGTAGTGGTAGTAGAGATGGTAGTGGTATATATTGCGGTATTTGAGATGGTAGCGGTAGTAGAGTTGGTAGTGGTATATGTGGCGGTATTTGAGATGGTAGTGGTAGTAGTGTTGGTAGTGGTATATGTGGCGGTATTTGAGATGGTAGCGGTAGTAGAGGTGGTAGTGGTATATATGGCGGTATTATGAGATGGTAGCGGTAGTAGAAGTGGTATTAGATATCGTATAGTAGTACAGGTGGGTGTAGTATTCGCTAGAGTCGCGAGCTGTATACTCGTATGTATGTAAGCAGAGACCATCTCTGATGTAAGTGACAAAACGGCGTCACGCCAAGCCCACACAAATCTAACACAGAAGCTAGACACGGACTGTCAATGTAATAAGAATATTCAGGGAAATAAATAAAATCCACGAACCAGATTCAAAATCAGGACTTTTCCCTAAACTATGCATTCCCGAAAACGTATCAGTTAAAGAAGAATAAGTGACGTCTTATCGTATTTTTCTCAACAATGAAACACTGAGACGTATTATGGCTTCATCTGACCAATCAACATTGAGAATAGTTCTAAAAATTCACAATGTGCAAATACCGGACAGTTATCACATACGATCATTCTACTCGTGTGGCTAATATTCAGTAACATTACAGCTATATCTTAACGATAGTCAGGACCAGACAAGTCACCGACCAACAGATCCACCAAGGTCATCCTTTACGCCAAGGACCCCTGGAGCGATTCTACCTCAGTAGATCTATACATGTTCCGGTGAGAAGAAGTAGAAGAAACAAATCTAGCGTTCTTGACTCCATGTTTGGTAAACCATTTTTCTGCCGTTATGACACTGCACAAGAAGTAGCGTGTTGCAAGCATGGACCTTGACAACATCTGCGGCACCAACAACTTCATCCGCATTAGGACATCCGACGATGGACTACAGCTACTGTAATGCACCATAAGATGAGACTCGTAGCTAAGATTGATTTTACAACGTAACACCGACTTTTTTAAACCTAGAGTGACATGTTATAAGAATAATACATACATGTAGAGATCATTTTAAATCCTCAAAATGACGTTTCCAAAGGAAATACAAGGAAGTAGATGCGCCCGTAAAATATACGCTGTACTACGTGTATATAAACATTCCGAAACTATCTTCCCGAGGCAGGTGTGTCTACTATCCGGTATCAGAGCCCGTTGAAACTAGTCTTTGATATAGTTTGTTTGTTTGTTTAAATGTAACGCCGCACTCAGCAATATTCCAGCTATATGCATGACGGCGGTAAATAATCTAGTCTGGACCAGACAATCCAGCGGTTGACATCATGAGCATCGATCCACGCCAATTGGATACGATGACATCCATCAGCGAGCCTGACCACCCGATCCCGTTATTTGCCTATTACAGCATAGGTTGCTGAAGGCCTATTCTACCCCGGATCTTCACGGGTGCTTTGATCAATAGAATATAGTGGACACTCGACAAGATCGATGACCAAACGTCCGACCATTTACCGATACTTCTGTTTCTGCTTTTAAAAGATCATGGAAACGATGTTGTCGCTTTTATTTTATGTACATTCAAAAATATCCCAAAACACGTTTTCCCCATCGCTGTGATGATAACTGTCTTTCTCGCACTAGAAAACCCGAATATAAATACTTGAACTACTTAACTAATACTTCGGAGGCTTGAATTATTGAACTAATACTATGGAGACTTGAACTATAGAACTAATATGGCGAGAACATTAGTGACTGCTCATAATGTCACTGCCCGTTGGTTATCGTCTGCTCGGCGGAGTTGCCGACGCGAGACGGACATTGTGGCGGGAACAGTTCGCCAGGTGAGTTGTCCTCGGTCTGTCAACTATCACGTGAACATACACCAACCTCGACCCGGGCAGTGACCTTGGGAACAGATGATATACACTTGGTGAGTAAACATCTTTTTACGAACACAATTGACATGTTTGTATGTCTGACATTCACCATAAAACTAATAATATTAACAAACAAACTCGCAGACGAGGACGAAGGGCGAGAAGGAATGCAACAGAAAATTCTCGCCTCGATTTAACTAAAAATAATAACAAACTCGCAGTTGATACCGAGTTTGTTTGTTATTATAATTAGTTACATGTTGCTAGTTTGTTGTTGTTGTTGTTGTTGTTGTTATTATTATTATTATTATTAGTAGTAGTAGTAGTAGTAGTAGTAGTAGTAGTAGCAGCAGCATCGTGGTATCTTTTCGGAGGCATTTACAACCGTTCGCTCCCTACACCCTCGCTATAAGGTATATCGGAATACCACACGGATCAATAAACACACTGACCAGGCTTCTCTGAAAGTAGGTCATTCAGATCCATATATTTGACCTCCGTCTCCCAGATGTGACGGTCAGCTATAGATGCCGCCCCAAGGTCAGCTACTTGGGTCAATCAGCGGTCACCGAGTCATCGATACAATCCATAGGCTATTCGTGAGTACTAAGACCGTAACTTTGGTATGCCCTAGCTGACCATTACGCCAACATTGTAGCATTTATTCACAGTCACTGAGCCGTACTATTTTCCATTCTGCCCAGCTCTTACACCATGACTATATACTGTGACCCTAAATGAAGCAAGTCTTTTCTCCAGCTCACTGGGAATCATTTTATAATGAAATTAAATATTTTCAGAGACTAAGCTTTACTTAAGAAATACAGTTTGCTCTACCCCAATGTGCAGTGTTCTAAAGTATAGTTTTGACCTGAATTGTTATAGTTAAAAGCACGAGTACGCTTGCGTCCGAGTGCTCAAATTGATGTTTTAATAGTTTAGGGAAATGCTATACATTATTACACTTGACCTGTGAAAATCCGGGGTAGAATAGGTCTTCAGCAACCCATGCTTGTCGTAAAAGGCGACTATGCTTGTCGTCAAAGGCGACTAACCGGATCGGGTGGTCAGGCTCGCTGCATGACTTAGTTTATGCATGTCATCGTATCCCAATTGCGTGGATCGATGTTCGTGGCATCAAACACTGGATTGTCTGGTCCAGATTCGCTTATTTCCAGACAGCTGTCATATAGCTGGAATATTGCTGAGTGCTGCGTTAAACAACAACAAAAAAACAAAACAAACATAAACATTATTACACTACACATTAGGCTCTTCCACCTAACTGTCTGCGTCCTACTATCGTTAAGAGAAAAAGTATACGTTTAAATAATGAAACACCACTAAAAAAGGTAGTTAAATATATAAGTATCATTGTATTATTCGTCCAGCGTGTGCTTATCCATAATTCCATGCAGCAATAAGTATGATTTAAATTTAAGCTTTTATTCTTCCCCGCCCTTAAGGCGGAGAAGTATACGGGAAACGTTAATTTTGTAGCATGTATGTCGACATGTTAGTTTATTTGAAGTTTCAAGCCCCGCATTTACGGAAACAAAACTTACAAATCATGTGCGTGGAATGTTGATGCTGTTCTTTTCAAGCAATAAGAAATACTTCAAAATCGTCTTTATGTAGTTAATTGATGCATCTGACCGTTTCTGGTCATTAGCTGACATTATTAAAACCATTCATGTGTAATCCGATGTCCTTTTTCCCTCAAGGACTAATTTTCTGATTTTCACGGTGTATACAAAAGAAGAACTGTGCTCCGGAGATCGTAAATAACAGCATAATAAAAAATATTTTCTGAATATGCTTATTCATGAACAACGACGACATCTCAATTTAAATGTAATATGGCTGAATTCCACATTCTACATACCACACTTTTGATTGTTTGGATGCTCATGTTCACTGGAAATATTTGGAATAGTTATATTCCGTATTTTGAATTAACCCAGTCCCCCGTGATTTTTTTAATCAGTGCACCGCACATAGCCACATGTGAAACGTTTGGTAGCAATGTCAAAGCAAAATCGGAGTAGTGTGTCGGCGAATTTGCATCAAGGCTGTAGTATTTTTCAACCGTTTAATGGAATTCAATGTACAGCCGTAGCTCTGGTCACTCATATATTTTGTGTCCCATGGCTCAAATCTATTTGCGTCTGTACCGTGTTCCACTGACCTCGATAATCTGTTGGATGAAGGCACAGCTCTCTACAGTCACATAGTTAACACCGATGGCTATGAGGGGTATTTAGGTCATAATCAGTTCCCAGCAGTCACCACCCCAAACGATATTGTCTACATAACAGATCAGTTTCATGGCTCCGCCACAGGTGCTCCAAATATTGAAGCAGGGAAAACAAATTTCATAGAATCATTTCAAAAAGCAATATTGATATCCCCGTCACTTTTGGTAACTTTTAATGATGTCTCCATTGCAATTTTTACGGATTTTGATTCGTATGCATTATTTGACTCTCATCAACGGAATGGTTTGGGTCAGATTGATCCGAATGGACAAGCGGTTTTACTTCTGTTTAGTAGTATGGATGAATTGTTATGTTACATCTTAACAGTATATCAGGCGACTATGCTTGTCGTAAGAGGCGACAAACGGGATCGGATGGCCAGGCTTTGGTTGATGCATGGCATCGATCCCAATTGCGTGGATCGATGCTCATGATATAAGGCACTGGATGGTCTGGTCCAGACACGATTATTTACAGAACGCCGTCATATAGCTGGGATATTGCTGTGTGCGGCGTTAAACGACAAACCAATCAATCATCATCATATGAACTCAAACCAGTCATTGTTACAAGTAAACCACATTCCACAACAGTTACTGACACTGGATAAAAAACAGTACATAGAAAAAATACCAAGTAACTCAACTCATCATGATCACAATTAATATTCTTTGAAAGAAAGAAATACGAAAAAGAAACTGACCAAAAAACGTAAAACAAGAGACGAGGAATCTCCGTTATTGATTAGTCCCGGTATTGAAATGTTCTCCAACTACGCGATAATATTTTGAGTTGTGACCAATAGACCTTATCTAGTATGACTTTTTTGCCATATGGAGCCCTTAGTATTTTCATTTACATTATTTTTTATACTATTCTGATACTATTTCCACATGTTTACATTTGTGCCAGAAATTGCTTCCATTTCCTTCGATCTTCTTTTTAAATAAAGACCCAGGTTAGAATAGGTCTTCAGCAACCTATGCTTGCCGTAAGAGGCGACGAAGAGGATTGGTTAGTCAGGCTCGACGATTTGGTCGATGCAAAAAATCATATTCCAATTGCGTAGTTCGATGCTCTTGGTGTCAATCACTGGATGATCTCGTCCAGACTGGATTATTTACAGACCGCCGTCATATGGCTGAAATACTGCTGAGTGCGGCTTTAAACAAGAAACTATTTTTAAATAGACCTTCCCTATGCAAATGTATCAACTGTATTGCCCCATACTCAAAATAAATAATATTTCTTCCACAACAGCGTTGTGTTATTTGTGGTTCATATAATTATGCTCCTTAATGCCTTTCAGTAACATCATAATTATGCGTTTGTGAGGCATCACATATGGCGGGGAACTTTGATGCTTTGCATCAATGTTTTCTTGTATTAATTTACTTCCGTTTAATCACATGACTCAAAGCATTCCACAAGTGCATTGTGGGGGCCGTGCTGACACTTGTAAAGATAGCCGATGTTCAGTGTCGCTGGTTACTGTGAGTTGAGGTGTTTTCTGTCGTGAAAGCTTGTTTCCACCACTAATGTTAGCAGACTGCAGCAACTGCAAGGAATGAAATAGTTTGCTTACCGGTTGCGCTACAGTCATGATATCGCAACCGACGTGAATCGACGTCCTGGGGCGTGATATGGCGTCGCCGTGGAACAAACATGGCGTCGTCGTTGGACGAACATGGCGACAGTGGTCTATTTGCTAGACTGCAGTATGATGTTAAATGTCATACACTGAGAGGAGTATATGTGGTAATGAAGTTATGTGTATGACATATCTCTGGTTATTCCTAGGGCACCAACGCCCGCCTCGGACATAGAGATTACTACACGAGTGTCTGTCAGATACCATTTATCTTACAACGAGTTGTTTCAAAACGTATCTAACGAGCGAAAGCGAGTTGTAAGATCAATTGTATCTGACAGGCACGAGTGCAGTAATCTGTTTCTTACACACCCAAAATCGCACTTTTTTAGTATCGAATCGATGCATTTTGTCTGTTCTTATGATCGCCGTGGAGCATTAATACAAAACAGTGACATCATCCGACGTACTGCTTGCTATTCATAAATAATGTGACCCTACACCTAAACCTAAAAAAACGTTTCCGCCATCTGTGGATTATAAAGGCGATGACGACAATGGAAACTAGATAGATCAAAGAACCCGCATGGTGACGCGTTAAAAACTTTCACCTCAAAGAAATTGCTAACTATGTACAACAATATTTACTACAGTGTGACATCACTGCTGGTGACCGACTTTTACAAAATGGCGTGTTCACTGACAACAGGGATTTTCAAAGGAGGATTTTGATTTTCGTTGATTGAGGGGTGGTATATACATAAATGTGTCATGTAAGTAATCAGAAACGATCAGACAATCTGGGTACTGTTATTTGTTTTTTATGTTTTCCAATGTAACCAAGAGAATTTGTCAGAAATAACTACCGTCGTCGTTGTGCGTGACTTTGCATCAGCCATGGCGTCACACGGGACGGAAAATTTTACGATTTCTGTTGAATTTACCTGATCATTGTAATGTATATGTTTTTAATTCCAAAATTCGTGCTACGATACTCTTCCCACGAATATTCTCAAACGTCAGCCAATGTATACAACAATTAGACGAATTGATCTCTCAAAATAGGAGAGTGTAAAATCTGAATTTTGCTTTGTTTACATTTCAACAAGTACAATTTTCCGAGCACAGTGTCGGTTTCCACACCTAACAAAGTTGGCGGGGGATATAGAAACGGGCTCCGTCGTCCGTCACGTTTCGTCTCCGGCGCATAACTCAGAAACAGTTCAATATTTTTTAATGAAACTTTGCAGGTCTGTCAAGTACATCCTGACCTGGTGCCTTTTGCTATTTAGAAATTTTAGAAATCTTTATTTTTTACGTTTCCATGGCAACAAGATGGACTTAGGATCTGTGAGGATAGGGTTCGTTTCAGACGCATAACCCATAAACCGTTCATTATTTCTTCGTGAAACTTTGCAGGTTTGTCAGGTACATGCTGAACTGGTGCCTTTTGCTATTTAGAAATTTTAGAAGTTTTTATTTTTTACGTTTCCATGGCAACAAGATGGACTTAGGTTCCAAACTCTTCTTTTTTTACAATTTCCATGACAAGTTCCACCTCGGTTAAAACAGGTTAGGGTTTGTTTAGGTTTAATTATGTCGTAAATTCTGCAACAGGGGCGAGGGATATAGCTACGTTAGTGGCAAACTCTTGTTTATTTTTATTTCGCTTGATTTCATCTAGAAAGACCATTTGTCTACCTGTATGATTCTACTCTGTATGAGGAATTCAGGGATGTATGTGTCGCAGCTGAGTTTGAAATGTACGTGATCTAATAGGCGTTTCATAACCGGCATACATGAAACGTGATTTTGTGAACACTATCCAATATGTCGGAAAGTGCACATCGGCGTTCGTGTTTGCGTATTTTCCAAAACACTCCGGCGCAGTGGTACAATTATATGCTGGCACTCTCCTACCCAGAGTTCTATGCGACCAGAGGCCAGAGCCATTCGTCAAATCCACCACAGTCCATTTAAGATATTGCATATGTTTTTCATTTGTTTCATTTTTAACAATATAATTTTGGTACATTTAAACTTAACAACTGTAGATTTTTAAATATTTTTATTTCAATGATTTTCTGTTTGATTAATCTGTGCACTGGATTCCCAATGATTTTAGGTTATATGTGAAGTTGATTAACTTCTGAATATGGGTATTTTGTGTTGGTCAAATGACGTCATGAATAACAGGAACAATTTTGATTATGACCCATAAATGACAGTAAGCAATTTTTGGACAGTCATGGAAGATCAATGTTAACAGGGGAAGGGGGGGGGGGGGTCTCGCAGGGTCAAGTACAGACTTATAATTAAGATACACAGTTTCCCCCCATCTAACAATGATGGACCACTAATCCATCAGTGATCCATTAATGGCGGTTCACTTATCCCATAATGATGTTCAGTGATCAGTCAGTGGCCATGCACTAAGCCCATAGAGACAGTGCACTATTCCGACGCTGTTCCCATCCCTACAGGTGATATTCTACATCCGACTAGGATGATTAACTCATCCTACAATGGTGGTTCACGAAGCAGACACTCATGGCTCACGTTTCTCGCAAGGGGGATTTACAATCCCATCCGTGCAATAATTATTCTCAATCCCTACAACGTTTATGTGTAAATCCTGCAAGGATGCTTGATATTCCTACAATCCCTTCAATGTTAAAATGCAATTCCTACAAAGATGCCAATCTCATTAAAATCAGATCTTAGTTCTCGCTACCGCTAAACAAAGATCTGAGGACATCCCAGGGGTCACTTCAGAACGACCTTTCATCCGACCAATCAGAGCGTCGCTTACCAGATCATGAAAGTGACAGTCGGAAAGTGTTTTCTAACCATGCAACCTCGAAAACGTTAACACGGGGTGTTCCGAACGACAGTTACGGCCCGTACGACTGATTCCGTCAAAATTATCGTCTATCTCTCGCTTCCGTGGGAGAAACATTTGAACGGAGGAGGCGTTGCACAGTACTTGGGAAGCACTGCCATGCAATCGCAACCATATATTAGACATTCCCGAATGATCGTTTGTTCAGTTTTGAAAATTTTAATCGAGAACTGTGTCAACATATTTTTCAAGCATAGTCTGAAACATCTTCCTAAGGCAGGAGAGTTAAAAGTTACTGACTATAAAAGTCCAGTTTCCACCCTTGCCGAACTAGGCTGGTATTAGGCTAACGAGTCTATGCATGGTCCAATCAAAATTGCGCAAACCGTCGTGCAAATTTCGGTCGATTGCAGGATTTACAAAGCCTGTGCATCGCAAACTCGTTGTCAACAGATATTTTCAAAATCTTTTCATGTTTATAATCAAGGTGCTTCATTTCGGGATGTAAGACCCGTTTTATCACAGCATTGATATTGATTATCGATCAGATCGTCTTGATTTGGCGCCGCCATTTTGTTTGAAGCAAAGGCAAGTGATACGAGAGGTGGAATTTGATTGGTCCATAGGAGCGGCATAGAAGGGACATATTTCGTAATAGCCACTGGTGGCGCTACGATCGAGCACAGGAATTCAAGCATCACATCTTTGTTTAGCGGCAGCGAGAACTTAGATCTGATTTTAATGAGATTGACAAAGATGCTTGATATTCCTACAAGCCCTACAACGTTGATGTGTCATTCCTACAGAGATGCTTGATTATCCTACAATGCCTACAACGTTAATGTGTAATTCCTTCAAAGATGCTTGACATTCCTACAATCCCTACAATGTTGATGTGTAATTCCAACAAAGATGCTCGATATTCCTACAGGCCTACAACGTTAATGTGTAATGTCTACAAAGATGTTTGATATTCCTACAATCCCTACACTGTTTATGTGTAATTCCTACAAAGATGCGTGCAAACATTATTCACAATCCATACAATGTTTATGTGTAATTCTACAAGGATACTTGATTTTCCTTCAATCCCTACAATCCATCCAAACTTTTGAAAATATGTTCGAGAATTGAATACGAATGCTTGAATGCCAAAATATGAGTCATTGTAAATAACCCACAACAGGGTATTGTGGTGATATTATCCCTTAACTATTAGGTTCTTTACTGTCAGTGATTTATACTGTCCAGTGATTTACGACAAGCATAGTCGCCTTTTACGGCATAACGGTATGTGAGGTGAGGTGAAATGGGGTTTAACGCCGCGTCCAAGAATTTTGCACTTATATATAGCGACGTGCATGTACTTGTACGTTTGCGTGGCTGCTTGTACTAGTCCAGACTGTTGCCGATTTATAGTGCTAGCCCACTGAGATACCATGCCGTAGTTTAACTTGAATACCCCACTCAGACACAGTATATTGACTCCGAGCCAACCAGTCCTTGTTTTAGCCCCTTATGCCGAGCGCCAGACAGGGTAACGTCTTTTAACGTCGTTTGATATGACGCGACCGGGGATCGAACCCCGGACCTTCCGCACTCCGGGCGGACGCTCTACCACTAGACCACGGAGGCGGTCCATAACGGTACGTGTGCATCAAACAGAGGCGCATATAGGTCAAGGACACAAATATAAGTGCAGTTGGACGGAAGCCCATGGGTGTGCTGCGTTCTGTCAGAGAGTCTATGCAAGTTATATATAAACACCCTGGTTACATAGAGACACGAACAGGCTTCACGTGTTACGTGATCAACAAGCTCTTATTGGGTACAGATTCCGCGGGAGGCTTATTCCATGTGGTCTCAGATTGATTAAGGGGCTAGAAAATAGATAGAGTGATCAAAAGGTTTAGGCTATTTGGTTAGTAATGCTGGTTACTGTATATATTTTCCTGGGATGAAAAGAACGGCACCATATAAAGAGAAATATATAGAAGACGCCAACTGAAGCCAATTATCTCTTCATTCAATCTGACATGACAATGTTTCAAGCGTGGATTATCTGTCAATAAAGCACAAGCCAAGCATCATTTACGCTCCTTAACTTAAAATAATGTTGTATAACAAGTCGATATCACGTCGGACACTGCTGTTCATCTTTACTGATGTGAAAACCGTAATTCTTACCATCGAACGTGAGGTGACTTCGTTCAAGAGTTACGTGTATACATTGTTCCCCTACACTGATGGCCAGTCAGTTACGCCGACGTAAAATTGAATCGGTTGTGTGGAAAATGATCATGTGTACAACGCACAGGTCACAAATCAGGTGACTTAAGTAACATTGATAGCGGAGAGAAGCTGTATTGGTGACCATGTTGTACCTCTCTTTACCTAGCAGTGAATGGGTACCCGGTAGGATTTGATGGTAATGTGATTGTTAACCTTATAGAGCCTTATAGGCAGCTTAGGTCGTATACTCCCCAGGGAGCTGAGAATGAAGTGCATACTGGTCCATTGATCGGGGTAATACTATGGTAATAT
This sequence comes from Haliotis rufescens, assembly GCF_023055435.1. Taxonomy (NCBI): domain Eukaryota; kingdom Metazoa; phylum Mollusca; class Gastropoda; order Lepetellida; family Haliotidae; genus Haliotis; species Haliotis rufescens. Next base: position 56,682,189 of record NW_025963890.1, on the reverse strand, counting down.
AAGTTGGAAGTCAGGCGCTTAACACAAGGGTTATAATTTGTTTAGTGTCAGACAGCTTCAAACTTTCATAAAGGTGAACCGCCGTCATATAGCTGGAATATTGCTGAGTGTGGTGTTAAACAACAAGCAAACAAACATCATCAACAACAAGGTGAAGGATGTTATTCAGGTAATTATTTTAATTTTTCTCTAAAATAATACGTATAATTGTCTTGCTTGCCGATCATGTATAGATAAGCTATTGATGACGCGTTCTCTATTTCAGCAGGTGCACCTTCTCTAACTCCCTAGGACAGGAAGCATGACAAAGTTGGTTGTTCTCATCCTCGGGGCTGGTAACGCAGCCCATGTGACAGCAGGTCTCACAGCATCTCGCGAGAACACAGAAGCGAGAATACTAACCCTTTTTAAGGACGAGGCAGAGAGATGGACGAAAGTTATGGGGGACGAAGGCTTGACCATAAACCTGCATGAAAGTGTTGGGGATGTCACTGTAAAATCTAAACCAGCTCTCATAACCAAGAATCCAGCCGAAGCTATCGAGGGCGCTCACATGATTATATTTTGTGTGCCAGCATTTACACATCAAGGGTATTTCGAAGCCATTGAACCATACATAAAACCAAACACAATACTTGTTGGTTTCCCTGGGCAACCTGGTTTTGAGTTCCAATGCTTAGACATCCTGAAGGACAAAGGTAGAAAATGTCCAATTCTTAACTTTGAATCCCTACCCTGGGCATGTCGGATAAATGAATTCGGAAAGAGCGCCACAGTTCTTGGTCTAAAAGTTCACCTTCAGGGTTCCATCCTTAAGGGAAACAGCAATCCAGATAAAGATCCTTGCGAGGTTCTTCAAGCTGTTATTGGCCCAGAGACAAAACTGGAAGTCGGCAAGCACTACCTAGCACCAATCCTGGACACAAAGTCGATAGTTCATCCACCAATAATGTACGCCAAATGGAGAGACTGGGACGGACGGCAGTTGTCTGAGAAACCGCTTTTCTATCAAGGCTTAGACGAGACTCAGATTAAGTATCTAAGTGGCATCAGCGATGAGTGTGTTGCAGCAGCCCGTGCGATCACAGCCAAACGTCCAGACATAGACCTCTCAGGAGTAGTCCATCTTCAAGACTGCTACAGAGTGGACTACAAGGACACAATTGGTGACCCAACAAGCCTTTTCACGATCATGAAATCCAATTCTGCCTACGATGGTTTAGTCCACCCCATGGTTGATGAACCAGATGGTAAGTTCTCCCCCAACTTCAGATACCGCTATCTAGTGGAGGATGTCCCTGATGGCATAGTGGTAACCAAAGGCATTGCACTGATTGCTGGGGTACCAACTCCCTACCACGATGAGGTTCTGGCGTGGTGTCAGAAGAAGCTGGGTAAGGAGTACCTGGTGGGAACTGATCTGACTGGCAAGGATATAAAGGAGACCAGATGTCCTCAGAAGTATGGATATAACACCATTGAGGATCTGCTCAGCATTAAGTAGGCATACAATACACGAATATAGAATAACCAGAGCCATGCTTATACATGTATTTCTGTTGACGTGGATCTAGGAACTTGAAACGTCTTGTCCTCAAGGAGGGGATATTATCACATTTGAGGTTTGTTCGGTTCTTACCTCCGTGGTATAGTTAGATATATAACAACAGATTCAGATGCTGTCGCTCTGGCTTCTACTCATACGACAGTATGATTGTCTCGGAGAGCGGTAACGTGTTTCTTCAACCCCAATAACCACTATGAACTCGAGATGAACTACCTCAATTCCCTCTGTGAAGCCCAAGACGACATGAACTACCTCAATTCCCTCTGTGGATCCCAAGCCGACGTGAACATCTTCAATTACCTCTGTGGAACCTAAAACGAGAAGAACTAGCTCAATGGCCCCCTGTGAAACGGGACGCAATTAGCTTCCTCGATTACCTCTGTCGAACTAAAACTACGTTTGTTATCTCGCCTTTCATTGTGAATCTAAGGCAGCAATAATATCTTGCTGATGATTTACCTTCTGTGTAACCACGAGGGTGGTCCAAACTTAAAGCCAAGCTCCTGTATAGTATAAGTTGCAGCAGGATCACGAGGGGTACATGGGTTTTTTACACTACTGTCTAGAAGTTCATTCCCATTACACGCATGGGGCCACTCATATGTAACCCGTCCGCCACGCGTTTGTACCCGATAGACAGTCAGGCAGATAGATATTATAAAATTATTTTAGTCTTCGCTGTACCCCATTACTACAATAAAATCACACCTTTGGGTTAAACTACATAGGCCATTACTTATGTTTGTTTGTTTGTTTGTTTGTTGTTTAACGCCGCACTCAGCAATATTCGTGCTATGTGGCGGCGGTCTGTAAATAATCGAGTCTGGACCAGACAATGCAGTGATTATTATCATGAGCATCAATCCACGCAATTTGGATACGATGACATCAACCAAGTCAGCAAGCCTGACCACCCGATCCCGTTATTCGCCTCTTACGTCAAGCATAGTCGCCTTTTACGGCAAGCATGGGTTGCTGAAGACCTATTCTAACTTCTTCACGGTTGTTGGTGTGTTGAAGCAATTATGGAACAAAACCAGAACAACGATCAGCTTTTCTTTTGAGTGAGTGAGTTGGGTTTAACGCCGCTTTTAACAGCTTTCCAGTTACATGTATATCACGGCGTGTCAGCTTAATGTGGGAGGAAAGCCCAAAGTGATGCAGGTCTCAGATGTTTACCACTTCGGTGAAACCCATCGATCCACGCAATTGGGATCGACGACATGCATCAACCAAGTCAGCGAGCCTGACCGCCCGATCCTGTTAGTTGCCCCTTACGACAATTGGTAATATTCATTATATGAGATTTATTCTGCCTCTCAGAAAAGTCTTGCTCGTGGCGGGGTAAAATGGATTTATTCACCCACTAGAGAAATTTATTTTCCTCCAAGGAGGGATACAGAGTATTTAATCAAGATCACGTGGACCAATCAGATCTCATCATTCTGATATATGACGGTATGATAACTGTATTTATCACACTTCGGCATGGTATAAGTTGTTTATACTTAAGATATTTAATTTGTAGACACAAAACTCTCTTTTAAGAAGGTGCCTTTATAAATAATGTTTTATGTCACATCTATGTTAACAACAATCTAGTCAATACCAAGAGACGGTCCTTCTCGGTGACATCCATGCATGCTCTAACCGCCATCAGATAACAATTTGGGTGCCGCTGTACAAAGCAACCTTAGCGCTACGACTGTCGTAAGTCAGTGTTAAGGTATAGGAGTTACGATCACCTTAGCGCAAAGATCGCTTTGTACAACGGCACCCTGGTCAATACTAAGAGAAGGTAATCCTGGTGACCTCCATGCTTGCTCTACCCGCCATCAGACAACAGTCTTGTCAATACTAAGAGAAGGTCCTTCCTGGTGACCCCGATGCATGCTCTGACCGTTATCAGACAACAGTCTTGTCAATACTAAGAGAAGGTCTGTCCTGGTGACCCCGATGCATGCTCTAACCGCGATCAGACAACAGTCTTGTCAATACTAAGAGAAGGTCCTTCCTGGTGATCTCCATGCACGCTCTACCCGCCATCAGTCAACAGTCTTGTCAATACTAAGAGAAGGTCCTTCCTGGGGATCTCCATGCATGCTCTAACCGCTGTCAGACAACAATCTGTTCAATACTAAGAGAAGGTCCTTCCTGGTGATCTCCATGCACGCTCTAACCGCCATCAGTCAACAGTCTTGTCAATACCACGAGAAGGTCTTTCCTGGTGACCTCCATTCACGCTCTAACCGCGATCAGTCAACAGTCTTGTCAATACTAAGAGAAGGTCTTTCCTGGTGACCTCCATGCATGCTCTAACCGCTGTCAGACAACAATCTGGTAAATACTAAGAGCGGGTCTTTCCTGGTGACCTCCATGCATGCTCTTACCGCTGCCAGACAAGAACCTCCTCAATACTAAGAGAAGGTCCTTCCTGGTGACTTCCATGCACGCTCTAACCGCCATCAGATAAGCTGGTAAATACTAAAAGAAGGTTCTTCCTGGTGACCTCTTTGCATGCTCTAACCACCACAATGCATCATTCAAGTCGAAAATAAGACTCTTGACATTTCGACGTAAATGGGAGGTTGCTTCTTCTGATGCAGATGGAAGAACAAGGTTCCTGAAGACGTTGAGGCATGGCAAGCACAACGGAGCGCCTCAGCAGACTCTAGATAACAACCCGCCCCGTTCAGTCAGCCGTAGTCTTGTCATACCGACCCTGAAACAAATATATCCAATACAGCCCAAGTAGTCTATAATGTTTGGCAAGTCTAGATTACTGCATTATCTGAAATTGAAGAAAAAGTCTATGGGCTCCTTTCAATTATATTTCGTAACTTTAATTAAACAAGTGTTTTCTTCTGTAAAGTATGTTCATGTTGGTCTAATGTTCGCCGATTCTTGCGTAAACAACGATCCTGTCTGACGAGGTTTATAGATTCACATTTCTAAACCACAGACAGAAGGGAATTTATATAGGAATGATTCCCTTAACGGCAATGTGCCTGATGCCATTCGCCTTTAATCTGGCCAAGAGTCTTCGATCAATCGAAGCACTTTCGTATCGTTATTGGTGATAAAACAGTGATTTGACAATAAACTGGGATGCAGTATAAAGCCGCAGCCAGAAATTGCCGAGTACAAACTGCCTGACAATACACGAGTCAAAATAAATCAGGTACAACAGTGGTTGAGTATAGTCTTACGCCGCTCATTGCAATATTCAAGCACCAGAAATGGGCTTCACATATGGTACCCATGTGGGGAATCGAACACGTCTTCAGCTCGACGAGCGAACGATTGACAGCATGAGCAACGACCCACGCCGCCGGATTGTCACACATTGTGGCTACCCGATCCTCATTGTGATAGGGACCGCCTCCGTGGTCTAGTGGTAGAACGTCCGCCCGGAGAGCGGAAGGTCCGGTGTTCGATCCCCGACCGCGTCATACCAAAAGATGTTTAAAGATGGTACTTGTTGTTACCCTGTCTGGCGCTCGGCATTAAGGGGCTAAAACAAGGACTGGTCGGCTCGGAGTCAGTATACTGTGTCTGAGTGGGGTATTCATGTTAAACTGCGGCATGGTATCTCAGTGGGCTAGCACTATAAATCGGCATCAGTCCGGACTAGTACAAGCAGCCACACAAACACACACACGTACATGCATGTCGCTATATAAGTGTAAAAATCTTGGACGCTACGTTAAACCCCATTTCACCTCACCTCACCTCATTGTGGTAGGCTCTTACAACAAACACGGCTGATGACGAAACACCCTGAATGAGTGGGTGAATGGATGTTTAGTCATCTGTAATATACCAGGTTCCACCTACACCAGGGCGATATACATGCAAAGTACAATTATGTTTGGATCATACAAATAAAAGCGATGTAACCCCTTCCATATTCGTATGAAATCTCTGCTAAAAGCAGATTCTACTCCGAGCATATCATGAACATGTGTCCACGAATCACCATCAAACAGTGATTAGGCCAGGCATTTGCCCTCGAAAAGGTTAGCGCATCCCGCACCACCGTTGGCATCCCGCAACAAACCAGTGGTCGACAGTGTAACACCGATCTACGTCACCATGGAGATGCCAGCTTTACCTTACTTGACTAACGGAGAGCGGAAGGTCCGAGGTTCGATCCCCGGCCGCGTCATACCAAAAGACGTTAAAAGAAGGTTAGTGTTGTTAAACTACTCGGCACCAAGGGGCTAAAACAAGGACTGGTCGGCTCGGAGTCTGTTTACTGTGTTTGAGTGGGATATTCATGTTAAACTGCGGCATGGTATCTCAGTGGGCTAGCACTATAAATCGGCATCAATCCGGATTAGTACAAGAGCGAGCGAGCGCACGCCCGCACGCACGCACGTCGCTTTATAAGTGCAACAATTGCTTCCATCGGATCAATAAGTGTATTGTTGTGTAGACAAGGTTTCTCACAGCTATCGGAGTTCGTGATTCGACTGTCAAAAGAAACTGCAACATTGGAGTCTTAAATCTTAACAGATGAACTCTCGAAGTGATGTTTTAGTGATGCTCAAACATACTTATGGGTGAGTGAGTTACAACTTACGTTCCATCGGAATTTTTCAGCCGAACATGCTTATGATGTCGTCGGAATCATGCATCCTGCTTCCAGGAGCGATTCCTGATGATTTTAAAAATGGTTATTCCGCTTGTATTTATTCAAACCACTGGATAATATATCACTGTCAGAAAAGAACCTAATATTCAAGGGAAAATATCACCTCTTTACTCTATTGTGAGTTATCTAAAATGACTCATATTTTGGCATTCAAGCATTCGTATTCAATTTTCGCACATATTTTTAACAGTTTGGGTGGAATGTAGGCATTGAAGGGATAGCAAGCATCTTTGTAGGAATTACACATCAACATTGTAGGGATTGTAGGAATATCATGCACCTTTGTAGGAATTTGGGGTATTCATGTTGAACTGGGGTATGGTATCTGAGTGGGACTATAAAATCGGCATTTGCACACACACACACACACACAGACACACACACACACACACACACACACACACACACACACACACAAAGGCAAAATGACGGTAATTATGTGAATAGATCACTGAAAATCAGTAAGACACCAGGTGATCGTGAAACGAGCAAGCATGTCCTGCCCTACCGGCATCACCCGCCACTCATTCAATTTTCATTAAAAAAGTGTTGGTTGCCTGACGCCAGGCAGAAGAACTCCTGCCCGGAGACGGCGGCCTGCATAGAAACCAGACAATTAGTCTGTCACACAGACCCTGAAACAAATATATCCAAGACAGCCCATGAAAGTCGATAGAATTTAGCACGTCTAGATTACTGCAGTATCAGAAAATAAAGTAGGTCTCTTTTATTATATTTCATAACTTTTTTAAAGTCAAAGGAACCAATCCGCTGTGGAATCAATGAAACTAGACTTGGTTAAGTTTGATCTAGGCTTTTAGTAAAAGAAATATCACTCTCTATATAAATTCCACTAGTCTCTTTTACAGACCCTGATACAGCCCATGCAAGTCTATAATGTTTGGCAAGTCTAGATTACTGCAGTATCAGAGTCTCTAGGCTCCTCTTTATTATATTTTTATTAAGATAATGTAACAACTGTTTTAATCTGTAAAATAAGTTCATTTCAGAGACTAGATGTTAGTCTCCCAGACAATTTGACTGACGGGGTTTTTTTCAGCGGCGTGACATCAAAGCGAAAACTCTTTCCCCAATCATCTCAGCCTCAACTTTACTAACAGAGGAGGTGTGTCACCAAATTGAAAACCGTCCAGACAACCAAGGGTTCAAGAAAACCAATAAGCCTTGGTGCCCCTCGTTGGGACACACATGACGTACTGGGACCAAATTGATTGTTTTTCAAAGGGTTTGAAGCGCATGCTGGAAACTACTGCATGCTACATCACAGTAACTTCGACACAAGGAACTTGGACGCTAACACGGGGGAACAGAACTTTAGAAGTGAGTGAGTGAGTGAGTTGGGTTTCACGCCGCTTTTAACATTATTCCAGTTATATCACGGCGTGTCAGCTTAATGTGGGAGGAAAGCCCGAAGTGATGCAGGTCTAAGACGTTTACCACTTCGGTGAAACCCACGAGCACGGGTATGGTGCTGACAAACCTAGAAACATAATTGGGGCGAACCGGGATTCGAAACCACAATTATAGGTTTCTGGCGTGCCCAAGGGACGCAACTCTGCACAGCGAATCGCAGCGCCTTAGACGACTGGGCCACCAGTGCCCCCAGAACTTTAGAATGCTACTGAATCAGCGTTATCGGGGTCATGGACTTCGATCAGTGTCTGTATCACGCTGAGATGATGGTACGTGATTCCCGACTACACGAAGTGGAAAGTTTAATATGTAAAATCACAATGTTATAATACATAAAGCCCGCTATATAGTATATAAATTTGAGTAAAATAATGTACACAATTCTATAGTATTTGCTTTCAAAACCCGCAGCTGATAGAACACAAGCCCTAGTTTGTTATGTCTGTTGTAACAGAAAGAAATTGAAAGAACGCAAACTAACACATGGTCATGTAGGTTCCAGATAAGAAATTCAGAATTACGTGGGTGTCCAAAACATCATGTAAGATATAACCTAACCTTATAATCAACCACTGAATACAGCCAATTATAGAACGTTTGTGCTTTAAAAATTGATGTTCAACGTGCTTGTTTATGAAACATCATATAAATCGACCGAAGTTGATGCCTTGGACAAAAATAAGAAATAATTTATTGAAATAAATTTGATTTTTTTAATGTATCAAATTTTCTTTACAAAAATAAATTCGATGAACTTAAAAAATATCTAAAACAAATTTTGTATTATTAACACAAAATAATAAGATGGTATGAAATCAAACAATACAATTGATAAAAGCTATCATATAAGACTGAATGCCTTTATAATTTCTGTAGGTCGGGTAGCCTAGTGGTTAAAGCGTTCGCTTGTCACGCCGAAGCCCCGGGTTCGATTCCCGACATGGGTACAATGTGTGAAGCCTATTTCTGTTGTCCCCCGCTGTGATATTACTGGAATATTGCTAAAAGCGGCATAAAACCATACTCACTCACTATAATTTATGTACATCATCATGTGTCTTCTTTTCAACATTTTAAATATAGTAGTGGCTAAAATAGATTGTAAACAGATTCCATTCATTATGTAAAAAAGGGGCTATTTGACTTGTGCTATAATTAAGAGCGTATGACGTAAATCTTTATGGAATCTGCATTGGTTAAAGAAACAACGCTCATCACGGTTCTTGATCAAAAGTCAAAGGCACTCGAATCTGACTGTCCACTCTGATGTGTTTAATACATTCGCTTATAGTCATCAGTCATACACACCTGTAATATTAAAACAACTCATTCAACTTAATAACGTCAACATTTTAAATTTCTTTATTTGTTGTTTAACGCCTCATTCAGCAATATTCGAGCTTGAGGTCGGCGGTTTGTAAATAATCTATCTGGTCTAGAAAATCCAGATATTGACATCTTGAACATCGATCTACGCAATTCGGATACGATGACATGCATCACCCAAGTCAGCGAGCCCGACCACCCGATCAAGTCAGTCTCTTACGACAATCATGGGTTCCCCGAAGACCCATTCTTACCCGGATCTTGGGGGGACCAACATATTAGAACCTTACCTGTGTGATAAGACAAACATCTAGTCTCTGAAATGAACATATTTTACCGATAAAACGCTGTTAAATTATAGTTATGAAATATAATAAAAAGGAGCCCAGAGACTCTCTCCATTTTCAGATACTGCAGTTATCTAAACTTGCAAAATAGTATAGACTTGCATGGGCTGTGTTGTATATATTTGTTTAAGGGTCTGTATGACTATTGTGTGATGTTCGCGATAGAAGAACTTGTCTGTTGGTCGACTAGTGGTAATATCTTTTCTGACTGGTTGTTTGTTAGGGCATCGTTGAATCGTTGCTCAACCACTTATTTCCAGGAGACCCGTGAAGATTCCGGGGTAGAATAGGTCTTCAGCAACCATGCTTGTCGTAAAAGGTGACTATGCTTGTCGTAAAAGGCGACTAACGGGATCGGGTGGTCAGGCTCGCTGACTTGGTTGATGCACGTCATCGATCCCAATTGCGTGGATCGATGCTCATGATATCGATCACTGGATTGTCTGGTCCATACTCGATTATTTACAGACCGCCGTCATATAGCTGGAATATTGCTGAGTTCGGCGTTAAACAACAAACCAACAACAACAATTTGCAGGATGTTATGTTGTAGCAGAAACGTCCGGTTCTGCGGCATAAAACACTTTCATTCGCTCTTTGATAATTAGCAAACGAAGCAAATATTGATGCTTCACACAACTTGAAACAACAATGAAAACACTCAGTTGAATTGCTCAAGAAGTGATACAGCGGGACATGCAGGTGGTGATGACTAGTGAAACAGTGACAATATTTTATAGTGAGTGAGTGAGTTTATGTTTTACGTCACATCGGCAATATTTCAGCCATATCGTGACGACAATATTTTATAAACTATATAAACAGATACATAAGAAGTAAGGATAACAATACAAAGTACCTTCACAAATTATTATGTTTTGACCTTGGAGTATCTATAATAAGTATTTCAAATTTATTTGAAGTTGTACACAGATATTTCTTCGTTACCTGGTTCATTATTTGAAATAAAATAGATTAAAAATGTCGTTGATGTTATGGCTTTCAACATAATTATTTTTTAAGGAAAGGGAATTAAACAGTGAGTGTCCTACATCTAAATATTTAATAAAAGACATCAGAGAGTGTTCTTCATCTTCAAGGGCTAAGCTGTTCAATTTTTTAGTCCATGACGCCACTCCACGGAGCTAAGCACCCTATAGCTACCGCGCCAACTGTCACGGGGCGGAAGCTGTTCTACGTGCGTCTTACCGGTTCTCACTGAGTAACATAATACTGGTTCTCACTGAGTAACATGATACTGGTTCTCACTGAGTAACATGATACTGGTTCTCACTGAGTAACATAATACTGGTTCTCACTGAGTAACATAATACTGGTTCTCACTGAGTAACATGATACTGGTTCTCACTGAGTAACATAATACTGGTTCTCACTGAGTAACATGATACTGGTTCTCACTGAGTAACATGATACCGGTTCTCACTGAGTAACATAATACTGGTTCTCACTGAGTAACATGATACTGGTTCTCACTGAGTAACATGATACCGGTTCTCACTGAGTAACATAATACCGGTTCTCACTGAGTAACATGATACCGGTTCTCACTGAGTAACATAATACTGGTTCTCACTGAGTAACATGATACTGGTTCTCACTGAGTAACATGATACTGGTTCTCACTGAGTAACATAATACTGGTTCTCACTGAGTAACATGATACTGGTTCTCACTGAGTAACATAATACCGGTTCTCACTGAGTAACATAATACTGGTTCTCACTGAGTAACATAATACCGGTTCTCACTGAGTAACATGATACTGGTTCTCACTGAGTAACATAATACTGGTTCTCACTGAGTAACATGATACTGGTTCTCACTGAGTAACATAATACTGGTTCTCACTGAGTAACATAATACTGGTTCTCACTGAGTAACATGATACCGGTTCTCACTGAGTAACATGATACTGGTTCTCACTGAGTAACATAATAACAACCCTAATAGGCTAGAGGAAAGGTTTCATTATCACCGAACATCGACTGGTTGTCATTGTCTTCGGCAATATTGCTGTTATTGCGGTCTTACGTACCAGGATTATCGGAAATGTCCGTATTCATGTATTCAGGCTCAACATGCCACTATTGTATTCTAATTGACACAATGTAGGCCTGTGTTCTGTTTTCCCTATCAGTACTCGAACTGTAACAAGTACGCTTCAGCGTGAACTAACTGAGCGTCACATAAATATAATTGACCAATCCACGTCTGTGTTTAACAGTTTTCCTTGTCAATGAACTTCATCCAATACGCTGTGCCTGGAGAGATGAAGGTCAATGGTTCGATGCCCTGGCCGCGTCATACCAAAGACGGTAAAAGATGCTGCCAGAGGCCATTTTCATTTTATGGTCTCTGGTGGTACTTGTTGTTAACTTGCCTGGCGCTCGCATTGAGAGGACAGAGCAAGGACTAGTCGTCTCAGAATATGTTACATGTGTTTTGTGTGATATCCATTTGAACGCGACGTTAAAGCCCATTTCACTTCACGTCACTTTATATAATTAGTATAGCAGGAGTGAGTGAGTGTTATGGTTTTACGCCGCTTTTAGCAATATTACAGCAATATCACGGCGGGGGACACCAGAAATGGGCTTCACACATTGTACCCATGTCGGGAATCGAACCCGGGTCTTCGGCGTGACGTAGTATAGCAGGAATCATCAGCGTAGGTATGTTGGAATTTTATCCTGTCTTCCTTGAACATATGGTCCCGATACATTTGGATTATACTGAAAGCCACCAATTATATACCAGTACATCAATCTTCAAAACAAACAACACTGGCGCATGTTTTCGTAGTTTGAATGTTGGTGTCAATAATATTGATACGGGAATCGGGTGAGAAGGGGAGGTGTTTATCCCCTTACAAACCGTAGAGCGTATATGTTGTAGAGCAATCATCATCCTTTCAGTTCTAGCATCCAATTCTCACCGTATGAAGTTACTCCAGCATTTCTTTATTGTAATATATTATTAAAATATTATACACAATTATATATCTGGACCACATGCTGGGGACGTACGTACAGATGAGAGGCAGTCTGAGAAGACCGACCTTCACTGTGTGGAATTAGACACCGACACAGAAGATCGATAGGCTGACTCTTCCATATCGAGTTACACACCTACAGACCAGCTCGCAGATTGTATTACACACATACTGTTTGCCTTGCTCCAAGGCTGTACGGAGAGATAAGTCCATGGGTGTGTAGTAATTCTATCCTTACAATAGGCAAGTCTAGATAAGCGGACAGTAAGGACGCCAGGATGTATCTTAAATTTTCAACATAGCATCTTGAAATTACAACTTAATATCTTGAAATTTCAACATAACATCTGGAAATTTCAACTTAGTATCTTGAAATTTCAAGATAATGAGTTGAAAGTTTAAGTTATAATCTTAAAATTTCAAGGTAATATCTTGAAATTTCAATATCATTATCTTGAAATTTCAACTTAGTATGTATCTTGAAATTTCAACATAACATCTTGACATTTCAAGTTAGTATATATCTAACAAATGGCCCTAAAAGGCTTCCGTACGAACTAGTCAAGAGGTCTCCCTATTGCACGACAGTGTAATAGTCTCGATAAACTATGAAACGTCGATGTTTTGTCTTCGGAATGATCAGCATAAAATATGTCCAACAATTTATCATACATATCTGACTAATTAAAAAGAAATGATGAAATAAGTAATTATTTATAGAATCTTAAATCAGAAAAGTTTATGTGTCAATGCTGATGATTGCAACGTACACTTAACCTGTGGTATGTATTTGATACTCAATATTTTTAGACAATAAAGATAAATGTTAGACATCTTGTATGAAGTCGTCAGTCAAAATTCGAGTTATTTAAAAGCATTGTGGGACATTGATTATCTCTATAATGCACCTGATCCACATTTTTGAAAAAGATTGGAACAAATGGCTGTATCTGTATGAGCGTGTTAATAAATCTAATGGCATCGTGTATAGAATAGGATCAAGAGTGTTAGCGGCTGGTCAAGGGACACACACACACACACACACACACACACACACGCACGCACGCACGCACGCACGCACGCACGCACGCACGCACGCACACACACACACACGTTGCTTTATAAGTGCAATAGTCTTGGACGCGACATTAAACCCCATTTCACCTCACCTCACTTAATGGACATATGCCATGAAATTCTAACCCTGTATGATTAGCTTGACCTTGTGCCCATTGCCTGACGCCTGTAACGTAACCCTCGCCTCGCGAGGATGATGTAATAACAGCAGCGTGCAGCGCCAACATTCCCGACATCGTGTTCACGGTCAGGGTACACTCATTGCCAGCCCACGTTTTCATTGAAACAGACACGTGTGCTCATCCCCCGCTCAACGGTATTCCTCCGCCGAGTGCTTGTGTTTCCCATAAGAGGTCAATGCGCCTGGAAGGTGTCGTCTGCTGCTCGTTGCTTCCGGTTTGCCGTGTTACCGACTATCTTCGTTAGGACCAGGTTCAGTTTTGGACAATTGGAGGTATGTGTGTCTTCTGTAAGGATCTTTGGCATGGGGTTTGAGTATATTACATTCGTTTTACTAATCTGAGTGTTAAGAATGTGCAGTCAGTGCCTGCAGTTTATTTCTATTGGTTTCGAGTTTCACAAATTGACTATTTTTAGACCCATCTGGTGCTCCTCTACCTTTACGTTCTAGAACGCAGTTGAGAAAACAGGATTCCGTGAAATACTATTGATGTTGCCAACATGAGTAGATTAAAATTAAAAAAACACACGTCGGATCATGCCCGATATCGACAAATATGTCAGAGGTTTTAAAAAAACAGATTTCAAGACGTTTAAAGACAAATCCTTGAGGGGACATGGTATTGATTTTGATTGCTTTTAAAGTCCTGGAATTTCAACAGAGTGGGAAGAACTAATTTACTTGTAGCTTCGGAATAGCGGTTATCTAGCACCGCTCGTTACTGTCTTCATGGAGATGTATAGCAATTGTTCCTCCCGCGTGTTATATGCGTGTTATATATAACATGTGTCTAAGGCGTGTTCTATACTTACTTGTTCCTTATTCTGCAGAGTCACTGCCAAATTATTGTGTCCATATTTTCTCTCTCAGTCTGTCTCTCCTTTCTCACACAACCATATTAACATGTGTTTATACACATGAGGACGGGTCAAGGAATATTTGCGGGGTGAGGGATGACAGAGTATGCACTTCAGATGCAGTGTATTTGTGTGTGTGTGTGTGTGTGTGTGTGTGTGTGTGTGTGTGTGTGTGTGTGTGTGTGTGTGTGTGTGTGTGTGTGCGCGCGCGCGTGCGTGTGTGTGTGTGTGTGTGTGTGTGTGTTCTTTCAATACGCGATGCTATTGGACACGCCCATCGATACATTTGATCCTAATGAACGAACTTACCCCGAAACGAACTGCTTATAATAGTAGACTTGCACACGTCTCTAAGGCAATAATTATTAGTTTTAACTATAAGTTCCAGATCATGTAAATAATAAGGACAAGTTGTCCCTATAAGAGACCAGAGTCCTTTAGTCACTGTCCACATATCTAGACTTGCCTATTTGGAGGATAGAATTACTACACATCCATGGATTTTTCTTTCAGTATAGCCTTGGAGCAAAGCTATACTTATTGTAATGTTCATAAATAGATTATCTGCCGTAATTACGCTTTTAATTATTCATTAGAAAATCAATGGTAGAAATAATCCTGCATAATATTACTAACGGCCGTATTGTGCTTGTGTCTAATATTTTGATATGTTATCGACGTACACGTAATACATGTAATCAGTGCATGTGATGCTACAAGAATCAATGTTACCTTTAACCCCGGCTCCTTGTCTATTTGCACCACAGGGGTGATCCTGTTACAACAGGCCCCCACTACATCCGCGTTCCATTGTAACGCTACTATAATAAGTACACATTTAGCTGAAATAGTTTCTAACCAAACATACGAATAATGAAAAATGTAGGCCTATATTCCAGTCACTGATAACACATTTGAAACAATCACAACTGCGTCCCGTAATATCGTGGACGTGGTGAGCCTTGACCTAACATACTGAGCTTATTTTAAGAAAACACGTTCAGCTTAGATGGAGGAAGAGCTCCTGCTGCGAACAATAGCATTTCGCCGATGTAACTGTTATCTTGAGTGTGTGCTTTCAAAATGATATGGATGTTATTTTTTGAAAGGTTGGGCTAGTCGCATTTAATTAATGACGCATTTAAGGTAGGTGTATATACTCCCATTTTATTATTTATACTATTTAGAGCTTAAATTATCGTTTGATAGATAAACATTATATATATTATTATATATTTTGATATATGTTTTTTTTTATAATTAAATATAAAATGTCAGTGCACTTGAACAACCTGTGTTGATTCCCCTAAACAGATTCTATTTAACTTAAAGGGTAAATAGCTTTGAAAACTATATGATTAGGCCACTGAAAATCAGTATTGACACCAGGTGTTCTCGAACAGGGTAAGCATGTCCTGCCCTACCGGTAGTACCGCAGTTCACACAATTTGGATAAAAAATACTTACTTTTATTTGTTGCCTGGCCCCGTACAGCAGTACTCTTGCATTAAACTTAAATAATAATTAAAGTAGACCAAATTGTGGAAACCCAAACACAAAGATTGGTGTCTATTGTAACCTGCTGTGTACGTTGAAGACGGGTGTTTTACCTGATAACCGAGTCGATGTATAGTAAGGTGAAATTACCTCTCATAATAAGTGTGCAGCTTGTCAGTGAACCGGTACATGAACGGCGTCGCCGGGGTAACAAGAGCTGAAACACAGGAACAGGCGCCCACACGTCGTGTCAGACATCACGCCGAGTGCTGGCTCGTAACTGTCAAGCAGACTTTGCTGCCAGCAAGAAATGCTATACGATGAACTAGGGGTACTCCTTGATGTACAACTGCGGTCGTGTAGCTGGAATACTTCTGAGAATAAAATAACAATCCTACCCTCAGATACACCACAGTAGTCCTGTCCCATGACTGTAGAATATATCTATTTCATAAACCAAAACCAAACTAGATACATATAAACAAAAACAAATCTCGTCAGCTCTAGCCAGCTCTATTCCATTGAAATCAGCATTAGGATTTTTTTGTTTTAATTTTAGGAGAGAGAAATGTATTGTATCATTTAGGATTATTAATAATTGTGTTTATGAATCCACTTCAGAGTGTTCTCGTCCTGTCCTAGCCTGTCTTACAGACCCTGATACAAATATATATCAAATACAGCCCATGCAAGTCTATAATGTTTGGCAAGTCTAGATCACTGCAGTATCTGAAAATGAAGAGAGTCACTGGGCTCCTTTTTATTATATTTTGATTAAGATATCTGAACAACTGTTTTTTTATGTACTATATTGTTATTTCAGAGACTAGATGTTAGTCTAGTCCTGTCCCATGACTGTGGAATATGTATGGTAAGAAAATCAAGGATCAAGCATTTTTATTGTACAGAACACCCTCGGAGGGCAGGGTATAACTATTTACATGTGGGAATATATATAACTATACACATGAGAGGTAGATATACTTAATGTACATTATATATATAAATATTACATATTATTTCCATTCATACCGTATAAACAAAAACAAAATATTATATGAAAACGAAACCAATCTAGATTAAAATAATAACAAGTCTAGCCAGCTATAGCCAGCTCTATCCCACTATGAAATCAGCATCAGGAAACTCAATTGTTTTAATTTAGGGGAGAGAAATGTGTTGTGTGACAAAACAAATCTGAACGTTTTATTGAGTCCTTGAAAGTTGTAAGCAATTGTTTTAACGTTAGGCTCATCGCTGTTGGCTGAGTCTTTATCATCACGTCTTGATATTATCGGCGTGAAGAGCGCAGAGACACAGCTGAATTATGTCTGGAGTGAGGGGGGATGTGCTGTTTTCTCTATGTCAGTTGATTAGGCTTATATTAGTGAGTGGTCTAAAGTGAATTTTACACCACAGTTAATTTTACACTTTTTGACAGCTATTTTCCCCTTTAAGCCATATGGAATCTGTTTCGGAGGATTATCAAGACTGGTTGTTCTCTTGCATCTCTTGAGGCCACTGAAACATTTGGATGGACCACTTTTTCAGATGTTGTTATAAGCTACAATAACCACTCGCCCCGAAATGTGCCGGTTCTCATACTGTACAGTATGTAGAGTCTCTCAAACAAACCTTGAAACAAAAAACTCCCAAATAAGGCTAGATTTCTTACGTTTCAGGCTGCAAATAGAGATTGTCTGTTCCCTTTCTATTACATTTTAAGACAAATCAGCAAAAGCAAATCTTAAATATTTTGGAGAATAAATGTTAGTTTATGTCAACCCCTAAACCCTAAGGGGCGGTCGGGTAGCCAAGTGGTTAAAGCGTTCGCTCGTCACGCCGAAGACCCGGGTTCGATTCCCGACATGGGTACAATGTGTGGAGCCCATTTCTGGTGTCCCCCGCTGTGATATTGCTGGAATATTGCTAAAAGCGGTGTAAAACCATAATCACTCACTCACTCACTAAACCCTCAATATTATTACGCTTTCTTCAAATGGCACGCAATGCTCCAAAACACAATGCTTCACATTGACTTAACCACCTTTCTGTCAGAGTTAGGGGAATTGATAGCGTCCCTTGTACCCAACCCAGTTAGAGCGATGCTCGGGGGCACGGGTTGCCCAGTCGCCTAAGGCGCCGCGATTCGCTGTGCAGAGTTGCGTCCCTTGGGCACGCCAGAAACCTATGATTGTGGTTTCGAATCCCGGTTCGCCCCGATTATGTTTCTAGGATTTTAGCACCATACCCGTGCTCGTGGGTTTCACCGAAGTGGTAAACGTCTTAGACCTGCATCACTTCGGGCTTTCCTCCCACATTAAGCTGACACGCCGCGATATAACTGGGATACTGTTAAAAGCGGCGTTAAACCCAACTCACTCACTCACTAGAGCGATGCTCATGCTATTGACCACTGGTTTAGCCTGTTAGGGTACGTTTATAGCTAAATGGCTTAATGTTCCTGCCTACACCATACCACACTATCCATCCTTGCCATTGGAAACAACTTATGCACGTTTGAGGTGTGACGTTTGGGAATTCCACTTCCTGATGCAAGAGATGTAATCCAATTAAGAGGCGAGCATTTGTTCTGTAACCGGAAGCTGCAGGCAATGATTCTCTCGAACGTAATGAACACATTCTATTCGCTGAGTGGTCCTGTCAAAAGATTACTTTAGCAGGTCTCGTGTTTCAGACAAAACCACACGGATGTAATTAGTCTTTTTGTCTATTATTACACAAATCACATCCAGTAGGACATCAATATGTCGCAATAAACCATTATTTTATCCATTCCGTGTAATTAATTTTAGTCAGAATTTCTTGGGGATTATGTTCGATAACTTGATGTGTTCATCTTCTGAAACAGACAAGGACTTCTTCAAAAGAAAAGCTGATCGTTGTTCTGGTTTTGTTCCATGATCGCTTCAACACACTAACGCCGGTATGTGGCTCAGCAATATTCCAGCTATATGACGGCGGTCTGTAAATAATCGGGTCTGGACCAGATCCACGCAATTGGGATATGCATCAAGCAAGTGGGCGAAACTGACCACCCGATCCCGTAGTCGCCTCTTACGACAAGCATAGTCGCCTTTTATATAATTCAACATTCTCTGAAGATACCGACTGTGAAACCTAATGCAGAAGTGTCACTTACTCTGTGCAGGAAAGAGGGTTTGTACATATGCGGAGGATGAGTAGCGCGCACACGCACACACACACACACACACACACACACACACACACACACACACACGCACACACACATACACACACACACATACCGATGTAGAAGTGTCACTCAATGCAGGAAAGAGGGTTTGTGCATATGTGCTGAGACATGTCATGACATCCACTAAGTGAGTGAGTATGTTTTACGCCGCTTTTAGCAATATTCAAGCATCACGGCTGGGGACACCAGAAATAGGCTTCACACATTTTGCCCGTGTGGAGAATCGAACTCGGGTCGTCAGCTTGACGAGCGAACGCTTTAACCACTAGGCTACCCAACCGCCCCATGACACCCACTAACTATGGGTAGATGACACTTAGTGACAACATAGGAACAGAAGCGTACTTACTTATGGGGTCCTCCCATATTGATACTCCGTGTACTAATAGATAGAGTGTGTACCCGGAGAGCGGAAGGTCGCTGGTTCGATCCCCTGACAGCGTCGGATGTTAGAATATGGTACTTATTGTTACCCTGCCTGGCGCTCGGCATGAAGGCGATAAAACAGGTATTAGTCGCCTTGGAGTCAGTATACTGTGTATGAGTGGGGTATGCATGTAACTTCGCTGTTATTTGAGTAATCATTAATATCATCTGTGTAATAATGATCAATAACGTTCGAGTTGCGCCTCTTTATCGTGTCTGCATCCTGTAGGTCCGACCCCAACTTAGTCCCGATTATGTATATAGATAGAATGGAATAACCAGTTTAATCACTGTCTCTGGCATCTCCGGTCCTCTCATACGTACATACATCTGATAGGACAAGTGATTGCCCAAAGGCGTTGCTCCGTGAATTACCATCGATCTTTCGAATACTGGTTCAGCATACAGGCCCGTAAATATCCGGGTAAGAATAGGTCTTCAGTGACCCAAGACCCGGTTTGATTCCCGACATGGGTACAATGTGTGAAGCCCATTTCTGGTGTCCCCCGCTGTGATATTGCTGTTATATTGCTAAAAGCGGCGTAAAACCATGCTCACTCACTTTTCAGTAACCCGTGCTTGTCGTAAGAGGCGAATAACGGGTTCATGTGGTCAGGCTCGCTGACTTGGTTGATGCATGTCATCGCATCCCAGATTGCGTGGATCGATGCTCATCATATCAGTCACTGGTTTATCTGGTTCAAACTCGATTATTTACAGACCGCCGTCATATCGCTAGATTATTGCTGAGTGCGGCGTTCAACAACAAACAAATAGGTGCTACACCTATATCAAGGTCGTCTGTACACAAACAGTGGATTTCTAGCACGGCAACAATTTACGCTGTCTCGATCCGATGACATATCCAGGTTAATCTTTGTAATTACCCGCTCATCAGTACTGGGAAGGTATATTCTGAGCCGTAATACTTCAACAAAAATCCCAATGATCTCCCAATGGTTGTAACGGAGGCTTAGACACCCTAAATCTCATTGATCTAACAGTGGGATCGTCTTCAAACACTCGGGAAACCGCAGAAGATCCCCTGCCATTCATCAAAATGCCAATATTTGCCGTGAGAACAAAGATTGGTTTAATTCCAAGTTGAACGATTTAAATGGCATTGCCGATCAACTCATTGCTATCACCGCCAAGGTGTCCTCTATGAATGTCATCGGACAGTCTGCACCACCGGGCGTCAATGGCTGCTCCATCAATCGATTGTTCTTTTCCGCTAATTGGTGGAATGAATCGATTTGAAGCCAGGCACTTTTGCATCAATTCGCCTCTTGTGTCTCCCAGCCGTTGCTGCCATCATTCAAAATCTGAAACGTGACCTCCACTGTATAAGCACACACACTGTAGCGGCTCGGGAGAGCTGTTGAACACAGACACATGGGGAGACGGGTCTTTATAGCCCACGATAGAAACAGTAGGATGTTGATTACAGTATCGGTAACGCGGTCAGTCTGACATGCGTGGAACTCGGTTCCTCTGATGTCAGTGATTCGTAAGAGAAGAGAACGATGATTTATATATTTATTGAAATTATAATTAATCCAACAGCGAAAATCATGATGTTTTGATCATTGGACCCATCTCTAAATAGACATTATCCCATCATGAGGCACACAGACTAACATCTAGTCTCTGAAATGAACTATTTTGCCGAAAATAGTTGTTACATTATAGTTATAAAATATAATAAAAAGGAGCCCAGTTCCTTTCTTCAATTTCAGATACTAAAGTAATCTAGACTTGCCAAATATTATAGACTGTCATGGGCTGTATTGGATATTTTGTTTTTAGGATATGTATGGCAGACTATGAAATATGAATTGTTATAGGGGCGGTGGGGTAGAAAAGTGGTTAAAGCGTTCGCTCGTCAGGCCGAAGACCCGGGTTCCCATTTCTGGTGTCCCCCACCAATTCTATTGCTCTGAGCGGCGTAAAACAATACTCATTCACCCACCTATATGCCAATGATGGTAATAAAGTCCATGTTAGTCCGAGGTTAAATATATTGTAGAATAATTGTGGGTCAGACCAGAAGATAATTATATATTCTATGAATCTCACTATCTTCTCCCACGCCACTTCTGACCATGGACTGAACAATTTAATCAGACAGGAGAGTGAGGGATAATGGTTGCGCTCTCCGACAAGGACGTCTGTATTTTGCCTGCGTACCTGCGTGCCTGCGTGTCTGCGTGCCTGCGTGTTGCTCATCCTCCGTGGTCCTAAATAATGGTCCCACTCAAAGATTAAGATCGCACGCTTGTATATACATCATCCCGCCTCTTGCTTGTATTTTATTAATGTCTAATTATTCATCTGGTATTCCATCGCCTGAAGATGTATTAATATCAGTCGAAAAAAGAGTTTTCGTAGGAAAACATTCATGTTTACTAAATAGGTTGTTCTTCCTGTCCTCATTTTCAGAACATAAAAAAAACATGAAGGCGAAAGATGTTTTGTGATAAATTAACATCGACATAAACAACAGTTCGAGATATCACATATATTTCTAGGGGCACATTAGCCCAGTGAACCGAGACACTGAAATTCGCTATGGGGTGTTGCGTCCCTTAGTTGTGTCAGGATCCACCGATCGCGGGTTTGAATCCCTATGATATTTGGTCCGTCAGCACCACACATGTGCTCGGGGGTTTCATCGCTTTGGGACTTCTTCCTTTAGCAGACACGCCATAATGTAACAGACAACCGTTCAAAGCTGCTAAAAAAAACAAAGCTATTCACTGAGGCATTCGGTACATATGTTTCCTGCTTGTGCACGGTTAACGCAATCAAAAATACTAATATATTAACCTTCACTAAGTAAACCTACACACATGCATGGCATTTAATTTCACCTGGACTGTGCATCTTGTTTGCTTTTGATAACGCCTTGGCTGTCGTTATGGGTAACACTTCCAAGACATGGAGCAACAAGACTGCATGCTATGGACACGTGAGTATGTGCATTGTTGTTTTATTCGTCACTCTAACCTTCGAAAGTATTTGTCGAAAGACTTCCTGGTTTTGTTTATACTACATCATTTCCACAATGATATACATAAATGTACCAATACAAACTGGAATAAACATTAAGTGGAAGTGGATAGGCTAACATTTCAGTTTTGGCGAATACAAATGTCATTTCACAATTTTATTTTGTGATAACGTGATGTTGTTTGAACTGTTGCCAAATATAAGAGAATTTTCACCTACTATTTTCGTGCCTAAAGAGGGTATATATTTATGCTTTCCTTTGAACAAGTCGCTATATCGCTGAGATTCTGTATATGCAGCGCTCAATGTAAAAAAGTCACATATTTTTTTCCGTTTGACCTATAATTGAAAGTACATGCAACTGTATAAATGCATCGGGATAAGACTATAATAGATTGTAGTAATATAAGACATTTTTTCTGATTGTTGTAGTTGTATTTACAAGATAATCTCCGTTTTTTACAGACGCATTCCCTATCAACCATGAGTAAGATCACGATACTCGTATGTGGAGCCGGAAGTTCGGCTCAGGTGATAGCAGGTCTCGCAGCATCGCGCGAGAATATTGAATCGAGAGTGCTGTCCCTTTTCGAAGATGAAGCCGAGAGGTTTACAAACGCTTTGAAGGAAGGGGACTTAACTCTATCAATTAACGAAGGCGAGGATGAACCAAGAATCATCAAATGCAAGCCCAGAGTTGTTACGAAGGACCCATCCAGAGCGGTTAAAGGTGCCAACTTCATCATCTTGACAGTGTCCCCAGGGGAACAAGAGGAATACCTCCAGGCCATTGCACCCCATCTGGAAAATGATACGACCGTTGTGGGATTCCCAGGCCATGCTGGCTTTGAGTTCCTATGTTTGGGGACACTCAAGGCCAAAGTCAAGAGATGTGCTGTTATTAGTTTTGAATCAATGCCTTATGCTTCTCGGATAAGAGAGTTCGGGAGAAATGTTGCGGTTCTAGGAATTAATGAAATCGTTCGGGGAACTATGGTCAAAGGAAAAAGCAAGCAGCCTTATGATCCATTCTCAGTTCTGCAACAAGTTCTAGGGGAGTTCCCAATACTAGAGCGGTACAGCAACTACCTGGAACCGCTACTAGCCACAAGCACTGTTGTCAACCCAGCCATTATGTTCGGGAAATGGAGGGACTGGGATGGTACACCTTTGGACTCAAAACCTTTGTTCTATCAGGGAATCACAGAACAAGATGCCAAGTTCCTTACAGGTATCAGCGAGGAGTGCGTAGAGATAGCCCAAGCCATCACAAAAAAGAACCCTAAAATTGAACTCTCCTGGGTTATTCCCCTTTACGAACTCTTTATGGAAGAATTCATGGATAATGCTGAAGACTCCAGCAATCTTCTCAATCTGATGAAAACAAATTCCGCTTATGATGGTGTTTTTCATCCAATGACCCCAACAGAGGATGGCAAATTTGTCCCTGATTTTTCCTCCAGATATCTAACCGAAGATGTACCTAGAGGGCTGGCAATCTCCAAGGGTATTGGGCTTCTGGCCGGGGTGAAGACTGTTTTGCATGACAAGGTTTTGGAATGGTGCCAAGAGAAGATGGGAAAGGAGTATCTAGTTAGGAGAAACATGAAGGGGAAAGACATCGGGGAAACAAGGTGTCCTCAGAGGTTCGGGCTCGAGACCCTAGATGACCTACTGAACATGGTGTAAAACACATGTTATTTACCAAACCGGGGTATTGTGGATATGAGGCTGTTTGGTTGAATGCATGCTTTCTCTAAAACTATCTTGAGATGCGAATATGACCAGTTTTCATGGTATCCAGTAGTGTTACAGATTTGATCTTTGATCACTGATAATTGCTGATTAGGATTTCTATTAAAATCAGGTAGATCAAAACAGATATATGCCCAAAAAGTGGTTAATCGGTTTAGTTAAATTTTGGGCAAGAAACAAAAATATTGAAATGCATAGTTACCATCATACACTTCAATAAGCTCCAGAGCCGATACCATAGTGGAATCGAAGGGTTACCAACCGTAACATTATAAACTGGATTTGTAACAATACATTTTATATCATTCGCTCATGTGGACATTTGACAGAAAACAATGTTTACGTCATATTGATATACTCAAGTTTGCTTGTTTATGACATGCTTGCTCACTGCGCGCGCTTGGAATTCATGTGAAATCAGTCGTAAGGCCACTACAACTTTACCCCACTCTGCCTTTGCCAAATGGTGAGAAATTCACAGCATGGGATTTATATTAGAGAGATGACATTTGTTTCGATAACTGTTTTTTTTCTTCTCTGGAACTAGGAGCCGAAGAGTTTAATTTTTACCAAATATTTTTTATGACATCGATGCAAATTATATTTGTTTAATCCAGTCTCCCTAAAATAGGTATCGGTATTCCTTCCAAGATGAAAAAAGACAAACAAACTCTTTAAATGAATATTCAGTGTTAATTCATACCTTTTCAAAGTTGCAACTGTTCTCTAACGAAGCGGGGCCACGGATGGCCCAGTCGTCTAAGGCGCCGCGATTGGCTGTGCAGAGAAGCGTCCCTTGGGCACGCCAGAAACCTTTGATTATGGGTTCGAATCCCGGTTGCCCCGATTCTGTTTCTAGGTTTGTCAGCACCATACCGAAGTGGCAAAACGTCTGAGACCTGGATCACTTCGGGCTTTCCTCCGACAGTAACCTGACACGCCGCGATATAACTGGACTAATGTCAAAAGCGGCGTTAAACCCAACTCACTGTCACTCGTTCTAACGAAGCTATTGTTCAAGGTTACAAGTGACGCAAATTGATGGCCGCTTGTGGAAGCATGGCAGCCCACGGCAAAGGTTGAGTGTCGCAGTGCGGTTCTGTGACTACGGGGGTCCTTATGACATGTGTGACATGCTGGTTTATGTACAGTCGGGGAATGTTCAGCATCTTCTTTGTACATACACTTGTTGTTATTGCTCAGCGTCAATGGTGCAAATGCGTTCGTATCAAACATTGATCATATTGTGTGAATGTCTATTTCTCTTATGTAGAGATTCTGCCAGATCATCTTGCCGTTTATTCACCTGGATTAAACAAGCTTGCAGTGTGTAGTGGTAATAGTTGATAGTTGATAGACGTTTTCGAGTACATTTCTTTATGTTTAATAAATCTAACGAAAGACTCGTTGCATATTCATGTAGTTAAATGCTAGTATTGGGTACATTCGGATACTCACTGCAGAGCAGAACCTGTCGCTCTTTTTTCTTCGGCTATCATACATATAGGTATTGTTTCGTTACTTGACATATTTCAGAAACTCCCGTCATTAGCTCAGTATGCAGTGTTTCACATGAACAGATCTGGCGTAGTTTTTGGATTTACTTTTACTGACGCTTCAGACGGTTTACATACTCATTACATTGTACAAAGTAACCTTATGTGTTATTTATTAAATTGATATTGATTAAATGGCGATACGATATATATTAAAGGATAAATGTAAATATTTTGTTATGAAATTGTGTATACCTTACAGTGTAACTTTAACACAATGTCATATGCAACGAAAGCCAAACCTATCCCCCCTCTGCCTGACGGCTATCTGGGGCAGGGAGCCACAAAACGCATTTACACTAATTATGGTAATTTTTCAGGATATTAATTTTGGAAATACCCGTTGATATGAAGTAAGTTTTTTATGTTATTTTTAAAAAAACCTTTGCATATTGTTTTTATGGGAACTATCAGGGATAGGTTGGAAATAACATTGTCATTTGTTTTTACACTTTAACACAGTTAACCGCAGAAACAAATATTTATAAAGTTAAAGATCGATGATAAAACCACGTCCGATTTCCCTCTCTTCTCCATATGTTAACGTTGCACATTTGTTTATTTGTTGTATAACTGTCTATTTTTATCAATAAAAGTTAACTTTCATGTATGTTTTGTTATATTATATAATACAGGTGGAACATACATTAGAGTGAGTGAGTGAGTGAGTTGTGTTTAACGCCGCTTTTAACAATATTCCAGTTATATCGCGGCGTGTCAGCTTAATGTGGGAGGAAAGCCCCGAAGTGATGCAGGTCTCAGACGGTTACGAACATACATTAGAGAAAACAGTTTGGCATAGTTACCCCTTTACGTGTTTGTTGTAATATTCAAACAATAGGGCGGCGGTCTGTACATAATCGAGCCTGGACCAGACAATCAAGTGATTGATATTGTGAGCAACATCCAACGCCATCGGTATACAATGACATGTTATCAACGGGCCGGGTATCCGATCCATTAAGTCGCAGAGGTTACTGCAGGGGGCGTATTCGAATCCGGAGTACCGCGGGAACTATTCAAATGCAGACTTGATTAGTGTATTACTGTTATTGGTAGTTCTCAAAGTTTTGGCAGCACTGGCCTACTGATATGTGGATCGGGTGACTTGGCTGATCACGTGTCTTTGTGGACCGCTGCTCAGGGTTCCGGTCGCTGATTTTCCTGTTCCAGACTAAAACCGTCTAAAACAAACATCACTTCGGGCTTTCCTCTCATATTAAGCATTTACGCCGTGATATAACTGTTAAAAACGGCGTTAAACCCAAATCACTCACTCATTCACCCAAAAATATCACGGCGACTTGTAAATAATCCCGTCGGGATTGACAGCATGGGTGACGACCCCATTCGTCAACACTCGCCCCTTTCCGTAAACTCCAAGAAGACTCGTCCCACCCTATCGATGACTGTTCTGTGCGCAAGTACGACAAACCAATCAGAATTGCGCGTATGACATCAAGTACTTCAGTCAAAGAATCGAACAGGAACATTTTTTTATTTTGCACATGTTTTGCATCTAAAATATATACCTTAGATACAATTAAATGTGTTCAATCATACTGTATAAATACCCTAAGTCCCGATGTGTTTTAAATAACATCTGGAATATATATGACATGGCGGGTAAATACGTGAACTATTACGCAACAATTATTTTAACTATGCCCGATTGCGCTCAGACGGAACCCAGTCTCAAAAATAGCCACGATAGATGCACGAGTCGCTATTCGGCTTGTCCCGGAATAACACGAATTGGTCACGAATGCGACGACCCATGCTACCGAGGTATGAAAATAATGAATAAGTAGGGTGACGCCATCGTGACCACCCAGTAAAGCTTTCAAATATGTTTTGGTATATTTGTGGAGGACTTTTCTAAATTTGATGCTTCCGTGACAAAAACTATGTCCGGTGTAATTCCTTAGTTTGACTTGTACCACCCGTTCATCAACTGTATCTGTTGACAACTGATCTTTCTATATTTCAGTCTCGTTAGTATCACATATTGTACTCCGATTCTACGCCCCTTTCCGTCAAGATCTTTTTTATTTGTAGCAATTGTGTTTACTGTTTAGAGGCTCAATTGTTTTTCAACATGTGCAGGTACTGAGATATTTTGAACTTTGTTCTTTGGACACTTGTCTGCCAGAGAAGCGCACATTAATTGTTTCCTACAGTGCGAGGAATATGGCAAAAATATCAGTAAAGTCGGGGTTTGATCACTTTTTTTGGAAAAAAATATTTCAAAAAGCGTCATACGACTCTTGCTCAAAAGTTGTTTGATCAGGGTTACAACATTTAAGGCACCAGTAAAGCTTTCAAATATGTTTTGGTAGATGTGTGGAGGACTTTTCTAAATTTGATGCTTCAGTGACAAAAACTGTCTAGTGTAATTCCTTATTTTGACTTGTACCATATGTGCCCGTGTTTTTACAGGCGAACATTTGCCTGCCTTTGCATGTGTTTGTGACAGGTGCCCCCGGTGGGGCAGAATACGCTCACCCGTTAGCGAACACCTGGTATCAATACTGCTTGATAGTGATTCATAAACACATGCTCATGATATAGTCGGAATCGTGCAACAGACTTCTCATTATGGAAATGATTTTGTATCTTTTATTTGATCGTATGAGCAACCTTCCACTCCGTCGGGGAAGATTCCGCGCAATATTCCAAGTCACTGAACCTGACAGCCCGATCCATTAAATTGCCTCGTATGACCAGGTAAGGTTGTTGGGGGCCTATTTTAACACGGAATATCCATCGGGGTGGAAAGAAATTCACACAAATGTTCCACTGATAGGAAACCCACGCGCTGACTGGCTGATCAGAAAGTTAGCTGACCACATGTGGGGGGTTGACAGATCTTGACAGAGAGAGGTATTGAACCGGAGTCTCTATCTTTATGAATTAAAGCGGGAATGCCTTTTTTACCATTACTTGAAAAAGTGTTTAGACTCCTGTCGCCATTGTAAGTCAACTCACCGTCTCCGTTGTCTAGTGTCAAGCGTCTACCCGGAGAGGGAAAAGTCGGTGGTTCGATCACCAGCGGATCATACTAAAATACGTTGAAATTAAATGAGGGGATCAAAAAAGGACTGGTCGGCTTGGAGTCAGTATGCAGTGTCTGAGTTGGGTATCCATGTTAAAATACGGCATGGCATCCCAGTTGTCCAGCACTGTAAACGCTCGTCACGCCGATGACCTGGGTTTGATTCCCGACATGGGTACAATGTGTGAAGCCCATTTCTAGTGTCCCCCGCCGTGAAATTACTGGAATATTGCTATAAGCGGCGTAAAACCATACTCACTCTCCTACTCATTCAGGTAAGCTATCTGTTTTATGTATGCAATAATTTCAGATTAATCCTAGCGATTAAAAAAACGAAAATTGAAAACTTTTTACAAAGACTAAACGTTAGTCTACAACACATCGTGGATATTCTGAATGTCTTGGAATCCTATCCACACTTTTAATGACGCTTCACACAATTTATTAGCGCTGGCCTCCATCCAAATCAGGTAGAAGGGCTGTTATGGATGTAACAAAAATACATTTTCTACGCGAGGTAGAAGGTTCGTTGTCTTTAGATGTTTAAATCAACAATGCTAGCCTTGACTTATAAAGGTTAGGCTAAAGCAGCGATGATACAAGTCTCTCTAGACGATATCAAAACAGAACACCTGTGAGGTATACATGATGAAAATTCTATTTTGGCGTGGCTTTTGTGGTTAAATGAGAAACGTATTTGGTTTACACATAAACATCATACGTAGTCTTATGTGGCTTTATACACAGTTCTCGACATCAAACACAACTTAAACAAACGAAAACATTTACCCCGCTAAACCAAGTATCATCTTATTAGACAGGATATGTCCCTAGGTCGCACTAAGCAAATTACGTGTTCCAAATACAAACACAGACGGAAGTGGCATTACTCCTTATGATTTAATTCACAGCAGCAATATTTCGAAATCATGAAGAAAATCTAAAGAAGTATCATATTCAATATCATGTCATCATGATATGCCAGTTTTCGTAAATGAGAGGGGCGGTGGGGTAGCCTAATGGTTAAAGCGTTCGTTCGTTCGTCACGCCGAAGACCCGGGTTCGATTCCCGACATGGGTACAATGTGTAAAGCCAATTTCTGGTTTCCCCCGCCGTGATATTGCTGTAATATTGCTGAAAGCTCACTCACTTAAATGAGAGTGAATTTGATGTGACGCTACTCTGAACAGTATTTCTGATATGTCACGGCACGTCAGCTTGCATCATCTATTAGCACGTCTCCTATAGAAGACGGTTACTAGATAACGAAGCGGTAAAACGTGTTTAATCCTTGTCTGATAGTTTGACGCGTATTGATTCCTAAATAGTTTGTATCCTGAACATGTTTACAAAAGTTTAGAACCCAAAGGGTTTAAATTCTAAACATATAATCAACGACATTTATATCTAAAGCCATGATTAACATGTGTGTCATTTTCACCAAGAAGTATACTTGATATATCTTATCTCTGCGATGTTACAACATCAACACATCGGGCTTGCAAGTTAAACCATGTCAATCCAAATAGTATCTATGATGCTGAATTGCTGCTGAATTGATTAAAACAACATGCTACATTATTCAGGAAACCCAGTACAGTAAACTACGTTTATAACGAACACGCTTATAACGAACTGACGGATATAACGAACTTACTTTTTTTTGTCCTGACTATTTGCTGTAGTTATGCTGTATATATGCATATTACGAACTACGGCTATAGCGAACTAAAATTAGTGGTCCCTTTGAGTTCGTTATAACCGTAGTTTACTGTATTTGTTCTAAATGTGTTTGGATTGGAAAAAAATATATAGGAATATGTAATTCATCACTTAAATGCTATCACACAACGATTGGCATTTATCACAAATGCTTGGTGGCATTGGCCCATTATAAAGTATCCTGATTATTCAATACTAATTCGTAATTGTGTTGTGACCATTGTTACGACATTACATCACTGTGTACGTACGTACCTCGTGGAAGGGAAGGGTTAACTGAGGAATGACACTGTTAACTATTGTTCTTTCAAAACATGCTTAGAATTGAGGAATGTTGTGGGTATCCAATGATAGCTTTCGCCCATTTATACGACTCTTCCTAATATGTTGGTTGGTTGGTTTGTTTGTTTAACGACGCACTCAGCAATATTCCAGCTATATGACGGCGGTCTGGCGAGTCTTGACCAGATACTCCAGTGATTGATATCATGAGCATCGATCCACGCAGTTTGGATCGATGACATGCATCAACCAAGTCAGCGAGCCTGACCACCCGATCCCGTTAGTCGCCACTTACGACAAGCATAGTCCCCTTTTTCGGCAAGCATGGGCAACTGAAGACCTATTCTACCCGGATCTTCACGGGTCGCCCAGAAGTTGGAACAGGTGCTCGACTTATGAATGTGTTGAGGATTATGCGCAATGGCTGTGATGAATCGATTACGAGAGACCAACATCCCACAGAATTTGCAGTTTTGTTGCCACGTCATCGAATTACTCTCATGGCATGGTCAAGACAACATCTATGGTTCAGGCTACAGGACTGAAGATTAGCCTTCCTCACAAATAAGTCCAGGTTTCATTTTGACAGCAGTGATGGCTGTTAGCGTGTTAATCAACGTCAAATGGAACGTTACGCTGACGCGTGTGTTGTTCAACGTTATGCATTCGGCAGTTATCCGTCCTCACATCGCCCCGTTCCTTCAGACACATGGACGCCATATGCAGGTACTCGCGTTGCACATGTAATCACATACTTCATTGGGCAACTGAATATGCCCACATTCCCTTGACATGCTGTTTCCCCAGAGCTGTCGCCCAT
The DNA here is from genome assembly GCF_023055435.1 of Haliotis rufescens. Lineage (NCBI taxonomy): Eukaryota > Metazoa > Mollusca > Gastropoda > Lepetellida > Haliotidae > Haliotis > Haliotis rufescens. The sequence goes on along the minus strand of NW_025963890.1, from coordinate 56,650,366 downwards.
GGATGAAATGTGTAGGATGAAATTAAACGTCGTTTACGCAGTTTCGAACCAACCGGTGACGTTGGTCCAGCTGCGACAGTCCTTGGTCTGGAGAAAACATAACATAAAACAACACAAGTATCACACTTAGGATTTGGTTGATCTAAGTGATGACGTGATAAACAACACAGGTCCGTCTGCGAGTCCACAACTGTTTATTTAGACTATGACACTGAGGCGTTCTGTACAATTCGAGTCTAAACTAAACCTGCTCAGGTCTATTGCCTGTCACGGTCAGTCCCTTGTTCGAAACCACGTGCACTCTAATTGCTCGGCCACGATATATGTATTCCAGCTAGGGTGACCTTGACCAGTGTCACCATTGGTCATTCTGTACTATTGACGGAATGTGTCGAGTATTCGCCTGATGAAACCCTTGTTCAAGAACTGTTATTTATTCTCTGACCAATACATACTTGACCTGGGACACGCCAATTTGACTATAAATGCCTTATAGCGACGTGTTGTCAATATACAGCTGTGTTGCCGTCCCATCTGCCGGTCGTAATTATGGGTTATGAGGATTTCTGGGGGGAGGGGTGGGTGGTGTAATCTGGCATAATTAGTACGGGGAGCAATCTAGCCATACCCTGAATCAGTAACAAGCCTTCCTCAAAGGTCTTGTGTCGTCAATGTGGCGGCTTTGTCAAGTGTGTTTCACTGCTAATGCTTGTCATACCTGATGAGGTGAGATGAAATGGGGTTTAATGTCGCGTCCAAGATTATTGCACTTATATAGCGACGTGCATGCAAGTGTGTGTTGCTACTAGTCCGGACTGATGCCGATTTATAGTGCTAGCACTCTGACATACCATGCCACAGTTTAACATGAATACCCCAATCAGACACAGTATACTGACTCCGAGCCGACCAGTCCTTCTTTTAGCCCCATAATGCCGAACGCCAGACAGAGTAACAACAAGTACCATCTTTAAACGTCTTTTGGTATGATGCGGCCGGGGGTCGAACCCTGCCCCTTCCGCTCTCCGGGCGGACACTCTACCACTAGACCACGGAGGCTGTCATGATGAAGTCAAGTTGCTTGGACATCAATATGTTATTCTGAAGTATCTAAGAAGTATCATAATTAATACCATGTCATCAAGATATGCCAGTGTTCTTAAATGAGAGTGAATTTGATGTAACGCCACTCTGAACAGTATTTCTGATATGTCACGGCACGTCAGCTTGTATAATCTATTAGCACGTCTCCTATAGAAGACGTTGTGTCTGAAAATGTGTGGGTTAAATTCTATGTGATGTGCTTGTGTGGTGTCTTATTTTTCATAATATACTCTGCAACAGCAAAATAAGACGCGAATGTTATTCCTAGATATCCGAAATAATACAAAACTGAGGCATGAAAACTTGAAAATTAACAAATAAGTAAGCTACGGTTATAACGAACTCCAGGGACCAATTTTAGTTCGTTATAACCGTAGTTCGGTTTAAGCATATATGCAACGTATATACAGCAAATAGGGACAAAAAGTCCAGTTTGTTGTATCCGTCAGTTCGTTATAAAACGTTGTTTACTGTTGTATACACACGTTTCCCTGCCCAATGAGTGAGTGAGTGAGTGAGTGAGTTTTTACGACGCTTTTAGCAATATTCCCGCAATATCACGGCGGGGGACACCAGAAATGGGCTTCACACATTGTACCCATGTGGGGAATCGAACCGGGGTCTTCGGCGTGACGAGCAAACGCTTAAACCACTAGGCTACCCGACCGCCCCTCCCTGCCCAATGAAATGATCATATGCCGACCCTTTAAAAGTTTGATACTGGTCAGGAAAAAATGGGAATTCCATTTGAAACATGCTCTGATCAAGTTTTTACTTGAACTTTGGAATTCATTCTTGGGGATATCTGCAAAAACCTTTTTAAAATCCGGCGTTTGGTCCTATGTGAAGGGGTAAATCCATAAAGGTTGTTCTTTTAAGGAAGAGAATATATGGATGTCGACTTCTCTATTATAAGGAACAAAACGTTTCGGAGTATATGCTGACTCCTTCATCATTCACCTGATGAAGGAGTAAGCATATACTCCGAAACGTTGTGTCCCTCATAACAGAGGCCATATACACTCATTACCGCGGCAGTGATCGTTAATGATAATCTACTGCTGAGGCCTGTCCCTCGGTATATGGTCTCTGCTCATAATAAAGAAGTTGACATCCATATATTCTTTTCCTTTTGTGTATCACTTCTAAATGCCTTTCAAACACATGTTGTTCTTTTATTTGAAAACATTGTGCCCGCTGAATTAATAACACATCAGCACCCCATGACGATCCCGAGCTCCGTTTCTGGACATCAACAATGTGTGAGTGCTTTACGGCCAGACGAAACAAATGGTATGTGCATGCGCCGCACGGACATTCATCTAATCACGTGGGATGTTGTACGAGACGGCACTCTAGTAGCCTCAATATCATATTCAAGGCCGAAGGCTGTCGTCTGCTCAGTGTGTGCGGTGGCTGTAAACGATCGGACTCGCGTCTGGAATTACCTGGAGTATATTTCGCGCTGTAGGTAAGATCAACACATTATTTGAAAGATCTTTACTTTAATTGTCACTGATTTATCGCGATTGGAAGAATGTCTTTGCTAGGAGAAAATATATTGCTAAATTCTGTCGCGACACATATGAAACGGATACCAATTATCTGACGGTGTACAAGGGCGATTTTCCCATGATCTGATTGTCTTGCATAACACGACTTATTTGCGTTCTAACAACATGTCAATCTCTCCATCGTATTACAGGATTGGATACATTATTGTATTGCAACGTGATTGTTTTGCTACTATACTACTCACCATTTGAATGGGATCATCGGACATGTCATTCTATTTAAACATACACTTGACATGGGCGGATACAGCTTTTTTGAAGGGGGGGGGGGGGGGGGGGGGGGGGTGCACAATTAAGATCTATTTATTGTCTTTAGTGGTAATGTTTTCGAAATAAAAGGGGGGGGGGGGGGGCGCACCCCCCTCTGTATCCGCCCATGCTTGACATGTTATGAGAATCATGTTTGTGTATCATGGAGAGATACAAAATATTCCTATCCCTAAATACATATGTGTTTTATGAAACCAAAGCCAAGCGAACCAAATCTGGCCAGCTCTGTTCCACATGAAATCAGCAGCAGTGTCAAGGTTTGAGAGGAGAGAAATGTATTATTATGAAAGATTTCATAGACTATATGCTATTCTAGAAATATAACGCCATTGCGTATTACCTTTTCCCTGTGCCTCTGGAGCGGCTGAATAAATTCATATTACTTCTTAGATAAACATATGCAGTTCAATCGAATCAACCTGGGACTCGAGAGTGGAACGGGTTATAGCTACAGGTCACACGGGGGTCAGTTTGGGAGGTCAGCTAAAGGCCACTCATGTGGACAGCCCGGCCGTTCTCCTTGACTGGTCATCGCTTGTGTATGCTGTAGGTAAGGCCAGGTTTACACAGTGCCGATTATAGCTCCCGTTTGAGATCAGACAGCTCAACGACACGAAAAGTGAAAAAATCGGATTACTTTCCTCAATGATCCTACCATTGTCTGATTTGGTTGGTTGGTTGGTTGGTTTGTTGTTTAACGCCGCACTCAGCGATATTCCACCTATATGGCGACGGCCTGTAAATAATCGAGTCTGAACCAGACAATCCAGTGATTAATATCATGAGCATCGACCCTGAACGCAGTCGTATACGTTCGTAACAGAGTCCTACGGGTCGGGAAAGGTCCAAAGAGGTCGGCTAAGCACTCCCGACAGTATGATGCGTCCCGTTACATTCGGGAAACACAGCCGATTTTGTCTAGTCGGATTACAATCGTGACTATGCCGTGACAGATTCTGCTGTATCGGATCAAAATCGTAACAATGTCCTGTGTTGTCGGGACGGTGTCCTGTGGATCGGGACGCTGTCGTGATGAACGAGCATGAATTGTTCATTGCCGCTTCTTGTCGATTGAGTCCAGATTGCGTTCAGATCTTGCCGAATGCGAACCGTCTATGTCGGTTCACTGTCTGATATCTGTCTGATCGCTTCGGGAGAATCGGGACGCTGTCGGGACAGATTCGGTCGTTTTTTTACCATGCGGAAGATACAAATCGGTTCAGATTCGGATTGAGAACGGGAGAATCGGGGCGAATTCGGCTGGAAACGGCTGAATCGGGACACTTCCTGAAAAATATCTGATTGTTTGTGAATTTCCTGCCACGAATCACAGGTTCTTGATCAGACTTTTGACACATTTTAATTGGGAATGGTCCTATCAAGGACGGCAGTAAAAATCCTTAATGTGTGACTTAGCCCTTACGCGAGGTTTATTCAGCTCAACCATAACGTTGCGACCTCTTGTGTCAAATAAATCATATGCGGATATTGTAATTGTTTGTGTACGCGTATGAACTGATAAAGGAATTGATGATTATGCTCCAATAGACCAACATCTAGTCTCTGAAATGAACATATTTTATAGAAAAAGACATGAACTCTGGAATGTCTGCTGACAGTTTCTTCATATGAACAAGATAGTTACATTTCCTTAACAATCCTCTGTTTCGCGGATTGGGTAAAATATACGCAAATCGAAGTGTTATTATTCATTGTGTTAATACTAACTTGCGATTTTACTGTTGAGAAACATTACCGATTATATTTTACCAATTAGTACTGTTTTATTATCCCTTTACCGTGTCATTCATGGACAAAATGTTCATTTTCAATCAAAGTGTCATTTGAGAAAAACATTTACTTCAAACTAAATTTAATTTAAATCGCCAAAGAATTGGTGTTCAACGTAAGCAACTGTTTTAGAGATGAGTGCTGTTGGATATAACCCAATTTCCACGGTATTATACGGGTACAAACAATACCTCGTATGACGTGTGAGGGCAAGGGCGGCCCAGTCGCCTAAGCCGCCGAAATTCGCTATGCAGAATTACGTTCCTTGAACGCCGCCTCCGTGGTCTTGTAGTAGAGCGTCCTCCCGGAGAGCGGAAGGTCCGGGGTTCGATCCCCGGCCGCGTCATACCAAAAGACGTTAAAAGATGGTACTTGTTGTTACCCTGTCTGGCGCTCGACATTAAGGGGCTAAAACAAGGACTGGTCGGCTCGGAGTCAGTATACTGTGTCTGAGTGGGGTATTCATGTTAAACTGCGGCATGGTATCTCAGTGAGCTAGCACTATAAATCGGCATCAGTCCTGACTAATACAAGCAGCCACAGACACACACGTGCATGCGCGTCGCTATATAAGTGCAATAATCTTGGACGCGACGTTAAACCCAAATTCACCTCACCACCACGTTCCATGAACACACCAGAAACCTATGATTGTGGGTTGGAATCACTGATCGCCCCGATTATGTTTCTAGGTCTGTCAGCACCTTACCAGTGCTCGTGGGTTTCACCAAAGTGGTAAACATATGAGACCTGCATCGCTTCGGGGGTTTCTTTCACTGACGCCGTGATATTACTGGAATTCTGTTCAGAGCGGCTTTAAACCCAACTCACTCACTTACTCGGTTGACGTTCTGTATGTTTATCTGTAGTAATCCCCGACTTGTGTAATTTCCCGTTGTAAGGATGTAGTTTTTGTGATGACAGGTTCTTGTTCTGCTACTGCGAGACTTTCGCGACGTTATCTTGGGTTTCGCAGGATTTCTCGACTCAGAGCCAGTAGACACAGGTGTCTTTGTAAGAAGCATAACAATGGCCAAAAAGTATTTACTAAATCTATGTTTTGTTAGTATATTTTTGTGCGACCTTGTCAAGGTCGTTCTCGAGATTCAAGGGTAAATCTCAACCCAAGCACGTGTAATGTTACACATAGCTTCCGCTACTGTACACTGATGGCGTTCTGTACCAGTTGAGAATGTTAATAAGTATAGGTTAGACCACCTTGACCCCGAGGCTGGTAGCAGTGTTTAACTGACTATTGCAACGATTAAACACCGGATCCGAATGGTGTAATCTATTTCAGCAAAAGAACTCTCAAACCTCAAATGTTTAAACAACATTGTTTTGATAACCATATTTAAAAAAGACTCAACAACTGTATGTTTAACTGTGAGAGTCTACCCTGTGTGATGCACGTGAAATACGTTTCCAGAGCCTTATGTTTAACTGTGAGAGTCTACCCTGTGTGATGCACGTGAAATGTGTTTCCAGAGCCTTATGTTTAACTGTGAGAGTCTACCCTGTGTGATGCACGTGAAATATGTTTCCAGAGCCTTATGTTTAACTGTGAGAGTCTACCCTGTGTGATGCACGTGAAATATGTTTCCAGAGCCTTATGTTTAACTGTGAGAGTCTACCCTGTGTGATGCACGTGAAATACGTTTCCAAAGCCTTTCGCATGTGCATTTCGCTCTCTCGTAATTTTTCCTTCTTAACTCCACATGATTTCTTCCCTATAGCCGTGGCAGAAAACATACATTTGTCAGCCTTCGGTGCGGATTGCGCGGGTTCTAATCCCACTAGCGACACATTTTCGTGTAATTGTTCCATCATAGTGAATAAAAGGTGGAAAGAGAAGTTCCGTCATTGCCTAGTAGTGTTTAACTTACAATTCAGTTAGGTCATGTATGGTCAAACACAAAGGTTGAAAAATAGTTAATATTGTATTTACCCAAAACAATTAGCCATTGAACCTTTGAGGGAATGTCTCAAAACTTTAGGAATTAATTATTGACTTCACTTTTGAACTGGTCCCTAATCAGAATCTTACTGCATGTCGTCGTATTATTGCTGACGGCGCAGTAAAACACGTCACTGTAAGCCACTGCTGTTACAAATAGTAACCCTACGATCTTTGGGCCTCCTTCCCAAAGTAATAATTCTTAGTCCGGGTTTGAAAAACTAGTAGAGGATGCATGGCGATGGAGCCACCAACGATTCTGGCGACAGCATTCATGTGGCACAACAAAAAAATCGCTGTGAGCCGTTTACTTGTCAGATACAAGGACACATAACTTGTTTCATAAATAGCTTCTACCGAAAGTATATCTGTAACACAAAGGGCTCATTCCAGTGCGTGTCTATAAAACAAAGACAAATGTATGCAGCATGATAGGAATTTGGCACTGGTTCTTTTGTCCAAACAAAAAATCTTGTTGCTTCAGGTATCTAAGGACGGAAAAAGCTTCACTAAAAGTATCTAGATTTCGGAGTTTTTCCTTTTTATCATCATTTATTATCGGAGATGTCGCAATGAAATTGTACCACAATGCCGACAATTGCGACATCATCGGTTAACACAATCATATGACATGACGAATCTCTCTGCCACTGAAACTGGTTGGCTCTACCTTCACGTTCAAGACACTGGCTATTGCTGTTTACAAACTGAAAAAGATGAAAGAGTGTTTTTGGATGATGAAAAGAATCTCATCCCATTATTATATGCATAGTTTTAACAATTTATCAACACGAGAGAGATTCTCAAAATATATATTTCATCACAAGGACCAGTGAGTTTCTACCTTGTCTGACATGTTATACTTTGTTAATTTTTTCATGGTTTATGGTTGAAACTAGGTCTGATCTATTCAGTTTTAATGTTTTCAAGGATAGTCAAGAATTACTTTGTTATACTCATAAAGTATTTATTTGAGGTGAACATCATTATCAACCTCGGGGACATTCCGGGTAAGAACATAGGTCCACAGCAAACTGTGACTTGGTTGACTGATGGATCAGGTGGTTAGGCCCTGTGACTTTGTTGATTGATGGATCAGGTGGTCAGGCCCTGTGACTTGGTTGATTGATGGATCGGGTGGTCAGGCCCTGGGACTTGGTTGACTGATGGATCGGGTGGTCAGGCCCTGGGACTTGGTTGACTGATGGATCGGGTGGTCAGGCCCTGTGACTTGGTTGATTGATGGATCGGGTGGTCAGGCCCTGTGACTTGGTTGATTGATGGATCGGGTGGTCAGGCCCTGGGACTTGGTTTATTGATCGATCGGGTGGTAAGGCCCTGTGACTTGGTTGGTTGATGGATCAGGTGGTCGGGCCCTGTGACTTGGTTGACTGATGGATCGGGTGGTCAAGGCCATGTGACTTGGTTGACTGATGGATCGGGTGGTCAAGGCCATGTGACTTGGCTGATTGATGGATCGGGTGGTCAGGCTCTGTGGCTTGGTTGACTGATGGATCGGGTGGTCAGGTTTGGTGACTTGTTCGAAGATCGCTTACTGTGGTATATTGTTGACTGCTATGAAAACCAAATTTTACCAGAAGTAGTGAGTGAAAAGAGTACTTTTCGCTGGTGGTAATACAATATATAATACTCACCTCCAAAAGACACCGAACTAAAGAAACATTTGGAGAAGTAGTGAGTGATTGAGTATGGTTTTACGCCGCTTTTAGCAATATTCCAGCAAAATCACGGCGGGGGACACCAGAAATGGGCTTCACACATTGTACCCATGTCGGGAATAGAACCCGGCGACGAGCGAACGCTTTAACCACTAGGCTACCCGACCACCCTCTTCTAAAAGCAGAGTCGATTGTTCGATTCCGACTATATCATGTGCATGTGTTTACGAATCACGAGTGTTCTCGTCTCGCACCATGACTGTGGAATATAATATTTTATGAAAACATCTGGATTAAAATAATAGCAAGTCTAGCCAGCTGTATTCCACTATGAAATCAGCATTAGGAAAGTTATTTGTTTTATTTTTAGAGGAGAGAAATGTTTTGTGCCATAAAACAAATCTGAACGTTTTATTGAGGCCTGGAAAGTTGTAAGCAATTGTTTTAACGTTAGGCTCATTGCTGTTGGCTGAGTCTTTATCATCTGGTCTTGATATTATCGGCGTGAAGAGCGCAGAGAGGAATTTGCTGTGACACAGCTGAATTATGTCTGGAGTGAGGGGGGATGTGCTGTTTTCTCTATGTCAGTTGATTAGGCTTATATTAGTGAGTGGTCTAAAGTGAATTTTACACCACAGTTAATATTACGCTTTTTCACAGGTATTTTCCCCTTTAAGCTATATGGAATCTGTTTCGGAGGATTATCCAGACTGGTTGTTCTCTTGCATCTGGGCGTTCGGGTAGCCTAGTGGTTAAAACGTTTGCTCGTCACGCCGAAGACCCGGGTTCGATTCCCGACATGGGTACAATGTGTGAAGCCTATTTCTGGTGTCTCCCGCCGTGATATTGTTGGAATATTGCTAAAAGCGGCGTAAAACCATACTCACTCACTCACTCACTCTCTTGCATCTCTTGAGGCTAGTGAAATATTTGGATGGACCTCTTTTTCAGATGTTGTTATAAGCTACAAAAACCACTCGTCCCGGGGGCGGTCGGGTAGCCTAGTGGTTAAAGCGTTCGCTCGTCACGCTGAAGACCCGGGTTCGATTCCCGACATGGGTACAATGTGTGAAGCCCATTCCTGGTGTCCCTCGCCGTGATATTGCTGGAATATTGCTAAAAGCGGCGTAAAACCAAACTCACTCACTCACTCGTCCCGAAATGTGCCGGTTCTCATACTGTACAGTACGTAGAGTCTCTCAAACAAACCTTGAAACAAACATATCCGAAAACTCCCAAATAAGTCTAGATTTCTTCCTTTTCAGGCTGCAAATAGAGATTGTCTGGTGCCTTTCTAATAAATGTTAGTTTATGTCTACCCTAAACCCTGAATAGTATTACGCTTTAACCACTAGGCTACCCGACCGCCCTTGGAGAAATACAGAAGTTAAGAACCACTTGATGACAGAACAGTGTGGCGCCTTAAGGATTCTTGTAGAACAGCAAGTCCATGTTAATATTTTATTTGGTGACACTTTTGGTACAGTGGTCAAAGGTGTTGCAACAGAGTTGTGTTCCTTAGGCTTACCAGGAACTTAATATCGTTGGTTTGAATCCAACATTCGTCCAGATTATGCTTCTAGGCCTGTCACCACCCTATCCTGCCCGTGGAGATCCGGGTTAGAAAAGGTCTAGGTCTTCAGCATCCCATGCTTGTTGTAAAAGACGACTAACGGGATCGGGTGGTCAGGTTCGCTGCCTTCGTTGATGCATGTCATCGTATCCAAATTGCGTAGATCGATGCTCATGATATCAATCACTGGATTGTCTGCTCCATCTTGATTATTTATTTACAGACCGCCGTCATATGGCTGGAATATATCTGAGTGCGGCGTTAAACAACAAACAAAACATACCATTGCTCGTACATCTGAAATAATGTTCAGTGTTTTGAAAATGAGGCTAAAACAGGTACAATATTCGAGTCGCGTGAGGGATTTCTATGAAAGCAAAACACATACTTTGTTGAATCGACCATGCTTATAGAAAAGATTTCGTTCCATTCGGAAATAAAAGACAAAGGGTCTCTTTCACTGGATACAATAATCACTTCTGTAAGTATAAAATGACTTATCAGAATGTGTATACAACGCAGGTCGACGGTTTTGATGTGTAACCCTATTATTAGGTGATAATTCTTTGATGTTATGATTCCAGTAATGACATCCTAAAGTTATATGTGGAGGCCACATTTCGGCCGACAAACTGACATAACTGTAATAGTTAACATAAAACGATGATTTCCATCTCAAACACCAGCTATGTCTGTCTGTCTAATCTCACTGAATTCATTTTCCTTTAATAATTCCAATTGATTTCTAAAGTTGTTTTTCTCTTTGAATTATAAAAATAGTGGGGATCAAAATATGTTGCTTTTCTTGCGATAATTTAAAGTGTGTCCGTTATTTGATCTTTGCACGTCGACTCTCTGGTGTCCGCCGCTGTGACATTGCTGAAAGATTGCTAAAAGCGGCGTAGGACCATACTCACTCACTGAGGCGCCGCGATTCGCTGTGCAGAGTTGCGTCCCTTAGGCACGCCAGAGACCTATGATCGAGGGTTGGAATCCCGGTTCGCCCAATCATGTTTCTGTCTGTCAGCACCGAGCCCCTGCCCTTGGGTTTCACCAATGTGGTAAACGCCTGAGACCTTCATCACTTCCGCCTTAACCCCCACATTAAGCTGACACAACATGATATGACTGGAATATTGTAAAAAGCGGCGTTAAACCTAACTAACGTCACCACCTCAGAAACCACAGGATCAATCAAACTAGTACTTAGCATGCTTGTTTTCTATCACCAGTTACATTTCCTGAATTTCAATGTGACCGCCATTTTGTTTTTTGTAAACAAGTTCAATCATTTTCTTCTAAAAAACCACAAGGTATTTTCCTGCATGATAAACTCGGCTCTCGTGTTTGCCTCCATAATAAGGATGAAGTGTGATTAAATTAACAATAAATAAGGTGCTTTTACTATTTAGGGGTGTCTTTCATTTCCAGGACCCGTGAAGATTCCGGGGTAGAATAGGTCTTCAGCAACCCATGCTTGCCGTAAAAGGTGACTATGCTTGTCGGGATCGGGTGGTCAGGCTCGCTGACTTGGTTGATGCCATTGATCCCAATTGCGTGGATCGATGCTCATGATATCAATCGCTGGATTGTCTGGTCCAGAGGCGATTATTTTCCAGACCGCCGTCATATAACTAGAACATTGCTGAGTGCAGCGTTAAACAACAAACCAACCAACTACCTTTCATTTCCAGAGCAGACCTCGCAATCTGAAACTTTGCACAAAACATTTGAAGAGCCAGTTGTTAGCCACAATCATAGTTTTGCCATTCGGTTTTGGTGTTGTTGACTGGATGATAGGTCGCCGAGTCATTCTTTTGTATAAATCATAACATTTATAAGTTTCACCAAATTGTTCTTAAAATTCTGCTTTCAGGTAGTGTCTACCCATCTGACTTCCCAAAATGACGAAGAAGATTACCGTCCTCGTTTGCGGGGGAGGCAATGGCGCCCACGTGACAGCTGGTCTCGCTGCATCACGTGATGACATTGAAACGAGGGTGCTCACGACGTTTTCTGACGAGGCAGAAAGATGGACGAACATCATGAAGGAGAACGATCTCAGGATTACCGTCGATGAAGGTGACATAAAAAGCGGAGAATCGGTAGATTTTAAGGTTAAACTCAATTGCATCACCAAAGACCCGTCGAAGGCAGTTCCGGGTGCCGATGTCATAATTTTCACTGTTCCAGCGTTTGCCCATCAGAGCTACCTCGAAGCCATTGAGCCCTACATTCAACCTAACACCACCATTGTTGGAATGCCCGGTCAGCCTGGGTTTGAGTTCCAGGTGTTTGATGTGCTTAAGGACAAGGCCAAGCAGTGTGTCGTCATGTCGTTTGAGTCTTTGCCTTGGGCATGTAGGATCGCTGAATTTGGCAAATTTGTTCAGATCCTGATGGTAAAGGTAAATCTTATGGGATGTATAATTCGCGGTCAGAGCAAGCCTTCGTATGATCCAATGGAAGCTGTTCAGAGAGTGATGGGAAAAGCACCTATTCTTACCCAGGCGAATAATTACATTGAACCAATACTCGCCACTAAGTCTATCATCCATCCTCCGATAATGTACGGTAAATGGAAAGACTGGGATGGTAAACCCATTGAAAAGAAGCCCCTATTCTACCAAGGTCTTGACGAAGAGCAAGCTCGTTATCTTGGCGGTATAAGTGACGAGTTGGTGGCGACGGCCAAAGCTATTGCAGCACAGAAACCGGAAGTGGATCTTTCCGGTGTCCTTCACCTTTACGACTGGTACCTTCGCGATCACAAACCATACATCAAAGATACAACCAGTCTCCTAACTGTCTTGCAGACAGACACGGCATATGACGGCCTTGTCCATCCGATGAAGGAAACAGAAGATGGCAAATTTGTTCCCGATTTTCGCTACCGGTACTTGACAGAGGATGTCCCGAACGGCCTGGTGGTGACCAAAGGGCTAGCCCAGATCGCGGGCGTCCCCACACCCTCCCATGATGAGGTGATAGCCTGGTGTCAGAAGCAGCTGGGCAAGGAGATCATTGTTGGTGACGAGCTGAAGGGGAAAGATATAGGTAGTACAAGATGTCCTCAGCGTTATGGCATCAACACTATGGATGCTCTTGTTAATATCATGTGAACAATGACGCTGTCTTTGACGTCAGGAAAACGTAATTGGCATAACAAGTAGGTCGTTCAGGGTTGTTCTGGAGTATTACCGAAAAAAATGAACTGTCACATAACATTATTTAAAAGATAATTAATTATGCTTCATTTTATTGAAATAAAAGACATTATCTCCCCCAAAAAATACATTGGTCCAAGGTGTTTACATTACATAATATTCAAGCTCACAAATCTCCAGAAATCCCAGCCCCCTCCGAATATCAAATGATCGGCCCTTTATGCAGAAAAACCTGAGGAATGTTTTTATGTTATAGGAAAATTGTTGATTTTGATTGGAGTCAACAAAATGGTATGTTCTCCCAGGACGCAGGCAACAGCGTGCTGTTACGTGTGACGTTACCTCAGGGACAAAATTGCCCGTATGAAAGAATCATCAATACACTTGCGATACTCGATAGCAGAATGCCATGCATTGCTTTCGTAGCGCTTAAACCTGAAACCCATGATCAATCTCATTAGAATCAGATCTTAGTTCTCGCTATCGCTAAACAAAGATCTGAGGACATCCTATTACGGGTCACGTCAGAACGATCTTTCATCCGACCAATCAAAGCGTCGCCTATCGGATCGTGAAAGTGCTATCGGAATGTGTTTCCTAATCATGCAACTTTGAAACGTTAACACGGGGTATTCCGAACGACAGTTAAGGCCCTACGAGTGATTCCGTCAAAATTATCGTCTATCTCTCGCTTCCGTGGGCTAAACATTTGAACGGAGGAGGTGTTGCACAGTGCGTGGGAAGCACTGCCATACAATCTCTGCCATATATTAGACATTCTGGAATGTTCGTTTGTTCAGTTTTCAAAATTTTAATCGAGAACTGTGTCAACATATTTTACAAGCGTAGTCTGAAATGGAAGTTGCCAGCCTGAAACGAGTGCCGTAAAGCTCGAGAAAGCTGTTTTCTAATTGGCTGATGTCGACTTCTTGTTAGTCATTTCAGTGGTCGGTCAAAGTTCGCGAAAGGTCGTTCTGACGTGACCCGTAATGGGACGCCTCAGATCTTTGTTCTGTTCAGCGGCAGCGAGAACATCTGATTTTAATTAGATTGAACCCATGATTTAACGGTCATGGTGTTTTGAAATGACACAAAAATCGCCTAACTGAAGGTTGTCGAATCAGCTGCTTACCAATGTACATTCCCTTAGCATCATGGCTCTTGTTACAGTTCGAACTATAGTTTGAAAGAGTATTTACGATCCGTCTATAATATTCCGTGGCATTAGATATTTTTAGCGTAGTTGTCTCGGGGATTCTTGTAGAATCTTATCCAGAATGTTTTTTGTTGTTTTTAACTTTGTTTTACATAAAGGTAGATGTACTGTGTGTGTTGTGATTTAACTACTTTGTTAACTTTCCATTCATTTTATTGTTTATGTATTCAAGATGCAAGATCTTGCCATGCGGAAAGTCCACTCGATAAAGTAAATACAGTAAACTACGGTTATAACGAACTCAAAGGGACTACTAATTTTAGTTCTTTATAACCGTAATTCGTTATAATCATATATACAGCATAACTACTGCAAATAGTCGGAACTAAAAAATCAGTTCGTTATATCCGTCAGTTCGTTATAAGCGTGTTCGTTATAACCGTAGCTTACTGTATATCGTCGAGATCCGCAAACGGTTGTTACTCCACTGCACCATGCTATTTCTGTGTGAAATATGCTTAAGATAGGGCGTATTGTCTGAAAGTAAGCCACACTCTTCCTGATAATATTTGCCAATTCGTAAATATATATAACAAATATATCCTATATATAATATTTGCATATATCTTCAATGGCAATTACCTCATCACAGGGATACATATAATACGTTTCTTGATAATAATCGTGTATAAATATACTATATAATGCTAGGGGGCACGGGTGGCCAAGTCGTCTAAGTTGCGTCCCTTGGGCACACCAGAAACATATTATTGTGGGTTCGAGTCCCGGTTCGCCCCGATTATATTTCTAGGTTTGTCAGCACCATAACGTGCACGGGGTTTCACCGAAGTGGTCAACGTCGGAGACCCTCATCACTTCGGGCTTTCCTCCCACATTAAGCTGACATGCCGCGATATAACTGTAATACTGTTATAAGCGGCGTTAAACCCAACTCGCTCACTCATTATATAATGCTAGTTGATTGTTATAGCTTGGACCGGTGCGCCCAGTACAAGACCGCAGCCATATAGCTGGAATACTGCTGAGTGCGGTGTTAAACAACAACAAGCAAACAGTACAAAATATCTGCTGAGCCCAAGTTTAAGATAGCAGTGGTATGTCTTAATGCAAACTTAACTTACTGATGTGCAAATACTTCCACATAGCAAAGATGTTATCAAATGCTCAAAGCTGTTGTTATGCTAAAACAATAGTATTCCAACATGGCGCTTCTGCCAAAGAATGCTCAATAAAAACCAAACCGACGTGTTTTACGTGCACTTTTACTGTCACAGATCGGGTGTCGCTGTTTATTGTTACGTTTGTATGAAGAACGTGACACCATTCTGTCTTTGTACCGTCTTTATGAATTTTTGAAATTAATAAATTGAGTGTTCTCGCGGTTTTGTGTGCTCTTCATTTCTTTTATAGGCTTTAGGTTTCAGCTTAAAGTTAAGGAACACCCGATTATTTCATATTACTAAAGTTGATATGTCATGCCATGACATATTAATTATTCTACCTTGACTTTGAAGAATGCTTGATTCTGATTGGTTGAAGAGAAGTATCCTCCCTTCTGATGCCAAGTGGTAAACGTCTGAGACCTGCACCACTTCGGGCTTCCCGGTGATGTGGATACTGTAACAAAGCGGCGTTAATCCCAATTCACACACTCCCCCTACTGATACGACCCGTGAAGATCCGGGGTAGAATAGGTCTTCAGGAACCCATGCTTGCCTATATATAAAGACCCGTGAAGGTTCCGGGGTAGAATAGGTCTTCAGCAAAACATGCTTGCCGTAAAAGGCGACTAACGGGATCGGGTGGTCAGGCTCGCTGACTTGGTTGATACATGTCATCGGTCCCAATTGCGTGGATCGATGCTCATGATATTAATCACTGGATTGTCTGGTCCAGACTAGATTATTTACAGACCGCCGTCATATAGCTGGAATATTGCTGAGTGCGGCGTTAAAGAACAAACCAACCAACCAACCAACTTTATATAAAGCATGTTGTTTTTTTTCTATCAGATTCAAGAAGATGTAATTTCTGTATATGCACGTGACATCATATTATGAGTAGGTATCAATTGTACTTTATGGCCATAATACTGAATAAACCTGTCTGTCAAGCTTGCCGTAAAAGGCGACTAACGGGATCGGGTGGTCAGGCTCGCTGACTTGGTTGAAGCATGTCATCGATCCCAATTGCGTGAATCACTGGATTGTCTGGTCCAGACTCAATTATTCACAGACCGGCGTCATATAGCTGGAATGTTGCTGAGTGCGGCGTAAAACAACAAACCAACAACCAACATACTAATACCGCTTTTAAATTAAGCCTTTTCACACCCAAAACGTGCGTATGAACACATCGATCTATTGAGTCTACGCATCGATATCAGAACAACTGCTAATCGAACTTGATGAAATCTAATTACATAACACGCAACAATCACGTGAAATACACTCTGTGTCACGGCCACTTAATCATCGGTCACAAAAGTTTGCCTCTCTCGTCGTCCGCAGTTTTAACATCAATGATCGCAATACTTTCAGGGTGTCTTCTGCATGCAATGTTTGTGCAGTAGGCTCCTTTTCACCAGGACATCGTCAGGATAATGTTGAACACAACTACAGATCGAGATTGCCCTCTGGGTTCATGCAATTTGTAAATAGCACTGTTGCCGTTAACAACTATTTTGGCAGCCACGGACGTAGGTATAGTTCTGCCAGGTTGAATTTCAGGCTGGAGAGATAGTAATTCGTGATATGTATTATTGTTTGGAAACTATTTCAAACCAATTGCTACATAAGTACGAATTAACTAAAATTCAGTTATTCAATAATGTTTTTATTTTAGAAATAAATTCGTCCAGCATCTTTTTCACTACAACCTGTCACCCCTACAGTTGGAAGATGTTATGATGATTTCCACGAAATGACTTCAGTCAAACTCCAAATACACTAAGCTGCGATGAAGTTATAAATATAATCTTTCGAAAGTTACTGAGTTTTGAACTGTATAACTTGAACTAGTCAAGACTGAGTATTTTAATCTTCAACTTTTGTAATGTTTGAAATATTAATAACCATCTGTGACACATTTTCGTAATGTTCTAAGAAAGCGGACCTTTGTACCATGTGTAATGTATTAAGCGTTCCAAGACAGAACCGTTTTCAAAACTCTCTTGCCGTCAAGAGAATGGAGATAAGCCTACTGTGTTTTGAAATTGACTGTAGTTCCACTGTCGGAAGCCAATTAGATACCCGAAATCCCCACGTCAGACTTGTAGTTAGTCAGTGGGAAAGACCAGTCGTGCCCAAGAAAGGCTGTGAATATTTTGAATCATCCGATGTCCTTCCACATCGAACAAGGTGCTGGTGGTTCACATTTAGACGGTGTGTAGAGTTGTGTCCCTTGGGTACACCAGAAAAGTGATTGTGGGTTTGACATTCCGGTTCGCCCCGATTATGTTTCTAGGTTTCTCAGCACCAAACCCGTTTCATGGGTTTCTCCAAAGTGGTAAGCGTCTGAGACCTGCATCACTTCGGGCTTTCCTCCCACAGGAATCTGATACGCCCGTATATGACTGGAATACTGTTCAAAGCGCGTTAAACCCATCTCACACGCGCACTCACTTTTAGAATCCTACCTTCTGTAGCTGTGGATAGGTCCTCATTCACGGCTAGAAACCTGTGACGTCATCTATATTTTTCAGAGGAATCTGATAATCGTATAATGACCTCTATTGTTCTTTGGCCTGTTAGAGGGAGGTACATACGTATGGGTTAGACCACGAGAACCAAGTGTCTAATCGTTGAAATGGCTGATTAAACCACAATTAGACACTGGGGTCCGAGTGGTCTAGCGTACTTAAACCATGTCCAACATTTATGGCACCTAAAATGCTTAATATTTGAAAGATAGTCAAGAACAGCTCAACTGTGAGAACACTATATGAGTCAGTCCTCCGTGAAGCATGTGAAACGTGTGCCCCGAGCCTTTCGCACGTGCACCTCGCATTTTGCCGATGTGGGTTATGAAATGCATGTCCCGGGGCCAGTATACCATTCCTTTTGGACCAACCCAAGCACATTTATCAATCAACTAAATATTACGTGCCCATGTTGATGGCCTATTATGAGCAAATATAGCCCTGATCAAGATAATAGTATTTTCTTTTCTATCTGTTCGTTGCGTTGAACGAAAAGCTACCAAATTATAAGTACTGTACAAATACTAGAATACATAGAGTAACATACTGTATAAAAATTGCATAAAACACATTTCGGAGCTCATAAAGGGATAAGCAATTGGTACTGATGTAAGTAAATATTTAGTTGTTAATTTCATACCCTTTCTCCCATGAGAAAGGAGACTACATTCGTTCGCCTTCAGTGCAGACTTAGCGGGTTCGAATCCCGCTGGCGACAAACGTTTTTCATGAAATTATAATAAACCTTATGACCTATAATAACCTTAATAGATAGTCATATGCCCGACGGCATGTCATTGAATGTGTACAACGTAGACATAAATAGAGCTTAATAATACTGAAAATATAGCAATACATGAACAACTGAATTAAACAGGTGTTATGTGCGCTCACGGGTTTTGCGTGTACAGTATAGTTGCCTCGCTTAATAACTACATTGTTTAAACATTAATTACACCAAAGGTAGTTTGAATCATTTGAATGGAATACACACAGTAATCATTTAAAGATACATTCATTTACATACATTTCAATTGCAAACATTCAATAAAATATACAGTTTACAACAGATGCACAGGAATTACTTTGCTTCCACCAGCCCGATTATGTGTAATTTTAATATGCTGATCCAATGTCTAAAAACGTTATCATATTATATTTTATACTATTTTAATATACACTATATTGTAAGATTGTTTTTAGTGCTACATGATGTTACCTAACTATAATAATAACTTTACTGGTTACCTTAATCATTAATGCCAAATTTAAAATGTTGATTATATTCAAAGCAACTAAGAATATAGAATGCAATAGAAAACAGGAAAAATAGGAATATAGTTTAAGAACATACAATATATATGAAGTGAACATATCTTACCTTAAAACAACCAAGAGAAGCATCTGTTAGTGGTCAGTCTTTATTCCGTGTATCTCATCAGTGAGGTACCCACTTACTTACTTACTTTTATTGGAGATTTAACGTGCGCTTTCCGACTGCAAGCGTATGTCGCACACGGGCCCGGCCAGGTCATTTAATGTGTTTCCAAAAAGAGGAAAAGTGAGTTTGTGCAACCCAGGAGGGGGTCTTTAGGGGTTATTATATAGTAATTTTGAAATTTTGATATTTGGAAAGAATGCCAAGAGTGGGTGGGGGACGAACAAAGGGAGCTGTGTGTGTTGGGTGGTTGTTAGATAAGGTAGTTTTGGTTTTGATATTTTATTTGGGGTTTAAATGCGACTAATTAGTCCTGTTTTAATTAGGTATATGCCTAAGGCTTTGAATTTTTCTAATTTATTTTGTGGATTTAGGATTGATTCTAGTGTAAGTCCGGTTTTAAGATTTAGGGTGGTCTGTAGTGTTGTTCGGTGTGTTTGGTAGTGCGTGCAGTGAATGAGTACGTGTTCTGGTGTTTCTTGTTGTTTGCAATGTGGACAGTTTCCTGTTGTGTGTAGATTAGCTATTTTACGGTGATTATTTAGTTTGGTGTGGCCTGTTTGTAGTTTAGTAATTATTCTGTCGATTTTTTTGGATGGGTGTAGTATTTTTGATTTATTTAGGTGGTTTTTTTAGTACTTTCCTGATTTGGCTATTTAAGTTTTGGTATATATTTTGCCATTTTTTGTTGATTTTTTGTTTAGTGACACTTTTGATTTCTGATTTTGAGCTGGGTAAGTTTAAGCTTATTTCTGGGAGTTTAAGGGATAATTTTGCTGCTTTATCTGCCTTTTCATTTCCAAAGATTCCTACGTGGGCGGGGATCCAAATGAACTCTATTTGTTTACCTGCCTTAGTTAAGTTGTTTGAGCTATTGAGTATTTGATTTATTAGTTTGGGGTGGTTTTTAGTGTTTTTATTTTTGAGGGCTTGCAGGCCACCGAGGGAGTCGGTTAGGATTAGGATAGTGTAGGGCTGAGGCCATGCCCATTAGTTCGGCCGTGAATATGGATTGGTTGTTTGGGAGTCGGTAAGATTGTGTGTTTTGGGTTGGTTATGCGATGTGGACTCCGAAACCTGTGTGTTTGGAGATCGGATCTGAGGATCCGTCTGTGTATATGTGACACCAATTTGGCCAATTTTCATGTATGTATGCTAGTGTGGTGGTTTTAGCGATGTAAGCGTCGGTCTGTTTATTTAGTGTATCGGCTAGTGTTGTGTCTATTTTGGGTATTTTAAGTTTTGGAGTGAAGATATTGGATGATGAGGTACCCGGAATAAAGGTCGTTATTTATACCACCGATGCTCTGAGGTCATCATATGGTCGCATTTTCAATTATGACTTACTTAAACAATACCTACACTATGTTGCTAATCTAACGTGCTGACTATCTGAATTTAGAGATTACCTCGCAGTTTTGAAGGACATGAGTATGCAGAAATGACTAAAATTACATAAGTTTTCTCGGAGAGCGCGTTATCATAGAGTAATGTTTACTTCTCTCGCTGGACATGTAGTCTTAACGATTAGTTCATAACGCTCATAAACTAAATCTTGGGAATGAAGGCAGGCGTATATCAACACCGACTGATAATAAACTTTGGACGGAACACGCATGTAGTCTTAACGCTTAATACATAATACCCATCAACTACACGCATGTAGTCTTAACGCCTAATACATAATGCTTATCAACCAAACCTTTTCGAGGGATTACCCCCCCCCCCCCCGAGTAAACACATAAAAAAACCGGCTGCAACTGGGGGGCCTCAAAGGACACCCTCCTCTCACTCTATATATCACTAATTAGATCTAAACTAGACTACGGCTGTGCCATTTACAACACCCTAAACAACTCTCTCATTAAAAAAACTCAATCCAGTATCAGGCTCTAAAACTATTCACACGAACTTAATTAACATGGTACCTCCAGCACATCACTCCAGGCCTTAACAGGAGAAATGCCAATAAACCTACGTAGGTAACAACTAACCATAAACTTCTGGTCGCGTCCCAATCAAACCCTCTAATCCAACAATATTAGCGCCAAAAACCAAGCCCTGGCCCGGAAACATCCACTACTTACTCCAATATCCCAAAGAATAATCAATTACCTAAATTCACACAAAATAAGTAATCTCAAACAAAACAGTAAACAATCAAATATCTTCACCCCAAAACTTAAAATACCTAAGAAAGACACAACACTAGCCAATATACGATGGCCAATAAGGGACATGGAGTCTGTTTATCCATATTTTGATATTTCACGTACTGTTATGTTAACCTTTTGCAAATTAACACGATTTGTCATACAAATATGTGATAAATCATGTATAAAAACAACTGAAAACATTGAAAATGTACTTTCAAGTAGCTATTGAGTCGCTGAAATGTGAAGAGAAAATGTCAAAAACTAAAATGAAAATACAGAAAACTATTTCCACCGCGGTAGAAATAGTTTTCACCGCGGTGGTAATATTATCACCGCGGTGGAAATCGTTTTCTGTATTTTCATTTTAGTTTTTGACATTTTCGCTTTTGTTTTTGACATTTTCATTTTAGTTTTTGATATTTTCGTTTCACTTTTCAGCGATTCAATATCTTCTTTACACATGATTTATCACATATTTGTAAGACAAAACGTGTTAATTTGCAAAAGGTAAACGATAAAAGTAAGTGAAATATTCAAATATGGAAAAACAGACTCCATGTCCCTTATGGGCCACCGTACCAATACACTAAATAAACAGACTGACCCTAACATCGCTAAAACCACCACACTAGCATACATACACGAAAATTGGCCAAATTGGTGTCACATATACACAGACGGATCCTCAGATCCGATCTCCAAACACACAGGTTTCAGAATCCACAACGCACAACCAACTAAAATCACCCAATCTTACCGACTCCCAAACAACCAATCCATATTCACGGCCGAACTTATGGGCATGGCCTCAGCCCTACACAATCAGCAATCTAAAAAACGCCAAATTAAAAAAATCCTTATTCTAACCGACTCCCTCGGTGGCCTGCAAGCCCTCAAAATTAAAACAAAAAAAACCCGCCCCAAACTAATAAACCACAAACTCAAAAGCTCAAATGACTTTACCATGGCAGGCAAACAGGACTAATTAGTGCATTTAAACCCCAAATAAACTAATAAAACCAAAATCACATAAACTAACAAACCACCCACCACACACAGCTCCCTTAGATCGGCCCCCTACCCACTCTTGGCATTCATTCCAAATCTCAAAATAACTACATAAGCAACCCTTTAAACCCCCCTCCTGGGTTGCACCACCACTTCCTTTTCCCCCTTTCGGAAACACAGTAAATGGCCTGGCGGGCCCGTGTGCGACATACGCTTGCAGTCGGAAAGCGCACGTAAAATCTCCAATATAAGTAAATAAGTAAAGTAACCAAACCTTGTGAAGGAAAGCCGGCGTATATCATCGCCGACTGAGATAGACTTTGAGTACACAAATTATTAAGTAATATACACAAAATATGTTGTTTATTCTTATTTCATTAGGTCAAAATTATTTACAAAAAATAGAAGAAAATATTATGTATTTTGGAACTATGACATAATTGTTCTATCATCAAAACAAATGATAGGGGGAAAAAGAAGTTCTGTCATTGCCAAGTGGTGTTTAACTAACAATTCAGTTAGTCAGACCACGGTCAAAGACAAAGGAGGCATGGTTTAAATATGATTCATTAACCTGTCCCTCTCTGTACAAGGCGTAAAAATGCAGCTTTACCTGTACCACGGATGAAACATTGTATTAACCTGTTTTATATCTGGTAAGAAACGTCTACCTCCAATACTGTGACCTTAGCCGTTTCCCGAATCCTGGGAGATTCGAACCCGGATAAAGCATGTCATTCCGTGATCTCTATCAAATCGGCCACGCAGGCTCATGTGGAGAAGGAAACGTTTCTGAAGTCATGCTTTTGGAAATATTAAAACGTATTATTTGGATTATGTAATAAAATGTGTTTTTTTTCAACTTGCAAGTTGGTCTAACTGAAATGTACAATCGCATCTGAATGATACGCTCGCTTTTGTCACGCCAAACGTGTTGCACGTGCGAAATTGACTATGCACCATTAGGTGGTTGGGTCCACTTTTGTATAGGTCACAAACGAGCCAATCTTTCTTTTTGTTACAAGTTCGACTTATTTATTTTTACATAATTTGTGCGTTATTTGTCAGTATCTAAGCTGGATAAACCATTCCACCTCGGTTATGATTGGAAGAAGAAGAAGAGAGTCTGGAGAGTAAGGCCCCTGGCAGCACCACATGGGCAACATAAGTTTGCAAACACAGGTTGGCATTTTTCTTCTTGACAAATGTTTTGTTATTATTCCATTCCGTTTTGTAGTCTTTTTGTAGCAGACACAAGCACAAATCGTGTAAAATCTACGCAGTGTCTGATTGGTTGTAAGCGATCAACATGTTGGACAACCATTTACACGTCAAAATCGGGTTTGAAAACACTAAAATGTTGGCCGTGTGTAGCCATATTTAAGCGAAGCACAATCAATATTATGCAAGAATTTACATGGCATTAGATTGGTTAACCAAGCAATAATGTTTTGCTGAAAATTCTCCACGCCCACTAGTCTGTCTTACAGACCCTGATACAAATATATATAAAATACAGCCCATGCAAGTCTATAATGTTTGGCAAGTCTAGATTACTGCAGTATCTGAAAATGAAGAGTCACTGGGCTCCCTTTTATTATATTTTTATTAAGATAACTGAACAACTGTTTTTTCTGTACGATATGTTCATTTCAGAGACTAGAAGTTAGTCTACACGCCCACTAACGGATGGATTTACACGGTATGTGCACCGGTTTTTTCTCCATAAACGCAAAAAATATTGAAATCGATCAATAACGAACAAGGCCAAAGGGAAATAATTACGCCATTATATTTTACGGCGCTTCTTTTCATGAGAAAAACGTACATGCCAGCCGGAGGCTGGCGAGATTCTTTAAAATGTATGCCGGGAGTGTGGACGCGCAAATGCGAGCAGGAGGCTCGTGCAAGCGAAGGCGCTTGAGCTTCGCTGCAGCGTATTACCACGCCGACAGCGAGAAACCCCCCAGACAGGTGCGAGTGTGTGCGTCGGCTACAACTGGGGACCTCGGCGCCTCACCAGGAAGATTAATCTTTCGCTACCTGCTACATTTCACTTCCCGTACAACAAAAGTAGACAACGCTGGTTAACCCGCTCGGCGGCTGGTTGAAGCAGCGACCGGCTGTCGCCGATGTATAATTTCGGATCTGTGAGCAGAATTCGGATCCGAGACAAACTGCCGCTCCTTTGTCAGAATTATGTACAATTTACGGATTGCGGACGGGCTTGCCGAGGTACACGGTTTAATTTATCTCGCTCACGGGAGCGAGCGCGTTCTGGGACATAGTTGTGTTTGTGACGACCGCATGCAACACGTCTGAGTGCGAGACCGGTGAAATGAACATAAGATCCGAAGTTTTAGCTAACAACCGACGTAAACATGGAAGATCCGAAAAAGCAGGCAATCCGAAAACTTAACCTCGGAAGAAGTTGCTCGGAACTAAATAGTTTCGCTCTGCATTAAGATCTGAAACACCCTCCCCAGAATTCATAGCGTAGGTTTAAGGTAGGAGGGGGGTTACGACCCTAGTGGTGCTTAACCATTATGTATAGTTGTTTTCAGTACAGTTCCTTGTACCATATGGGAAAAAACACCATGGAAGGTTTATTAAATGGAATGAAATTTCTCATACGTTGAAAAGAAGAAACCGCATTATGCGTTCCCAGTCGCCTGCTGTGTTGGTCCAGACCGCCTCCGTGGTCCAGTTGTAGGGCATCCCAGAGAGCTGAAGGTTCAGGGTTCCATTCCTGGCTGGTTGTGTAACAAAAGATGTTAAAAGATGGTACTTGATACCCTTCCACGTGCATTAAGGAGCTAGCTAAAACAAGTACAAGTGGCTCGGAGTCCTATTGTGTCTGAGTTGGGTATTTATGTTAAACTGTGGTACGTTGTCTCAGTGGTCTAGCACTATAAAATCGGCATTAGTCTGGACTAGTACAAGCAACCACACACACACACACACACACACACGTACACACACATAATATATGCAAGCACCCTATATGTGCAATACTCTTGGAAGCGACTTTAAACCCCCATTTCTCACCTTGTTGATCCAGACTCACAATGTCAACCAATGTAGAAAGTATTCTTGACACTGTTTTGATGTAGTGTGCAAAAACATATCCTGTCTCAAACAAAAATCCCTTTGCATATTTATTAGATTTGTCACAGGCAACAAATAAATCTCTTAGTTTTATTTTTTTTGTTAGTTAATTTTATAAAGAAATGAAACAAAAAGATAAACAAGCATAATTTCATTCAAACCAGCATTTGTTTTTCAATTACATTGTATTACTTTTTTCAGGTTTGCAAACTTTAGCCAAATCTCATTTGTAACTCAAAACTAAAACTGACCTTTCAACAGGTGTGGTGACAACATCATGTTCACGATTATAGCAATTTTATAGTAACATGCTTCTATGTGCGTGGACTTGTACTAGTCTGATGAATGCCAGTTTTATAGTGCTAGCCCACTGAGGACCAAGCCACAGTTCAACAATGATACATACTCCACAGTGTGCTGACTCGAGCCTACCAGTCCTTGTTTTGTCTCTTAAATGCCGAGCACCAGTCAGGGTAACAACAGGTACCACCTTTTAACATCTTTGGTTGTGATGCTGGGGATCAAACCACAGACCTGCTTCCCGGGTAGAGCATGTAACCACCAAGAAGGCAGTTTGCATGAACAATATGTATTTACTTTCATATTTACTTGCAAGAAATTTACATTATGTCAAGCCTAAATATCAATATATATTTGAATTAAAGCCCAGAGACTGTATTACAGAAAGGAGAGGATGGGAGGCCCAGTGGTTAATTGTTTTGATCATCACAGTCAAATTCAGGGTTAGAGTCTCACTTTTGTTCTCAATCACTCTTGCTGGTGAAAATTTGCCAAACTGATTAAAGCATCATAAAATATCTCTTATTGTTAATCCAGTTCATGGTTGAAACAGATTACTCAGAGTTGCAATATCAGTTTTCTATTATCTCTTAATTAATATCTCTTATTTCTTAGGGGGGCACGGGTGGCCCAGTCGTCTAAGGCTCCTCGATTCGCTGTGCAGAGTTGCATCCCTTGGGCACGCCAGAAATCCATGATTGTGGGTTCAAATACTGGTTCACCCCAATTATGTTTCTAGATTTGTCAGCACCACACCAGTGGGTTTCACCGAAGTGGTAAACGTCTGAGACCTGCATCACTTCGGCTTTCCTCCCACATTAAGCTGACACGCCACGATATTACTGGAATACTGTTAAAAGCAGTGTTAAACCCAACTCACTCACTCACTCTTATTTCTTAATAGACAATATATTCTAAAGTGGGACATTTATTACCTGGCCATGTGAAAAGAATTTGGTGGATAATCCAAAGAGATTCCAAACGTGGTTGTTGTCTGGAAACATTTCAGTTGATATGGATGATAAAAGAATCTGCTACTTCATCTCACAAAGATGATGCAGTGCAAATACAGACAAGATCCAGTCTGTACAAGAGGGCCCAACATGTGACAGGTTCACCGTTTGTTCTAGGTAGAAGATGAGACATTGGTCTGTGTTAATGCCAGTCCAATATACTTTGCTTCTTTTATTCTTCCTAAGCTTTACACCACTCACACAAAAACAACCTGTCACGCCGGCCGGCACATGCTCACTCACTTTCTCACAACACGAGATTTTCCCAGCAGCCCCACTTCCGACATGCGCAGTGGGACTAGCTTAGCAGATGATATATCAACACTCTGGACCCTACGTAAGTTATATTAAAGTCAGTGTTAACATATGTGACTTACACTAAGATGTTCTTTCCAACACTATTCCCAATTCAAGACAGACAGTGTACATTTCTGGACTTTTGTGAGTGCACTGATTTATGTTAAGGAGACTGTTACGTATTGCAGCGGCTACTTATGGTACCAACTGTATTGCTTCTTGTGATCATAAACCTGAAACTCTGCGGTTCAATATACTTTACTATAGTGATGGGGACCGCCTCCGTTGTCAAGTGGTAGAGCGTCCGCCCAGTGAGCAGAAGGTCCAGGGTTTGATCCCTCTCCGCGTCATACCAAAAGACGTTAAAAGATGGTTCTTGTTACCCTGTCTGGTGCTCGGCATCAAGAGGCTAAAACAAGGACTAGTCGGCTCGGAGTCAGTATACTGTGTCTGAGTGGGGTATTCATGTTAAACTGCAGCATGGTATCTCATTGAGCTAGCACTATAAATCAGGATCAGTCCGGACTAGTACAAGCAGCCACACACACACACACGTACATGCACGTTGCTTATATAAGTGCAATAATCATGGGCGCGACGTTAAACCCAAATTCACCTCACCTCACTTCAACTGCCTTCCGTGGTAGGCCTACCAAATATGTTCCATGTCATTAAAACCCAACTTTGTAAACTCAAATGTATTATCTATTCTCTTTGTGATTGTATGCATATACCTACCTTGCTTTATGAATGTAATGACATTATAATAATTAAATTCATATTTTATCCTCTGTTTAATACGAGGCAGTAATTAGAGTGTCACCTCGTCCAAAACTGGCCTTGCATGGTCCATATTTTACTGTTGACTGTCTATGTATGTATATGTATGTATCTTTTATGTTCACCATGTCTGACACTTCATAAATACAATCAGTTCATGGCATAACTGTGTGGCAGTTAATGATTGTCCTAGTCACATCCAGACATCCAAGAGTCAGCCTCTAAACCTCTGTTGCCTTCTGGATAGAGCATCTGCCAGGACAACGGAGGGTCTGTAGTTTTATTCCCGGCTGCGTCATACCAAAAGTCATTAAAAGATGGTACTTGATGTTTCCCTGTCTGGTGGTTAGCATTCATGGGATAATACAAGGACTCAAACATGTACAAGACAAAAGGAATGTGTGCATCGCCAGAAAGAAATGCAAACATCAGCAACTTGTAGTGTAACCACTGAGCTATAGTGAGTTTTTGTCATTAAACAATATATCATGTGACTAACCACGCATCTGTGGTGGTCTTGCTATAATATATTTATGTGTCCAGTAGTTAATTCACTATCAATACACAACAGACATATTGTTTTGATGAGCATAGATGATAAGGATTTTTCACAATGTTTTCACAATGAAAAAAAAGACGTCTGTGATACACCGTTTCTTCTGCCAGGCAGACAAGGTACTGTTTGAACTGATCAATGAATTAATGTTTGTTTTGATAACCTAGGGATAGTCCAATAGTGGGGACTAGGGAACTAAGGTTCGCATATGTTTAACTGAAATTTTACATTTTGAGTGAGATGGAACAAATTATCAATTAATTTGTGAGTGGGAGGGGCACAATTCTTATTCTCAAGTAACATTTGGGAAATCAAAGAATCTCCGCCATGGAATTTATGCATGCAGTGACCTCATGTCTTCACTTGTAAGATTATGAAAACATGTTCATTCCAAATATCTCCCATTGTATGTTATTGAACTGCTCTACAATTAAGGAGGAGAATTTATGGATGTCAACTTCTACAATTAAGGAGGAGAATTTATGGATGTCAACTTCTTTATTATGAGCAATACAATGTTTCTGAGTATATGCATATAGGTTATGTTCCTCATAATAAAGAAGTTGACATCCATAAATTCTCTACCTTTTGTGTATACTTCTAACAAATGTCTAAGTTCCTTTCAAAGACTTGTTTCACAGTTGTCACTGCTAAAGCTATGTATTTCATGAAATGAGCTGGAAAATAAACACTTGTTTACCAAACCTAATTAATCCTCTACTGCTATTGTTTATTTAATCCCAAGAAGATTGATCTATGCAAGAAAGGGGGCACGGGTGGCCCAGTCGTCTAAGGCTCTGCGATTCGCTGTGCAGAGTTGCGTCCCTTGGGCACGCCAGAAACCTATGATTGTTGGTTTGAATCCCAGTTAGTTCGCCCGGATCATAATTCTAGGTTTGTCAGCACCATACCCGTGCTTGTGGGTTTCACTGAAGTGGTATATGTCTGAGACCTGCATCGCTTCAGACTTTCCTCCCACATTAAGCTGACATGCCGTGATATAACTGGAATACTGTTGAAAGCGGCGTTAAACCCAACTCACTCACTCACTCTGCATGAAAGCACTGCAAGGCCGACATGCTTGGGGTGGGGGGAAACTTTCTTACCGAACAAACTAAGGGTCGGCCTCACTGTATCATCAGGAAAGTTATGTCTCTGTCTTTGCCTGACAATTCAAACTCCTTTCTTGTACCTTCAAAAGGAATCATTTTACAACTTTTTCACAAACATCTGGTGTCATCAGTGAGTAAGTGAGGTTTTACGCCGCTTTTAGCAATATTCCAGCAATATCACGGCAGGGGACACCAGAAACGGGCCTCACACATTGTACCCATGTCAGGATCCGAACCCGGATCTTCGGTGTGACGAGCCTACGCTTTAACCACTAGGCTATCCGACCTCCCCTGTCATCAGTGAATTTCAGTGAACCATTCACCGCCATTTATGCCTTATGGAATCTGTTTCGGCAGATATTTGAGACTGTTCTCTAGCATTGATATTTTATATCTACAACAACATTTTTTTTAAATGGCATAAAAGCAAGCATATAATTGTTTAAAACACAATCACAACAAAGCAATATTTTTCTTTGTGAAAAAAATTTATTTGCTACAGAGAATGTAAACATACAGGTTCAATAATGTGAAATTGAAAAAAAAATGACAAATGCCTTACATCGGGTACCTGCTCACTGTGGAAGCGCCTATTTGGAAGTAACTACCATAGACCGTTTAGTAACTCCATGTCCCCATCCAACACACACACAACATCAACCCATTCCCTGCCAACTCATCTCAAAGATTAAGCAAGAATATTTCACTGGAACACCTCAACTGGGATGTTTTTCACATCTTCATCTAATACTGCAAATTTATGTGGATTTAATCAGAGATGGATTCTTACAGCTGGTTCTTAAATCTACTGCATGTGCAAAGGCAAAATTGTGACATCGGTTAGCAGAGAATGGGTTAACGGACAACAAAAATAACCACACCCTATGAATCGCATGTCCGATTTCATGTGTTGGAATGCAAGACAGCATAGATCTCAAACCCATCTGGATCAAAGTCTGAACAGTGAATGTGCATTTCATATAGTCATATATCACTGTGCTTAACGCCGATCTCGTGTAAAAAAATGATATTACATCTCAATATGTTGCTACTTTGTGTTGAATGAAATATTTGCTAATATATGGTGCAGTAAGGAAAATATTACAGTACCTAACACAATTAAGTTGCCTTTCACACAGCTGACAAAGGGTTAATTCATTTTTTTCTCCTGGAATATACAAGTATATGATATCTAATGATGAGGTTCAATCCCTTTTGCTGAAGATCTTGTTGGAGAATATAGGTTACCATGGAAACTATGGCAAGGTGATAGTGTATGGTTGTATTTGAAAGCTTGGCTGAGCTTTCGATAATTATGATAACTAGAACAAAAATGGCTGTCACTTTTTAAATATGAAGGATATTTAATTAATGACACAAATGGACTTCGTTTTCTGAGAATGCTGCATCATAATTATAATGTAAGAATGCAATGAAAATAGGAATAATTTCCTAAAAGCAAATTATGAAAATGATACTGACTATTAAACATAGTAAATAATATCCAGTCAGAAATGTTAAAATATTTCAGGAGAGGAACAAAATCTCCCATGAAACTGTACATTATTCTGCTGGTGATGTCATCTCAAAATACACATCTCAAATATATTTCACGCCTTTTCCACAAATTTTAATCAAAATCAATTCAAGCAAATATTTTCCAAAAATGGTACTTAAAAAAGAAAACAAATTTTGACTACCGGTAGACGTGAAATAGATTAGCATATTGACTGGCATATTGTGAAATTGACATGAAATACACTGTAGACTTAATCAATGTTAATACATGGTCATTCCATACCTCAGTACCAGCTGATGATTGACGTGTGTGAAATAACAACTTGATTGTGACATGATTAATTATATACAGTGATAGGGTTCAAAGCAGTCAACATTCGAAGCACATTTGCAAAATGATAAGAAGAACAAGCATGGTGAACAAAGGCGCACCATTCACAATTTGTTACAGATCTACCTGTCGATATTAACGATGATTATTTCGATAAATACACTCGTCTGTATCAAAAAGGTTACATCAATATACAAAGTATGTTGATACATAGTGTTTTTTCCTAGCTAAGAGCATTGTGTCTGTAGTTTGGAAATGTGTTTCATGAAAGACGGAAAACAGACTGATTTGAATCTTTCAACATTCGACATCAACAAGACCTGTCAATCAGATCCCTAGAAATAATTGGAAATTAATCAAGTAACTGACGACAAATGATCACTGTATCACAGGAGTGATTCGATGTCTAACACTAAGGTCAAACATAAATAAAATTGAGAGAATAAACACATCTTGAACCAGTCACTTTAATAAACCCGAAGGATGAATAATTGTGGTCCACTCAGATTATAAAATATGCATCATAATCATAACTGATATTAATAAATAGATGTGAAGTTACCATAATTGATATTATTTAAGCATGACTTGAGTATGGTCGAAATCACATGTTATATCACAAACTAACATCTTTGTTAATATCACTGACATGAACAATCTCTGAGCATCAGTTAGTTTCATGTATAAAGCTATTATGAAGAAAACTTAACAGAACCATATTGACTTATATTTATATGACTTATACAACAAAAATATAGTATATATCCCTACACAGCTTCATGTCTTTTGACATGTTAGCCCAAACCATGGATAGTGTATAACCTAGTTGCGTTAAAAATAATAACAAATTCACAAATAGTAACACTTGAAATTATTTCTCTATTCACAATACATCTGAAAAAAATACACAGACCGCTTCATGAAACAAAGTTGCACAAGTGTTTGAAAATATACATTTTCATAAATCATTTGCATTGATGATTGGCAGAAAAAATGGTTTTATTCCAAGAACAGCTGTATAAATGCCTTGAATATTTGGTAGGTTTATAATATACAAGAATGTTTTGGGATTTGGAAAGAATGGACTAAAGGAATGACTAATGAAGGAAAAAACAACAGTAATCACATTAATTTTGATTTCAAGCATTGGTCATTATCATATCAGCAATTTCATGGATAAGCGTATACATACTTTCCTGTGGTAGCAAACGTATAACACATAGGTAACATGTTTTCTGAACAAAATTTGACAATTTTTAGAATTCAGTGTTCGAGCATTATTCTTCATTACTAAAAATCTTGAATTAGGTATAGGCCAATGTCATATTGGAATAAATTGTGTTGATTTTCTATGGTAAAACTGTACATACTGAAACTGTGTCTTCATCTGGAAGTGACCACCTATTAATACGGAATCTTTTAGTTACCAGATTCAATTCAAAATGGAAAAGGTCAAAAGACACATTAGAAAATATCTGTTTGATAAAAAAAATTAAATGAAGATATTTTATCAAATATCTTACTCATTAACCAAAAAATATACATATGATCTAGAATATTTCTTTCTGGCAAGAACATGATTTTAGTAAAAGAATATTGATGACAAGAACAAGTAACTAGCTATAACAGTCTTGGGTTGTCAACAAAACAAACATTAAAAAACCCAAACAAACAAACTTCACCTGAGGGTATGAGGCTAAGAGGTTAAGAATCTTAACGGGTAATAAACAATGCCAACAAGAAACAAAAACATTACAGTGAGCTACTGAACCTTGTTTAGTCAGGTTATGTCCATAGCTAGATGTTGGAAAGATCAGGTTTTGTGATTACTGTTTACATCCAGTAATGAGTAAGTGAGTATGGTTTTATGCCGCTTTTAGCAATATTCCAGCAATATCACGGCGGGGGACACCAGAAATGGGCTTCACACATTGTACCCATGTTGGGAATCGAACCCGGGTCTTCGGCGTGTAAAGTGAACGCTTTAACCACCAGGCTACCAGACTGCCCCTCATCCAGTAATGAAAAGGTTGAGGAACGAAGACCTTGGATGATAACTTTACAATGTGAGAATGTTGATTCTCTCTGCCAAGCTTTTTCTTGGTATTGGCTTTACATCATAGTTCTTTGTCTCAAAACTATTAGATGTAACATACAATTATCTGCTTAGGACTATTGATTAGAGATCAGATTATCTGAGTAAATATTGTTTTGAGTGGATCACAAAAAAAAACTTAATGCAAATATTTTGAAAACATATGGCTTCAGAAAAACAATACTATGGAATGTTTATGGACTTGTGACAGGGTAGATGAGTATTATGATAGTTGTGCACCACTAGTGACATCAGGATGAGGATGAGGACAATCCAGTCTTAATTGAGTTTCAGTATGGCAACAGTGAAAATTTAGTATGACTGTAAAGTACAGTATGGATTAAGTGTAGTACTCGTTTCAAAATGGTAATAACGAAGCATTAGTATGTTCCAAAACAAGTCAAGTATGGTAACAGTATCGATGGTAACAGTTCAGTTCCAGTATGGTAACAGTATCTATGGTAACAGTTCAATTCCAGTAGAGTACAAGGACAATTTCATAAGGTAAGAGTACACTTCTATTGTACAGTATCACTATTTTAGTGTGTATGGAAACAATACAAGTACCGTACTGTATAAAATCAGTATGCTGACCGTACAGTTTCAGTACTGTTTAAAACAACAGTTTCAGGACTGGTATTCTAACAGAACAGTTCAAGCATTGTAATAACATGTGATGGTACCATGTCCTAGGGGCACAGACACTTATTTTCCTTATGTCCACAACAGTAAATAGTTGTTTGCATTTTACAGACAGAGAAAGATTCTGCATTTCACTGAAAATATGCCTTATCTGGTTTTTATATCTTTCTCAAACTTTCATGAGTTGTTAACGGAAATTTCTCCTGACAACATTTTTTTGTTATTTTTTTTATCTTGCCTCTTGGAATTTTAAAATTTGTTTGAACAAGAAAATGAAAAGGATTGGCCTCATCATTGTTGGATATAAGCAAAGAAAAGACGCAGATGCTGAAGCAGACCTATTTCAATGTAAGTTAGTGAGTGAGTGAGTATGGTTTTACGCCGCTTTTAGCAATATTCCAGCAATATCATGGCTCGGGACACAAGAAATGGGCTTCACACATTGTACCCATGTCATGATTCGAACCCGGGTCTTCGACGTGAGGAGCGAACGCTTTAACCACTGTTTCAATGTAAGAGGGACTTGTACAGGGTGTACAGTAAGTTAACATCAAACAACTCTTGTTGCAAGCATGGCTTTACCTTTGTGACTGCTGGAAGGGAGAATATTTTTAAAACTCTTTTATGATTATCATTATGATACTGTTGTTTATAGGTTTAGAAATATGGAAATATTTTGAAAGATATTATTCCCATTAAATAAAAGATACAGACATAAATTAAATGTAGTTATGCTGTAATATACATTTAGTATTAAAAATATAGTATCAAGAGGTATATTTTCATTCATTTTAAAAACTCATGGTCATTATTGTTCAATATAAAAATGATCTTTCACATTGTCCTCTGTAGAAGAACAATTTGGACACAAAATCTTATCAAAATGAGAATTTGGGATTAATTACTTTCTCTCATAAACTAACAAATTAAATACTTAAATATTATTCATATAAATTTTGACTGACTGACTGACTGACTGACTGAGTATGGATTTACGCCGCTTGTAGCAATATCCCAGCAATATCACGGCGGGGGACACCAGAAATGGGCTTCACACATTGTACCCATGTCGGGAATCGAACCCGGGTCTTCGGCATGACGAGCGAATGCTTTAACCACTAGGCTACCCGACCGCCCCTATAAATTTTGAAAACCACATTCTACCAATCAAACATTTTTCCATGAGATCTTAAAGTGTGCAAAAATATTCAATACAATTTAGTGGAGACCAAATCTAAAGTATTATCCGGAAATGTGTTGGCATGAACATTAATGTGTCAAGTTTGGTGTCAAAAATTTATATTTGTGAAGAAATATTTAATCTAGAAGATAAATACATAGAAACTTTTGTACACATATTCAAAACAATTAAATTCAGTCTGTTTCAACAATCCAAGACGATGAGGAGGGACAACTTTCACTATTAAGAGAATGCTTACTGAAAGAAGAATAATGCTACAAGTATTTATTCAGAGATCAATATATACTTCAGGATAGACAATCAAAGCAAAAATAAATCCATGAAAACTAACTCTACAAAATAACATTCGACACCAAAATGAACAGCTTTCTGTGAAAACTTTGCATATGACAATCAACAAGAATAAGCATGTTTACCAAGTGAAAGAAATGATTTGCATACATTTATTTTCTATACAAACCAGTATTTGTGCAACCACTCACAACTTACAGCACGAAACAAACATAAAATCAGGTAGTTATTTCTCTTTCATGGCAAGGTAGTTACCTCCCCTTAGTTATCAGAGTTATCACCCTTCATGTCCATTCTCTCTATCATGCACAGTTTATAGCCCCCATATGGCAACACTGTTTTGTCGAAGAAAAACTCTTAATTTCACATATACACAAGTTGGTAGTATATGATGGGTAGTAAATATCCCAGAGTGATCTCCCTTGACATGAAGAACGTTAACCCTTTCTCATCACATATGCCTAACATTTCTCGCCTGACTTTCAGAGTCAAATAAAATCTATATTGCATAGAAGATAATAAATGTCTAAATACACACTGTGGAACATCTATAGGCCAAATCCACTACAAACACAAGTGATCATTCCCAGGCAACATCGTAATATATCATCATGTCTTGATACTTACAAACAAGTCGTAAAACGCATTATCATATGCTTATTTCCTGTAATTCCATGCCCTCGTCAAATGCTTCGTGTATATCTCTGTGGAATCTATTTCGGTGGATAATCAAAACTGGATACTTTGATGTTTACGTTTTTTATTTAATTGAAATAATTGATGTCAAAATTGAGTTGACGTTTTTACACCTCATATCAAATAAAACCATGGTTACTGATATTTATGATACTGTTTAACATTATTAAACAGCTTCTTCATTAAATTAATCCTGCAGAGAAGATTAATATAAAATTTACAAATTTAACAGAATGAATATTTTGTGTGAGACGGAGTAAAAGCGTTTTGGTATTGTGATATAGAATATTATATAAATATACAGATTAGGTCACTAGTTATTAGAATACCATGATTAGTAAGGGCATGGAATTGTTTTTAAGCAAAGTTAACCATGGCAGTGGCTTGTAGAAAGAATCGAGTCCAATTTAATTTAATAATTAATTCTAATAACCACTACCAGACAATAACACTTGCTTATTGGTACTGTCAAATTCAGGATAACAAAGAGTCCAACAACCGTTGCAAAACACTATACATTTGCTCACTAAGATAGAATATTACAAATGCAGTTTACAATAGCATATTTCTGAACAGTGAACTGGATTGGTTTGGCATATTTTTTTCAAATAATCATTTTCTACAAAAACATCAACAAATCTCATTGCAAATGGTATCATCAACACTACACATAATACTGTTCTTTGGATTTTTAACATTATTGACACTAATGATAGAAGCATCAAACTAATTTGTATGAGGTAACCAGGATTGAAATTGGTTCTTTGTTGCCTGTGACAAGCAATTTAATGAAGAGGCCATTGGTTTATGAAATCCTAAGATAAAAAATGAACACATCTTGTACATAATATTATGTAAAACTTGGAGCATAAAGACAATGAAATTAACAAGATCACGTCATTATAGGAACAGGAACAAGTTATCTGAGTGAATGACGATGTTTTTCTGGTCATTTAGTAAAATATATCCTAAGATAATGAAATTAACAAGATCACGTCATTATAGGAACAGGAACAAGCTATCTGAGTGAATGACGATGTTTTTCTGGTCATTTAGTAAAATATATCCTTGCCATTGTCAAAATGTCTGTCATCCAATTATTTCTCATTCACAATTTATAATTAACTCTGTTTAACATCTGCACGTGCTAATTTTTTCAGGGCATTCAAAAGGCATATAGTTAGGAGGAAAAGACCATATAATCAATTCAATTCCTGGTTATCTCTAGATGATTATGATGTTTTGAATAAATATAGGTAAAATTATTAAAGCTAAGGGCAAAATTGGAATATATCTGAAATGACTACTGAAAATCAGAAATTCAAATCAGATTGACCCAAAAAAGTAAAACTGTTTGTTTTGAGTATTTTACAAGTGAAAAGTACCAAGATTTCTGGGAAAACATGTGATATTTGATACAACTATGAGATCACCCATTGAAATAAATTAGAAACCAGTACATATTTAATGCTATCAAATAACTGTGGTTTTGAGCAGTGTTCGAAATAGCTACATGTCTGTTGTCCTGCGTTTTGAAGAGGATGCATCTATAGTAACATTGAGAGTACAATAAGTTTAGAATTCAAAACCATGAATGCTAGTGAATGAATCATGCCAGATGATACACATATAGTCATCCTGTTTATGAAGAAACTATATACAGTGCTTTAGAGCTAGCTATTCATTGTTTAATCCGATACTTCAGTGGCTTATATATGGTTTGTTTTGTGAGATGATACATGACGGCACTGTATAATGGGCTCTTAGCAGAGATTTCTTATGATTATGGAAAAGGTGTTGTCAATTCTATTTTATTCAGTCAATATTGTGTGCATACACAGAATTCCAATGTCCATAATGACTTATTTAGGTCACATGTTCATTTGAGTCTTCCAGCCTTTGGGTATGACTTGATGACTATCATTAATTCATGAGAACCATGGTTACATATGTAGGTTATTTCGAACACTGCTTCTGATAGGATGAAACAGGATGGGAGTATATATATATATATGTGAATATACATATATATAAATGGCCAACAATTCTAGTCAATACACAATATATTGCACTGGAGTCACGTTTATTTCTGAATATGCTATACTAAACCAAACTTATTGCAATGATTTTTTTCATATGATTAAAGTATTGCATGTTATTTTGCATTGGTCATTTTAGCATGCATGCATTTATTCTGAATTTAAAACGTCTACCAATTCTATAAACTACTTCTTTTGCTTGAGAATTCTTCATTGGAAGGTTGTTTACCTCCGATGTAGAAGAGTCCAGGTAAGGGGAGGTAATCAAGTTCTGGAACAGGTTTTAATGGCAATTTCTTTGCTAATGTTGCCATTTTGGTTCTTGTTCCAGCAAAACGGTGAATGGCATTGGTGATCTGTACAAGATGTATCTATCATTGTTTAATCACATGCTGAAAAACGGTGCAGTGTGTGAAATATGTCCTGCTACGCTGTGGGTAACACAGAAATCTTCCATATCAACTGATAGGAAAATTCCACTTGAGAAATAACATGAGAAACACGACAATATATCACAGTTGTTTGAATGAGAAGATTAACAATAAAGTGAATTTCACATAATATATAAGTATATACATAATTTACCACTGTCATGCAATGTACATATGCAATAATGGGTTTCAAATATGTATAACTGTGCTGTGTTGTCGTTAATTGCTTGACAACAACATATTTCCTGAAATTGACAAGTGAATGCTTTAAATCCATCCAAGCCGGTTTCACGGCAAGAATACAAGTTGCATGACATCGTGTGCCAGGGAGACTCGCTAT
This sequence comes from Haliotis rufescens, assembly GCF_023055435.1. Classification (NCBI taxonomy): domain Eukaryota; kingdom Metazoa; phylum Mollusca; class Gastropoda; order Lepetellida; family Haliotidae; genus Haliotis; species Haliotis rufescens. The sequence continues at coordinate 56,611,022 of NW_025963890.1, read as the reverse complement.
CAAATTTGGCCCTATTCGGCACAAACACATCCAAATAATACCGAATTCCACATATGAAATCTTTAAAACACCATGGTTTTCTCAAACCATACACACAGATACTCTTAAAACATCAGAACCTTGGGTATGGAAACTCTCCAAAATTATTACAAAACATCAACAGCACACAACTCTTGTCCTTCGCAGGATTCAACCAACTGAACACCAACAAACATCCTGCACTACAAGCCATCCAAACTGAGGCTGATGACCTTGACTTCTCCTCCTGCAATCAGGAATGTGTAAACTGATAGGCTGTGAAATTCCGAGTAGGGTCCTGGATATTATTCATTTCTGGCATAGTCTTTAGTGAGAGGTTCACGTTCTGCTCCAGGGGAATGTTACATTCACTCTCCTGAAAGAAGACACAAAAGGACAGATTCAAGAAACGGTCAAATGTACCACGCGATATGTATGCTTCTATTCAAAGGGGGGCGGTCGGGTAGCCCAGTGGTTAAAGCATTCGCTCGTCACGCCGAAGACCCGGGTTCGATTCCCGACATGGGTACATTGTGTGAAGCCCATTTCTGGTGTCCCCCACCATGATATTGCTGGAATATTGCTAAAAGCGGCGTAAAATCAAACTCACTCACTCTATTCAAAGGTTGGAGTTCAGCGGACATATCATTTCTGTTAAAAAATAACCGTGTGAGTGAGCTAGTATGGTTTTTAGATCCTTTTAGCAAGATTCCAGCAATATCATGGCAGGGGACACACTTTGTACCAATGTGTGGAATCGAACCCAGGCCTTTGGTGTGGTGAGCAAACACTTTAACCACTAGGCTACCCCATGATCCTTGTTACAAATTAACCTTCTGCAGACGAAAACCAAAAAGAAGCTATTTTGCTTGCTGTTAATCCATCAAACAAAGACCCATAATTCTTGAGATGGTGTCACATGATATGACACACCATACCTTTTTTATTTGATTATAGGGGGCACGGGTGGCCCAGTCGTCTAAGGCGCCGCGATTCACTGTGCAGAGTTGCGTCCCTTCGACACGCCAGAAACCTATGATTGTGGGTTCGAATCCCGGTTCGCCCCGATTATGTTTCTAGGTTTGTCAGCACCATACCCGTGCTCGTGGGTTTCACCGAAGTGGTAAACGTCTGAGACCTGCATCACTTCGGGCTTTCCTCCAACATTAAGCTGACACGCCGCAATATAACTGGAATACTGTTAAAAGCGGCGTTAAACCCAACTCACTCACTCACTCAATTATTTGATAATCTAGCAATAAGATTCTGTATATTTGGTAAATATTTGGGCATAACATGGGATGGTGCAATTCTCCTATCCAAAGTTCCTTGCAGTCAAACCAGAACCTCTGCCATAGGCAAGTGAGATCATCACATCTTACACAGTTGATTCAACAAATTGCGTATGTTTTTCATCCATTTCACTTATCAAAAGTCTACACATTTAGATAAACATATGTCATAAAATAATTTCATAAAACATTCGCAGAGAAATTATCCTAAAACATGAAAACTTTTTCCATTTATCAGATTTATCCATTTTTCATGGGTCCACGTGCCGTCATCAAAGCCCTATCGACGACTAGCAATACAGGCACTTTGAAGGATAAGACCTAAATAATTATCCAAAACAATATGTTAAGTGCCAAAAGGTTTGCATTGTGCCAGTTTACCCTGATTTCAGAAGAAGAGTGTTTGTTTACAAACAAGAGTGAATGAGTGAGTGAGTTTGTTTTTACACCGCTTTTCGCAATATTCCAGCAATATCACGGCGGGGGACACCAGAAATGGGCTTCACACATTGTACCCATGTCAGGAATCGAACCCAGGTCTTCGGCATGATGAGCGAACGCTTTAACCACTAGGCTACTTAACCGCCCCTTACAAACAAGAGAACTGACTGGTCCTGTGATATGCATATTTAGTTTGTGGCAGCGGAGTAATGCTAATGGCATAACATGGGGTCAGGTCATAAGAATGAATGTTAAATCTGGTTACAGTGCAAGATTTTATCATCTTTAAAGTAACAACAAAATTGATTACATATTTGATTAGTTTACAGATACAAATGGGCATTTATGGTGTCCTACTGTGTTTTGAAATTGAGGTAGTCTAACTGTACATTAGACACCTCTTATTTTAATGTGGAACAGAGCACTATAGCATACAATTATATACATGTATGCAATTCGAATGGTTTATTGTTAGCCACTGGTATACACATATGCGTAGGCTAACGACAGATCGATGTTTTCATGTAAATTTTGAGGTTTCAAATGGAAGTTAATACCTGATTTTGACCAATCAGAATCAAGCATTCTCTACTGTCATGGTAAAAATATGTTTTTTCTATATTTTGTTGTTAGCTTTTGATTCTGGTAGGTTGATTTGTAAACTGAAAACATAGAAATTTTATTGTGTTGAGAAACCAAAGATCATCCTCAAGGTCCATTCTTAATTTGCCCCACAGATCTTGCCCCAGCTGCATAGTGACTTACAGCACCTGAGATGATGTGGCCACCTGTGGCCCAGAGTACTTGGATGTGCTGAAAATTCACAGCAACATGGTAACTTAACAATGTCAAAACCTCAAATTAGTCTAGATCTGGTTGACAGCCCAAGGATCAAAATCAGGATAAGTCTTGGAAACAATCAGTCTTGCAGATAAGGGACACAGCTCTGCACAGCAAGTTGTATCACCCAAGACCATTGGACATCACATGCCCCTCGTATACAGGGGCTTGCTTCAACCATGACAAGAGTGCTCACCCCTTCTGAGGACTGGTCGCTGACTCCACATTCTCTACATGCTCTCCAGCTGAGTAGACACGATTTTCCTTTGGGGGAGTCCGTGACCAACGTGAAGTCGAACACCCGAGGAGTGGGGCTCGGGGAGCGCGGGATAGGGGACGACTGTAATTCAATAGATTCTGAAAAATTAGATGAAGGTGAAGATACAATATGGTGCTGGCAGCCAGGACACAAGCAGAAGAACAGCAGGTTGGAAGCAGGGAGGTAGCAGCGAGCCTTGATGTGGGTAGGGGTGGTGTCATTATGTTTGGAGACTTAGACTATATTTGTGGATTTTGGCAGGTTCCACAATACTGTTGGGAGACAAGGTATAAAGCTAGGGAGTTCACAGATGATATATTTGAGGTTCTAAGAGTCTGAAGTTTTCTTGGAAGGTTGATGAAATTATATTTGCCTGGAGGTTTTTAGGTTAAGATCGTTTCACATCACAGGTGCAAAACGTGCCAGGTCTCCTCAGAAGGCAGAGCAAGCTTACTGCATCCAGATGGCCTTTAGTCTTGCAGACCCTGAACCATATTATTTTCCTTTCCATGAAGCCCTTACTGTAATAAAGCACTAAATGAAGCCAGTCCAGATTTTCCACAGGTTCTGAAACTCCCATCTCACTGGAGCTCCTTTTCAAGTCAAATGTTGTTGCTTGTTTCAATCCAAACATATTTATTTTCAGACACTAAGCATTATGAATTACAGGATTTATTTTGTGACATCAACAACATAGTTGTCAGGAAAATTTAGTCCAGGTCTTTGATATATGTTAGGTCCATATGCAACATATTTTATACCTTAAGATGCTGGCATTTTCAGAGCTTGATAAAGTTTTGGAAACACATTATGAAGACCCACATTCTTACAAATATGATATTGTTTGCATTACTATCGTTTTACACTTCATTTCAAATCTAGATCTTTCAGATTCAGTCTTGATTCTGGTAGAGCTCTGACATGTCCTGTAGCTGCACTGAAATCATGATCAGTATCAATACCAGTGATGAGATTAGTATTGATATTGCTATATGAAGGCTTCGCATAGGCCTATAATTGATGCAATCCTGTCTCGTCCTGATTGTTTTCAGCTATGGGTGATGATGCTTATGTCACGCTGACAGATCATGTGGATTTAACAATGGAAAAGATGTCTTTATCATCTTGCAAGTAAAAACTTATGGATTGTTCTCTCTCAGGTTGGGGAATAGGCCTATTATTATTGCTGGGTGTAGGGATTGTCTGCCTGGAGGCTGGGAGATCGGGATTTGTATGTGAGGTGGCTGAGGCATAAGAAGTCTGTCAGTCAGATGGTTAAGACATAATATTTCTGGTGACATAATTTATAATAACAGGTGACAGGGCGAAAGAAAATAGTTCTGTCTGTCAGTTGCCTGTGATGTAGCGTTGTTGTTTTTCAGGTTGCTGGGAGATAGGGTTTTGTCTGTCAGGTGGCTGGGAGATAGGGTTTTGTCTGTCAGTGGCTGAGAGATAGGGTTTTGTCTGTCAGGTTGCTGGGAGAAAGGGTTTTGTCTGTCAGTGGCAGAGCGATAGGGTTTTGGCTGTCAGTGGCTTGGAGATAGGGTTTTGTCTGTCAGGTGGCTGGGAGATAGGGTTTTGTCTGTCAGTGGCTTGGAGATAGGGTTTTGTCTGTCAGTGGCTGAGAGAAAGGGGTTTTGTCTGTCAGGTGGCTGGGAGATAGGGTTTTGTCTGTCAGTGGCTTGGAGATAGGGTTTTGTCTGTCAGTGGCTGGGAGATAGGGTTTTGTCTGTCAGTGGCTGGGAGATAGGGTTTTGTCTGTCAGTGGCTGGGAGATAGGGTTTTGTCTGTCAGTGGCTGGGAGATAGGGTTTTGTCTGTCAATGGCTGGGAGATAGGGTTTTGTCTGTCAGTGGCTGAGAGATAGCGGTTTTGAAAGTCAGTTGGCTGAACGTGTGGCTATGAAATAGGGGTTTTGTTTGCCAGATGGCTGAGAGATAGGGGTTTTGTCCGTCAGGGGGCTGGGAAATATGGTCCACATAACCAGTCATGTCATCAACATACAAGTGCAAGGATTGCATTTCTGAATATTTAACAAACCCAGCACATCATGTGCTATTACCTTTGAGTATCTAAGACCTTTTTATCTGCATAGCCATAGTGATGAATAGAAGTTAAATGATTATGAGTTTTGGTTTCATAAAACCTAACTATATGCAATAACAAAAGGTTATTATTTAATAACTATCATTAATACATTTTTATTCTGTAAGACTGCAGAGAATCATGTTCAGTTGTTATTTGACGTTTCAAAACAGCATTCATCATCTTACTTCTCACATGATCAGATGAAAGTGCATTTCTTCAGTGTGTTCTTAATAGACAAGGCATGCTGATTGTCAAGGGGCCTCCAATACACAGGCATGTTGTGCAATACAAGTGTTTAACATATTTCCAGTGTTTCTAGCAGTATTTGTGCAAGAACGGAATGAACACTTTTCACTGGGTGTGCGGTAACAGCATGGTGTATTTGAGCATACATTTTAAAAAAAGCGTATACTGCACCAAATGTTACAAATTGAACACAAAACTCAACTTCAGCAAAAAAACATTTTCACAAACGCTGAACTTTATGCATACATAAAGTGACACTTTAGCATACATTCAACTTCAGCAAAAAATTGTACACTCCCAGCATACATTTATATTTCAGCACAAAGTTACATTCCCAGCAAACACTATTACGTGTAACAAAAGCTACATTTAGAGCATGTGTATTCAGCTTGGTGGAAGGTTACACTTAGGCCATAATAACAAATATTGCTCAAGGGAAAGCGGAAGCGTCAAGCTGAGCAAGCCATACAGGCATATCAAGGATGATAGCAGATGGGGAATGATTTGGATGATATATCACACCATATATTTCATATAAGAAGACAATAAAATATATATATAATCTTACACTTCACATTTAAAACCAATATTTTATGCATCCTATGTCTAGTTAGTGACTCAAATAGCTTCCTGGAGTCTATCAATATTGCCTTGAAATATGACTGCACAAGATTAGGAAGTAGAACATTTCTGGACTATTTGCATTTTATGAAGTGTAAACAAGTATGGAAAAATATGTTACAGATGTTTGGATACAACACAGCAAGAATATTTCATAATGATATACATATAGAGATTGCAGAGTAATGGTACATTACATTTTTAAAAGTGCTGCCAAATTTATTGGTTATTTTTTCTGGGATCATGTACTCCAGTTTCTAAAGCCCAAAGGTTTCAAAAGAAATGTTAAAAACATACAGTTAGACTAAATCACTGTGATTAGTTTGTAGAAGGATTCAAACCCCAATATGTGCAAAAAGGCAATATTCTATTCTTGATACCATGTACTTCCTCAAAGATCAAAGTTCATAATGATTAATGCAGAAATGACCGAGAAATGTACAAAAATGATATTTTCAATATGGCTGCTATGGTGGCCATTTTTCAAACAGGATCAGAATTCTGTGAACAGTTTTTAAGAGTGTACATCACCTTTGGGCTAAACCTTGCAAACGTTTGGAACCAGTATTATGGACCTATTGGTTTCAAAGGAGATGTTGAATTTGTACAATTTTACAATGGACAGACAATGCACCCAAAATAAGCTCACTTGAACCTCCTTAGTTAAAGTGGTGAAAAGGCCTGTTGATTTCAGAAACTTATATGAGTCTGAACTGTCAACCTCATACACATACCTGCAATGTTATTCCCCACAGGGGCAGAGGACGAGGTCAAAGTTCGCCTGTCCTCTGTCCCTGAGGGGTCTGTTTTCCCAACAGGACTGTTGGGGGCATGTCCGTTTCTTGCTGATTGTTGCTGATTGGCTGGGGAGCAGTCATTGTTGTTATTATTACTGGGTAGTCGGATGGTCTGTCTTTTCCTCTTCAGGAATTGGGCAAAGCTTTTTTTCCACGGAGAATTTTTTACACCAATCTTTTTCTTGGTGTCGTTGCTTGGCAAGTTTTTTGAATTCCTACCTAGAGAATTCTGAAATGAAAAGGGAAAAGATTTTCGCCTAATAAGGTGCATGCAACACATGCCTTATTAGACTGTGCATTTTGATTTGCAATATACCCACATGCCAGGAATATGGAAGAGGTTCAGGGAAGAATTATATTCAGTTATAGAGGCAGAAAGACAACCATAAGGATGGAATTTTTAGAAAATGTTACTTCAATATGAAATGAATTCATATACCCACGGAACTATAAGACCTTTCATTACCTGACAGACTTAGAGGGGGATAGACTCAAACATGTGCAAGAAAAAAATGAATTTAACAGAAACAAATTCTGCATTCACATTTTTAATGCACAAACCACACTAATATCTGCTTTCTGACTGAAACTTAGAGACAGCTGGTGTGAACTTGTAATCCAAAGAGAGTGTTCAATCAAGTTTTTCAAATCAAAATATACAAAATGTGATTGGTTTACAAAAGATATATAAAAACGTTAAATGCAAAATCAAATCGCCAAAATTCCAAACTTCATCATCAGTCACAAATGATAATGAAAACTGCAATCCTTTTGGCAAACATATCACTTTCATGCACAAGATTATCCTGAATGATTTAAAGGAATAACTAAAATTGGTGTCATCAAAGTATTAAGTTCCATTAATTACAGATGCTACACTCTCTAAAGACATTTTAAGCTCTTCCATGAAGGATTGTAAAACATGTGACGATATAAATGCAATGACATGACCATGAAAGCAATGAATCAGATTGACATGTAATGACATGATATCTTGACATGTGATGATGTGGAATCTTGACATGTAATGATGTGGAATCTTGACATGTAATGATGTGGAATCTTGACATGTAATGATGTGGAATCTTGACATATAATGACATGGAATCTTGACATTGTGATCATACCCTGATGTTCATTTCAATGATGATGAGGAGAAATATGGCCTTCAACATCATTTGGGAATATCTACACTGATGCATTCTGGGTATACAACAATCATACAAACAAGAATTTTGTCAATAATTAGTTACCTGATAAAATATGCTGTACAACTACGCCTTTGGCTGTTGCGATGCAAATAAAAGAAAAACGTGGATATCTAAACACGTCTATTAGGTTGTACATGCTTCACTATTGACTTAACAACATCGTATATCAATATCTAAAACAAAACTAGTACTATACAAAACTTATATTACTGCGCAGCGCTTCAGGGTTATTAAGAATTAGACAAATATATTTTTAAACTCAGTGACAAAACTGCAGTGCAAATAAATAAATTAACATTTTACCAAGCTCTTTGGACAGGGTAATAAATAAGCAAATAATAGTTCATATTTCATTAAGTTGATATCAACTGTATTTGTTGTAAAATGTATTAAAAGGATGGTCATTTAAAGAAAATGTATATTATATTAATAACTAGTTGTCATCTCACCCTTATCAGTTTAAAATCCATTTGGCTTAGGAATGGTGAAACGCATAACATGATGTGAAATAATTAGATCATGAATTACATTGCATGTGCAAAGTTCAGATGAAAACATGTACATCGACAATACAAATCATCCATTTTCACCCCAAAAATCAACACTCATTAGTCAAACTCCAATCCCAGTGTCAAAAAGCAGAGGACAGAAATAATAGTCTGTAAGAGAAAGATTCTTGCTTTCGAACAGGAATAGTTGAGACTGTAAGAAAACTACGAAGATGTTAGCAAATGGATGTAAAAGTACTACTGCTGCAAGAAATAGTAGGTTTTTTAATGCAAAGGAGATAAAGCTTAATTTGCCTGACTTATAAACCAACATGGTATAACATATTGCACTGTTCCGAATATGATCAACTGTTGTTTTATAGCAATTATCAAGTTCATCAGAGAGGTAGAAAATTTAAATCAAACATTTCATTCTTCTTGTGAACACCTGGTGTCATCACTGATTTTAAGTGATCCATTCACATAATTTTGACTTCTATTTTGCCTTTAACAACCAATGGTATCAGTTTCTGTGGATAATTGAGGCTAGTTATTCTCTGGCCTTGATGTTTTACATTCAGTTTGAAATCAAGATAAATGATATTTGAAACAATGAGATAATTTGAATATTTAAGAAACCCAACATAAGAAACTGTTTCAAATATGATCAACTGTTGTTTATAGTGATTGTTAGATTCAGAGAGGAAGAAAGTTTAAATAAAACATTTTATTATTTTACTTAGATTCCATGATAAACGTTATTTATGAATGTTTTATGAAATCCAGTCATCTCAATAAAGTTTTTTACATTTTATCTGATATCTATTTGATTGAAGCAATAGAAATGCGCGAATATTACTTATCCACCTGAAGAGTTGAAATATGTGCACTTCTCACTTAAAATATTCAAGTTTTGGGTTAAGATGGAAAGTTCAACCAGTAGATATTTGTGTCAATACTAAAGAGTACAAAATGTGCAGAGAGATGCTAAATTATCTGTCCATCCAAACTGTTATTGCATTTTTAAGAACATAGATGGAATCTACTCTTGATATAAATGATTGCTTAACAACATAAGTAACAAAACATCAATAGATAATTATAATTAAACACTTTCAATATTTCACTGAACTTATTTACAGCTATCGGTATTTATGAACACAAGAAGAAGTTACAATGTATTTGTTATTTGGGTTTATCTATTGCAATATTGGTCAACAGGCACACCAAACCTGTACATAAATAACACAGATATATCCTGTAGAAATGCTTCACAAAGCACAGCCATTAAGACATATACGTTTAACACCATGAATGCAATAATGGCTTTAGAAGTGACATTCCAGCCTATTGTTATTTTTCACATCTGTGACCTAAAGATATGTCATATTATAAAATATTATATTGCCAACATCAAAAGCCTGACCTCACATACAGTAAAAAGGTAAATAATTTTTTTGATAAGATGACCTTTGGAGCATTCAGGACCTGAAATGAGCTGAAAATATGTTTAAAGCTCAATTTATAGATTTTTTTCCGGTTCTATTTGCAGCATCCATGGCTTAAGATATCACTTTTATTTAAAAAAAACCCCATTTATATTGAAATTTTGAAACAATTGCAATATCTGTCTCAAGAGTTGAATTTCACCACACAAAGAAAGTCATAGGTTAAGCATGGCCGTCAGATGTGATGACATATTGACACAGTCTGCCAGAAAGTAGACACATTGATATAACAAACACAGAAGTCACTGAGTGAGTGAGTGAGGAAGTCATATTCTGCTTCCAGATATTCATTCCAGTCTATTACCTATAAGGGCAAGCAATCTAATACCAAATTATTCATATATATTTCTTGGTTTACAGATATTTTTGTGACACATTTTGGCTGGTAGATAAAAAGAAAATAAGAAAAAAACATCACATGTTTTGGAAGGTTCTTTAAAAGTTATCTTATGTTATTTATGTGTGCAGCATTACTTATGCTTGTATAATTATTTTACCTATGACCTCTTGCCTTGTAGTTTAACCTACCATATGCAAATAAGTATTGTAAACATGTATGGTTAAATTTGGCAGAATAAAACAATACTGCATTTCAGGTTTTATATTCCACTATTATTTTTATTAGGTGTAGTCCTTTGATAGGCATTTAGAAGTTGGAAGAACATCAATAAATGACACTTTGTTAATGGATAACAACTTCTTATTCTTTGTAACAACATTTCATTGCTTTGCAATGATGTTATAGAACCACTTCTTTGCCAAGAAGTACACCTGAAATATCGTTTCAAAGAAAAAGAAGTTGTAATATTTAAAAAAGCGTCATGTATTTAATCTTAAAAGGTTACCGTATTCGACGTAATAAGCGCCCAGGGCGCTCTCGAAATTAAAAATAGGGGGCTCTTATTTGAATATTATTTTCATGAAAAAAACAGTTGAAAGATAAATTTTGTGGTTTATGCTGACAGCCTGAAATGTTTATGTACGACAGATATATTTTTCTAGAATTTAATTGCCCATAATTAAGGGTGCATATAACACACGAGTGTGTATTGTACGCGAATAAATAAGTCTTGTGAACATTGATCAATCAGAAGGGGTGCTAATTAGGATTGTTCACTAGCCAATATATTAGCAAATACCACCGTGGGCGCTTATTACAGAGGGGCACTTATTACATCAAATACGGTATGTGAAATCTGACAACCTAGAAGAAAGTCTTTTTCATAGAATGTAACCCTAACAGGGTAAAATTGTCAGTCTTTATGGGTAAGGAATACAAAAATGACCTTCCCGGTCTCTTAAGGTGAAGTGGTTGGTGCTAATTATGTTGATAATGTCATTTAGCATACAGATCACAGAGGCATCAAGTGTTAGTACGATATCATTTGGACATTGTCTTCGAACAAACTGATGTCCTTTCTGCAGTGTAAAATATTAATAATTTGGACAAAGTTACAATATGTTTGTGTTTATGTTACATTATTTGTCTGTTCCTTATTCCACTACAGCAGACATGCAAGGAATTCCACACAATGTATAATGTGCCCATCAACACACAGGGAGTGTCATGCATAGGTGCTGAGTCAGTTGTTTTAACTTATACCTGTACATTATAGAAACTGATGGCTTGTTTTAACCTATAACTGTATATTATAGAAACTGATGGCTTGTTTTAATCTATAACTGTATTTTATAGAAACTGATGGCTTGTTTTAACCTATACCTGTTTATTATAGAAACTGATGGCTTGTTTTAACCTATACCTGTATATTATAGAAACTGATGGCTTGTTTTAACCTATAACTGTATATTATAGAAACTGATGGCTTGTTTTAACCTATACCTGTATATTATAGAAACTGATGGCTTGTTTTAACCTATAACTGTATATATAGAAACTGATGGCTTGTTTTAACCTATACCTGTATATTATAGAAACTGATGGCTTGTTTTAACCTATATCTGTATATTATAGAAACTGATGGCTTGTTTTCACCTATACCTGTATATTATAGAAACTGATGGCTTGTTTTAACCTATACCTGTATATTATAGAAACTGATGGCTTGTTTTAACCTATACCTGTATATTATAGAAACTGATTGCTTGTTTTCACCTATACCTGTATATTATAGAAACTGATGGCTTGTTTTAACCTATAACTGTATATTATAGAAACTGATGGCTTGTTTTAACCTATACCTGTACATTATAGAAACTAATGGCTTGCTTTAACCTATAACTGTACATTATAGAAACTGATGGCTTGTTTTAACCTATACCTGTATATTATAGAAACTGATGGCTTGTTTTAACCTATAACTGTATATTATAGAAACTGATGGCTTGTTTAAACCTATAACTGTATATTATAGAAACTGATGGCTTGTTTTAACCTATACCTGTATATTACAGAAACTGATGGCTTGTTTTAACCTATAACTGTATATATAGAAACTGATGGCTTGTTTTAACCTATACCTGTATATTATAGAAACTGATGGCTTGTTTTAACCTATATCTGTATATTATAGAAACTGATGGCTTGTTTTCACCTATACCTGTATATTATAGAAACTGATGGCTTGTTTTAACCTATACCTGTATATTATAGAAACTGATGGCTTGTTTTAACCTATACCTGTATATTATAGAAACTGATTGCTTGTTTTCACCTATACCTGTATATTATAGAAACTGATGGCTTGTTTTAACCTATAACTGTATATTATAGAAACTGATGGCTTGTTTTAACCTATAACTGTACATTATAGAAACTAATGGCTTGCTTTAACCTATAACTGTACATTATAGAAACTGATGGCTTGTTTTAACCCATAGCTGTATATTATAGAAACTGATGGCTTGTTTTAATCAATAACTGTATATTATAGAAACTGACAGCTTATCTAATTTTAGGAAACTTATTTGTTTATATTTTCTTTATAAAATTCGACCTCTGGTAGGTACCCTTAATAATGCTGACAATACATTGACATACAGGGCTCAGGAAAAGGAAAAGGCAGCAGTGTTGGGCAATAACTGTATTTATTAATTTAAATTATAGATTGTAAAAAGGAATCTATTATAATGGGTTCAACATTTCAGGCATAAGGTAATAAAGTATTGTATAGCTCATTTTCTGTGTATCTGATTATATCAAATATTAAAATAATCTTTGGTGTTTTGTACATAATACATAGAAATAATTGAAATGGTAACCTTTGTGGTATATTCATTGCGGTGTCCATGAAATTGTGGCAAGTTCAATTATGCTAATTTCCACACTTTGCTGGCATGTGGAGCTTATTAAAGAAGGGAGATTATGTTTTTACATTTAATATAGAAACCTCTTCAGGAAAGTCACCTTTTTAAATAGAAATACCAATAACACCAATAATCAAGGTGATCGGCCAGTAAGAAGATCTAGAGTTTGCAGGCCATGAATTCAATTACTTTTGTGGTGTCAACTATACCCCAAAACAGAAGCAACAATTTTCAATCACATGACCAACACTGCCAGTGGATGCAGATGTTGTCTGTCATTTGATTACATCAGCTACCTAGTGTCCCAACCAGCTGACATCCTAAACACATCCAAACACAACCTGCTCGACCAATCTTATCAAGTTTAGAAACCATTTTGCAAGGGGTTTTGATGGTGTAGACAAATTAGCTTTATATCAAATGAGTAGGCATGAGGTTTATACATGTTTCATTCCAACTCAGCATCTACAAATGAAATGCCATGCAATATTGTCATTATCGTCTGTTCTCATACAACAGCCTCACATCTGCAAAAACTAGCAATTAATTAGTTGATTAAATTTTAGAAAATGAAAGGTTAGTTTCATATTTCATGGTACACGCCTGCAATAAATATCTTTAAAAGACAAAGTTTAGTTGCATGACACTTTGATTTCGATTCATCATTTAAAGTTTCATTTTTGCTGTTTCTATATTCAAAAATCTGAAATTCAAAAATTAGATTGAACAAATAAATGAATAAATTATATTCATTATTGTACAAAAAAATACTCTGTTAAATCCAGCACCACTGAGATAGGTAAAGTTTATTCTGAAGTCTTATCAATGTTGATACTTTGAGTTTCACTTTTAAGCAAGAGGAGATAACAAGGATAACTCTGAACATGCAGACCACTACAGAAATACTACAATATTACTAGAACTTCACTACATTTGAGGGACTAATCAAGCAAATGTCAACCTGTCTTGAAAAATAAACCAGATGAAATGTACATGCTCATTTGATGTTTGTAGTGCTATCATGGATGCAACATGTTCTCATGAAACAAATCTGGAAAATATTCTGTTGTAATGTTGAATTGATAGAGTTTCTCTTTCATCATGCAATCAAGTTACAGGTCATATGCCATCATAAATTGGATATTGCATCATAACTCCAAACTCGAGGACAGAGAATGTGAAACTTTAGGTTCTGTAGCTCACCTGAGTTTTTATAAAATCAACATTATATATAAAAAGTTATATATTGAAATTTAAATATATATTTAATAAACCCTTTATGTTTCACTCAACAGACATATTTTTCTTGTACAGTAAGCTACAGTTATAATGAACATGCTCATAATGAACTGACAGATATAACAAACTTACTATTTTTGTCCCGACTATTTGCTGTGTATATGTTTATAACCAACCATGGCTATAACGAACTAAACGTAGTGGTCCCTTTGAGCTTGTTATAACCGTAATGTACTGTATGGATATATTTGTGAGGGAGTTTGGTTTAATGCTGCTTTGAACAGTATTTCAGTTATATCACTGCACAAAGTGGGAGGAAAGCTTGAAGTGATCCAGGTCTTAGACATTTGCTACTTTGGTGAAACCCACAAGCATGGGTATGGTGCTGACAAACCTAGTATCATAACCAGAGTGAATCTGGGATTTGAACCCATGATCATTGGTTTTTGACATGCTTAAGGAATGCAACTACACAGCGAGTTTAGACGCCTTAGACAACTGGACCACCTGTACCCCTTAGTGGTATATTAAATTGAATAATGATTCATGAATACATAGCGGAGCTCTTGGTCAAAAAAAACATATTTTCCATGGAAGTCATTATCAAAATCAGATATGATTGTGTATTTGAAATTTGAATGACATTTATATTGAATTCATATAAAAAAATTGTCAGAATCATAAACTCGGTTTTAAAAGTGGAGATGTTTGGCTACATTTTTTTTGTTGGTCATAAATAGAGAAAGAAATTAAAATATAAAAAGAACTACCTTATGTTTCTGCAGAAAAGATTAAGTATCAGCTGAAATGACATTTTCAGTATAGCTGCAATGGCAACTCTGCCAGCAATAATATTGGGCTTTTGAGAACAAATACTGACTTTAGTGCTGAGTTTAATTAAATTAATGGTTTCAAAAAGGATGTCATATGTCAAGTTCAAAGACAACAATTGTGCCAAAATTAGAATTCAGAAATCCCCACAATTGAACAACGATATATAAATAAATGGTTGAATTATATATTTCAAAATGGCTGTTTGGGGAGCAAGGTTTCAAATCGTCTGAGAATTATTTCAGCAATATTAAAAGATATTAATAAATTTCAAAGTCTTGGTAGATAATCGACAGCATGCAATAATATGATATTAAGCTGACAAGAACCTTTGGTTCATGTGAGCCATAAAATATATTTCTCAATGCTCTGTTTGCAATGTATTTGTTCTGTTATTACTATACATAGTAAAAATCACAAAAGTTAATTACAATCTTTATTTTTAAAAACATCTTTTACAATTTCAAATTGTATATTGAGATAATTCACATTTTTGTGCATGCTTCTTAATGTATGAAGTTTTCAGTGTGTAACACATCAAATGAGTACGAACATTTCATCACTACACCATCACCACGTGACCAGAGGACCATCAAGCAACATGGATGTCAACCAATCAGAGACATGCTCATTCTCATGTCTGGCACATACCTGTATTTGGTTTGGCTGTTTTGTGATTGCGTTAGCATGACCTTTTTGGTTCGCTATGCCTCGGGATGATTTGGAACCCTTTCCGGATACTTCCGACTCTTGGTCTTCTGAAAAATAGTATTTTGAGAAATGATGTCTATCAAAAAAAGATTTCTTGTCAAAATAAAATAAGTAATTGAATTGAGCAGCACTGTCATTTTCATGCTATTTATAGTCATCTCAGATCTAATATATCTATATAATAAAAGTAACAAAGTACAAGGTATGATATTTAAGGGCAATTTGTGGCCTGAGGGATCTGTATGATAAAGAAAATAGCAAACTTTTAGAAACTGTTATGAAAGTTCTCTTATATTTTTATTCATGTCTTGGACTCATTACAATACTAAATGTGAAAAAAGTCAAGAATGTGTAAAAACACTGATTTTCCAGAGTGCATTTGTCTAATATTTGCACATGAGCATGTCCTTGACACAAGCATATTTTCTTTTCGAGGTGGAAACAAAGACAGCAACAAACACATGGAAAATATTCTGTTAGGGTTACTCACATGCTGATAGTTAGATTTTCACATGCAGTTTCTTGACCTTTTTCACTCATATACGTGATCCTTCTATACCTGGGCCCCGTTCCACAAGCAATCTTAGCACTACGATTGTCGTAAGTCTAGGTTAAAGTATGGAAGTTATGATCACCTTAGCCCTATGATCGCTTTGTGGAACGGGGCCCAGATAACACCAGAAGTCCAAGAACAAACAGCTGGTTATCTTATTCAACCTGGCGTAGTCCTAATTTACTTGCCAAGTGCAGTTTTGATACCTATTTGGAAACACCAATTCCTGTTAGCTTCCAGCACTATTCTGGATTCATTAACGAACACAGGCCTCTTTCAAGGCATTCAACAGTGACAAAATTCTGATGATTTGTGAGTGCACTAACATTATCAGCTCTTTGGGAGAAGATATCCTAAGTTGGAGAACTTGTACCCAACCCCATCAATCTCATAAAAATCAGATCTTAGTTCTCGCTATCGCTAAACAAAGATCTGAGGACATCCCATTACGGGTCACGTCAGAAGGACCTTTCATCCGACCAACAAAAGTGTCGCTTACCAGATCATGAAAGTGGCAGTCGGAATACGTTTTCTAATCATGCAACCTTGAAAACGTTAACACGGGGTATTCCAAGCGACAGTTACGGCCCATACAACTGATTCCGTCAAAATTATCGTCTATCTCTCACTTTCGTGGGATAAACATTTGAACAGAGGAGGCGTTGCAGAGTAGGTGGGAAGCACTGCCATACAATCGCAATCACATATTAGACATTCCGGAATGTTCGTTTCGTTCAGTTTTCAAAATTTTAATCGAGAACTGTGTCAACATATTTTTCAAGTGTAGTCTGAAATGGAAGTCACCAGGTATAAACGAGTGCCGTAGAGCTCAAGAAAGCTGCTTTCTAATTGGCTGATGTCAACTTCTTGTTAGTCATTTCAGTGGTCGGTCAAAGTTCGTGAAAGGTCATTCTGACGTGACCTGTAATGGGATGTCCTCAGATAATTGTTTAGCGGCAGCAAGAACTTAGATCTGATTTTAATGAGATTGCAATCCCATTCACTTATTGTGAATAAAATATGTTTAGATCAAATCAACTCTTGTGCCTGTTGCGTACTGCTGCTGCCACTTATTAAACCCAGTGTATTGCCTTCTTAACTGAAAAACTAAAATTGTGTGTTTAAATATAATTTACTGATTATTCATATATATTTTTTTGGTCATTTACTGATTTCACAATTTATTTCTGTGTGTACCAATTTCTGGGGTAACCTCTGTTTCAATTTGGAAATCACAATACCATATTCTTTAGAACTAAAAGTATTTGGCATCTACTTAGAAAATGCTTAAAAATAAAGTGAAAGGTTTATATTTTATTTCCTATCAAATTGTTTAGAAAAGGTGTCTCCAGACAGGGCCAGATACAGTGAGATACTCACCCATATCCATGGGGTGGATCTTGGATTTGCCAGAGCCCAGGAGCTTGTCATTTGTATCATCATGGTGTTCTGTGTCACTCCCGGAACTGAGTAATGGATCTGTGATTACTGGCTCTAACCTGTTGTCACACAAACACAATGTCAGAACCTTGTTTCCATGCAAATAACAAAATCTGAATTACCAAAGCCAACTTCCATCCTTAGATTTGCACAATGGTTTTCAACATCAGATGTGAAAGATGTACTTAATATTAATGCATCCCCAATAAAAACCATCACGATTGATAGCTGAGTCTGAATGCTACTTGATTTTTTGTACTATTCTTAAAGCAAATATTGAATCTACCACTGTGTTGATTTGTCTGCAAGTTTTTGTGACGAAATATCAAAAAGACTTAAATATGTTCAAGAAAACATGGTTCTGATCATCCAATCCATTTGGTCGCCTCTCATGACCAGTTTAAGTAGCTTGGAACCAATTCTAACAGGGAATCCCAACGTGAGATCACTGTATGCATGTGCATTACAGGTCACTGTTCTCCTTTCAATCCAAAGATGTAGAATATTTATGCTTTAATCAACATGATTTGATAGCCTGTATTCCATATAACAGACAAAAATGCTGTTGGTCTTTCAGTAGAAGATGGGATTGATTGGAACCAGCCACACCCTCCTTTGCCGATGCCAGATTCCAGATTTCTTTATTGTCCTTCCAAGAAGTTATATCAATATGTTATTAGTTTTATAACTTGTTGGTATTATGTATTGTATGCAAAGGCTTTCCGTTGTAAATATGAAAGATGGCAGTCAGAGGCATAAACAGTGCTTTTGCTAAATTTAGTATTTAAGAGTTTTAAAAGAATTGTTTTGATACTCACATTTTAGAATTTTGCAGGGGTATCCCCTTCCCTCCATCGGCTGTATTCCGTATTCCTTTGGTGGATATCATTTCAATCTTGGACTTTGAATTTTTTAATTTTGGAGGTTTCTTTTTGCCTAAATTAAGTTTATAAGCAAAACATGGCACGGTAGGTGTATTCACAGAAGATGGGGACACAGAGGAGAGAGAGACCTTTTCACCTTTGTCTGGAGTCTGCTCTGAGGTATAGTATTCAAAATCGTCACTATGAAAGCTTTCGATACGAGCAATGGGCGTCTTAAACACCATCCAAGAAGGAGTAGTGGGTGTCTTGAGCTTTTGAGAGCGAATTGAGCTGCGTGCCGAACCTCCTGGTCTCTTGGAAAGCCGATTAGCACAGGGGGCAGATTCACAAGTATCAAGCACTTCAATTTCGTCAGGATTGCGATTAATACAACTATTACTGTCCATGTGTCGGGATGAGCAGGGGCTGTCGTGTCGTGAACTGCCGCTGGAGATGGGCCGAGAACAAAGAGCAGCCAATGCTGCATTGTCTGTAAAAGGATTGCTTTTTCCTGAGATCAACTCTACTGTACTATCAACCCGATCATCACATTCCTCCATCTCAAGAAGCTTCATGTCCGTGAGCTCCTGCTCCAAGTCTCTTTCACCCACCCCACTCTCCAGACTCGAAGGACAACCCCCAAAATCAAACTTGCTGTCATCGTTCGTCGACATCGTGTCACACTCCCCTAATTGCATAGCATTGGCACCCTCAGTGCGTGGGCGTTCATAAGCATTGTCAACGGTCAATGGTTTTGGAGGTCCCTTATCTTGAAAGACGTGTAGCTGATTTGAGTTGGATCCAGTTCTATCTTTTGGCCTTACTATATCATTAAGAGCACATGCTGAAGCACTGGGCTCAGAGATGGCTGCCTCTATCGGAGGCAACCGAAGGTTCTTACACAGGTTCAACTCCGCTCCTGGAACTTCCAATCTGCTGAGAACCTGGGTACTGGAATTCTCAGAACTCTTTAACAAGTCTATAGATGAGCAAGGGTTTGAACTGTCCGAGAAATGCACTTCTACACTTGTCACAGGTCCGTTGGTTCCTGCAATCGCTGCTGCCCCCTTAATTTTCACAGGGGTGGCAGCTGTATAGCAGTCACGGAGGACGAGCTTGGCTGGCCGTGGAATGGCTGATGGTTTAGGAGTTTCCAGCAGAACTGGAGTAACTTCCACTGTTGTATCTGGAACATCCAGAGAATTTGATTTTTGCAAAGGTCCTTTTCCTTTCCCTGCAGGTCCACAAGATCGGGCCCGCTTTTTGGACAAACGCAACGAGCCCCCTCTGTGTAAGCTATGTGTCCTACCAGGAGGCACTGAGTTTGTTGTTGTGGTGGTTGTTTGAGTCTTATATGCAGAATTTGGAGACAATAAATTCCCACTACCAGTATTATCCGATTCAACTTTGGCTCCCTCATTGATTTCCACTTTGGGTTGGGCCCCTGGAACTGTCAATGTTTCACCATGCTTTTCTGATTCCTGAAATGAAAATTAGGTTTTAAAGCAATCTGAAATGCTGAGAGCTGACAACACATTTACACACATACAACATCTAAACAATTACATGTTTCTATTTAGTGCTGTACAATAACTTACCTTGTTGAGCAGTATTTTTCAAGGACATGTAAAGGTCATATTTTCAGTACACAGTGTGTAGTATATCTAGGATTTAAACACATTTCTGTATTTCTGGTCCAGGTTTTAACCTTGTCTAGTGGCAATCATCTTAGTGTGAGCAATGTAGCATACTGGGCATGTGTCTGTCTATCATCTGAACCCCATTTTAGCATTTATATCAATCATGGCTCCATACACTCATTTGTTCCATGGATAATTCTAAATCAGTGATTTTTCTCTCTGCTGATAATGTCTAAGAGACACAAAAATCACAACTCAATTCAAATAACTAAAACAAAGTTTGATGGTCCTGATTTTGATGAGTTCTACGAAATTCTCTGCAGAATCCGCAAAGTCAACTTGTGCTGAGTATTTCACACTGTTTTCAAGATAAATAGTCAGAAATGATGTATATGAATATCTTATCAAATTGTGATGTGTGCTTTACCATGTTGAGTCCAGCATAGTTATCATAAAGACATTTTTCCACTGAAGGTTGTTGCTTTCACTGAAGGTTCTCCTAAGTGTTGTTCATACGTTAAAAACATATGTATGGGCTCCTTATCACATATGGCAAGAAAATATCATTTTCAAAATGTTTTATACTGTGTAAGATAAATAATGTGCAAAAATCAGACATTTAATATGCTAAGTAACTAACACAGCTACATTTGAACAACACAAGAATTACTAAATGAAATGATTATATCTACTTATCTTTCCTTGTGTTTCAAAGGGATGATCCATGCAAACATATTTTGTACACATGCCATTATCTTAAATAGCAGCTTACAGATGTATATGTTTCATTTTACTAGGTAAATTATCAATATGATCAAGGTAATTTCAAAACCAAAACATTGGATAACAGTCAATAATGATAGGTAAATAATTCAAAAGTATTTTTTAAACTGACAATTTAGTTTTCACACAACAACCTACAAATTGACAAAATCTGAATCTCACAATCGTCAACATTACTTGTGTTTGAAACTAGTAGCATATCGTATTCAAGTGTATTCAAGATCAGCATTCTAAATACATAGCAAAACAAAATTGAGTACGTTTTGACATGAATTGACAAATATCAGCCAAAGAATTTACGATTAAACTTTTCATGATAACAAACATCTATCTGAAGTTACATTCATTCCAGCTGCCAGAGTAGCTGTTGATGGTGACAAGACAGAGGATGGAGAGGTAATTGCAAAGACTCACTTGGTGAGCTAAATATAGTCCAATAATTTGACATGATTAGTTGTTAATTGGGTTGAAAAATTGCATTTTTTGTACATTTACAACATCAAACAATAATACATTATCTGGTGAAATTGTGTTTGAGTTCAAATTTAATACTTCTTCTGAATATAGCCAGAACACATAGAATTTTGATGTGCGACATAAATTTGTCCATGACACAATTTCAGGAGGATTCATTGACAATACTGTGAAACTGAAAACAACAATACATTGAACACATTACTAGTACAAACTGGTGGCTTCGTTTTGAAAGAAATTTTTAAGTAAATATCTTAATCAAATTGCAAATAATTCTGCTTTGACAAAATAAACATCAAAGCCATAAGGAAATTATGATGGTGACAATTTTGAAAAATGATATAAAATGCAAACCATAATAAGCTGTGAAATTTTACTTAAAATGCATGGTGAGTATAAACACTTTAAATAAGAAAACAAATATATTTTTTCTTGTTTCTTTTTCATTCTGTTGTGTATTAAATACTTATTGTCTATATTCTTGTATACAAACTTTATAGTACTTTGCACAAAAAAACTAACTTCTCACCCTCATTTCATAGGGTTTGATAGGCTAGACATATTATTTCCTCGAACAAACTGTCAGCCCCCTTCTTTTAATTGCGAACAATTTGTACCAACCACAATGCAATACTGAGTATGATATATGTACATAAGTAGGTATATATATATATATATACAGCAAGCTTATCAGCGTGTTTCACATGGGCAAATAATGCTCATACCATCTTTTTTCCTAATACTGCTATTACTTTGTACATTTTATATAAATACTTATACATAAATGTATGCGATATATGGAAAATAATATCCTCGACATATATTATATAAATTCATGCATTGTCATTCATTCATAAGATTTACCATCATAAAATTATGAAGCTGTAAAACTAACCACATTTTGTCTTTTAATAAAAAGATTTCTGATCGAACATCAAAATCTGTTTCTTGTAAAACTATTATTATAGACAAATAATAAATAACACAAATAAATAAAAGGCCTTGTGGCATATGTATTGCTGAAAAAATACAACTCTTCTTTTCTCCAAACTATTAAAACATCAAAACAACATTTGAGGGATCTTATACAGGGAAAGAAATGAAAAATGTGTAATATTTCAGCAATACAAGAAGCACATGTGGATGTATGTAGACATACATAGGCAGATATTAGTAGGTAGGTAAGTATATAAGTAATAGATGGACCATGAGCATCATTTGTTATCCGTGAAAGCACGGGATCATATATTCAAAGTTCTCCTACCGGTTTTTTACGCTTCAAGGAACCCTGTTGAAACAAAACCAACAATGTGTTTTATGCTCTTTGTAAACACATTGTAATAATATCTTAACTAAACATTGGATTTCCCTGGGGAAACCTGTAACTTCCTAGCAGCAACTGGTATCTCTTGTCATAACTTCAGTCTTCATCTCAATACAAGAAAGTCGAAGGAGATGCTATCATATTTTCCTTCCACTCTCTTCATACTTTACCATTTCCAATCTCATTATGTCTTTCTCATCTATACTACTCAACATTTGATTGGGATATTCTGAGTGTGGGACCTGAATGTGAGTGATTGGCTTATGAAGATGGTGTCATACAAAGCCATTTTCTACCTCCTCCACTATTCTACCTTTCCTTATCCACATCCATATTTTTCCATCCATTTTTGCATATTCACCCGTACAAACCTTTCCATTTAATCTTTCTACCAACCTTTTCATCTTTTCTGTTGGAATTTCCTCCCATCTAATCTAGTTTATCTACTTCATAACTATATTCTATCTTATTTGTTTATCCAGAAACCCAATTGTTGACCCATAATATCCCACAAATATCCTTTCAATCCATCCTTATCAACCTTAATTTCTACTCGAAAGCATAAAATCTTATCTTGTCTCAACCAATCTTATTACACTCTTGTTATATAATCTCCACATGTTTCTAATCCAAGGTATTCCATCTGCACACACTGAATCGAACCACATTTCGTCGTCTTCAGTTCAATTCAGTTTAACTGTACTTTTCTATTACACAATAAATGCTTGTAAATGCTTGATATCTGTTCAACAAATGATGTTATGTTTTTTATTATATAACTCAAATATATATTTTCTAAAGACTCCACCATTCTTTTAATGCTGAGTCTCTTTAAAAAATATCTTAATGCTAACAAACACAGTATGTGTACAGCTTTTCTTGCAGGGTTTGTTCATCCTTAATATGGCGTTTACATACCCTAATCTTGCAACGAAATGTTCAAGAATTCATACAAGCATTTACAGTTTCTACTATTTGTTTATTGTCTTCAGGAAAGGATGTTTATTAATATTCTCTGGGTCAGTTTTACATGGGATGAAGTCAGCATTTCAGGACCTGAACTACAGAACTACATGCTAACACTTGACCCAACACTTGACTCCCATCTGTACATTGTCATCCTCATCCAGTGTATTCTATCTCCATCCTATTTTGATAAATAGCCTGGACCCATGGGCTACCATAGCTTCATGTTGATACTCATCCACGTTGGACAATGTTAGAAGGACAATGTTAGAAATAGCTGTCCAATCAAATTACTCTCACAAGCAAGCAGCACCCGTGAAGATCCGGGTCCGAATAGGTCTTCGGCAACCTATGCGACTATGCTTGGTGTAAGAGGCAACTAATGGGATCGGGTGGTCAGGCTCGGTGACCTGGTTGGTGCATATCATTGTATCCCAATTGTGTGGATTGATGCTCATGATGTCAATCTCCGGATTGTCTGGTCCAGACTTGGTTATTTACAGACCGCCATCATATAGCTGGCATATTGCTGAGTGTGGCATTAAAGAACAAACAAACACAAGCGAGCTGAATTCTGATTGGCCCAGTGGAGGTAGTGATATTATTTAATGGACTCTGCTTTTAGCAGAGGTTTCTTTTGAACATGTTGAAAGGGTTTTGTGACTTTTATTTTCCAGAATGCTGTGGTGACAAATTGGTGAAATGTATTTACCATAATAGTATGGTGATACACACTTGATAATCGAGGGTGATATGTTTTAGATGAACAGTTTGAGTACTGACATCAGTGGATCTTGATTAGTAATATGTAAAATCATTCAGTTGCAAATTTTGCATCATAAACCTCTTCCTATAATTTCCAATATCAATGTCCAAATTAATCAAACGATTTTGTATTTTTCAGATTAAAAAATGATTCTGTACCTTGTTCCCTTCAGATAATAATATAGTGAGTGAGCAAGTATGGTTTTACACCCGTTTAGCAATCTTCCAGCAATATCAAGGCAGGGGACACCAGAAATGTGCTTCACATATTGTACCCATGAAAGGAATCGAACCCAGGCATTCAGCATGAAGCTTCAACCAAATAGCTACCCCACTGTTCAGTAATAATATAGAAATACATTTCAATAGCAGACCAAATAATCCTGGAACAATAACAAACCATTTACAAATCCTTTTCAAATAAATGTTTTTTTCAAAGTTATATTGTGTCATTCTGGGACAGGGGCGGTGGGGTAGCCTAGTGGTAAAGTGTTCACTTGTCACACCGAAGACCCAGGTTTGATTCCTCACATGGGTAAAATGTGTGAAGCCTATTTATGGTGTCCCCTGCCATGAACCATGCTCGCTCACTCATTCCAGGACAGACTAACTTGAAGGTTACAGAAAGAGTCAGACGGGTGAATGTGATATTGCTAAGCAAACACACAGCTCTATCACAACAGCCTATAATTGATATAATGTTGGCCAGAGAACCAGTGGTAGATAGCATGAACACCAGTCCATGTCATCAGGGTATAATGACACACCACACACCACACACCACACACCACACACCACACACCTCTTCTTAGTCAGATTTCACAACAAGGGGAATATGGGATGTAGATTCCATTTGATATTCATGGAGGATCCTGGGATTTTGATAAAAATAATTCGTTCCAGAAAAGTAGGGAAACAATAATTTGTCCTAACATTTTACCCCCCAAAATATATTTTACCTTTAGGCATGCTGTATTGCCTAAAAAAATGGGGTGTGAAAAAATATAATTGTACAGTTCTTCCTTGTCTGAAACAAATTCCAGAATCCCAGCTCCCCCATGAACCGTGGATCCCTATTCTGCCTCGGATATATCCTGTCTCTTACAAAAATCCCACCATTTCCACCATGAATATTAAATAGTTGGTGCCTTATTCTGCCTGAGATTTCCAGGAAAAGTGGTGAAGAGTCCTGTAGTAAGAAGTGAATTCCATAATTGACTCACTCCTCTGCTAAACGAACATACAATCTAACACTGACTACTGCTATCTCACTTTGAGCCAGCAAACAAATATTTAGAGATGATTTCAGTCTTGATATCCACCAATTAACATGACGAGATGAATATAGATACATTCTGGTTGAGTCCAGCTAAAGAGGTTTGAACCCTTCAAACTTGACTCTCAGTCCGAATGTTTTATTCCTGTGGTTGGGAATGCATCATTTTGTAATCCTTTCATCAAATTCATTTGTAAGTCTTACCTGTATTTGCAAATTTCAATGTTTTGTAGTGTGAAGCCCATTTCTGGTGTCCCCTGCCCTGATATTGCTGGAATATTGCTACAAGCAGCGTAAAACTATACTCACTCACTCACTCAATGTTTTGTATCTCATTTAACTCTTTTTATTCAAAAGAAATCTGCAAATCCCAATAACACATCCTGAATGGAAAGTTTGTTAAATAATATGTTTGAAATCATGCATATCCAACCAGGAATAAAGTTGAAATTTTAAAATCCAATATTTCTTACAATTGTGGAAGCTGGTGAATGAGGTCCTGGAGACTTGGACCTCCTTCGAGATCTCCTTCGTTCTGGGCCGAGCCATGTTGGTGTGCTACACAGTGCAAGAAAGTCGAAGGAGCTGATCTTGTTCTCATGTTCCCCAGAGCCGGAAGCACTTGGAGGAGCGTCAGACTTTATATCTGCTGGTAGAACCAGAGATGGGGGGACTGTATGAAAAATGAAATAAGAGACGTAAAAAACATCAAGATGAATGATGTGAAGACAACATGACACATTCAAAGACAACATCAAAATGTTTTGCTTACCAACATTCAACTGACAAATGAAATGATGATGATAAAGATAAAGTAGATAGTGAATTTGGTTGGATCCAAATTTTGTTGCATTACTAAAAATTCATTGACCATCAAAATCAACTTCCTTTTCGAACACACATAATCTTCTACGTTTGTATTCTTAATATATACTCAGCATCATTATTGAAGGGTCACCAGGATTTGTATAGTTTCAAACATGAACATATGCCAACAACAGGTCTGAGCATGTTGACAACGTGATTAACAGTTGAAAAACATGTTGTTTATGCCCATGTCACACTGATTGGATGCTTTCATGAAACTGGAAACTGGACAACTTTTAAAAAGTGAATTGTTTGATAGGCATTACTTAGAAGTTGATGGATGACAAAGTAGACACAATTTATGGATAACAACTTCATTAATTACTGTAAAGGCTACATTTCGGTATAGATCATTATACCGTTGTCAAGAAAGACTGGTCTTGCTTGACAATGGTATAAGAATCTATACCGAAACTGGTCTTGCTTGACAATGGTATAAGAATCTATCCCGAAACGTCTTGCTTGACAACGGTATAAGGACCTATACCGAAACATCTTGCTTGACAACGGTATAAGAATCTATACCGAAACGTCATCTTTACAGTAATTAAAGAGGTTGTTATCCATAAATTGTGTCAACTTCAACTATTAAAAACAATAAAAAGAGCAAGATTGAAGGTGATGATAAAAGCTACTCAAAACACACGCCTGAACATAACGAGTGGTTTAGCCAGTGCACAAGCAATGCATATTAAGTAACATACACTGTGGTTAAAAATGGTTCATTCCATATACAACTGAACTGCACTCTTGGAAGTTGAAAATGTGATATTTTCAGCATGACCCCTCAATAATGACACCGACAGTACCGACAGTACCGACAGGACATATGAGGGAAGAAGCATATTACTAAGCTCCAATATTTTATGTCAGTTCTTCAAACATCACAGTCAATTTGAATAGTAAATACTGAGTTTGTATACCATAGTCATTGGTTCATTGACATCTCATTGACATATTTTTTTTCAAAGACAATTGGTTGGCCTTGACATAAGCACCTGCAATTTTTTTTCGCATTGGCTTGTTCAAATCTCAGTTTTCAAGACACACTGCATTCATGTAAATTTTTGGCCATGCCATGTTGGAACAACTGATGCAGTGAACCTGATAAGTCTGTAACCTGTTAACTTTCAAACACTATCTATTCATTTTTATTAATCTGGAAGCCCGCCTCATTGGTCTAATGGTAGAGCGTCCGCCTGGAGAGCGGAAGGTCCGGTGTTCGATCCCCAGCCGCGTCATACCAATAGACGTTAAAAGATGGTACTTGTTGTTACCCTGTCTGGCGCTTGGCATTAAGGGGCTAAAACAAGGACTGGTCGGCTCGGAGTCAGTACACTGTGTCTGAGTGGGGTATTCATGTTAAACTGTGGCATGGTATCTCAGTGTGCTAGCACTATAAATCGGCATCAGTCCAGACTAGTACAAGCATGCACGTCGCTATATAAGTGCAATAATCTTGGACACGAAGTTAAACCCCATTTCACCTCACCTCCCCTTTTAATCATGAGATCTTTGAGGGACATTCTCTTTCTGTCTAAAGGAGCATTACTCTATAGCCATGATTTGTAAATGTGGATGATCTCACTGGGAACAATGATTCCCTGTAGAATGACATTGTTTCACACACAAGCAGTCTGGTGGTAATCTTCCCTTATTCTGTAGTATGTGTCAAAAAGATTGGCATTTCTTTCATTACTTGGTTCACAGATCTGACAACCTTACTGGTAAATTTAAAGAACATTGAAAATTAAAGGTTAAGTACATTAAAGGTTAAGTACATTGTTTTTTTTACAACAGAGTCTGTGCGTAATGCAGTTGGACAATAGTGTATTTCATTTGCTTTCTTAAATAATATGTGCAGTCTGTTAATTATATGTGCACGTCATGTCACAATCATAGTGGACATAATACAATGTATGATACAACTGCTGAAGTTGTCGTTATGTAGGGTACTACAGAAATTACCCTGGCAGAAATCTCACATGCTGTGGTAATTAATGATTTTTAGAAAGATGGTGATTGCAGTGTTCATTTACAATAGATTTTATTGGAACATACGGATTGAGTAGCGAAAGTTTGAAAATTCCTACTCCAGCAAAAGTTTGAAAATTCCTACTCCAGACAACATATTTATTTTAAGTCTTTAAATGGCATTTAGAAGTGATACCCATAAGGAAATGAATTTATGGATGTCAACTTTTGTATTATGAGGAAACACAACGTTTCAGAGTATGTGCTTACTCCTTCATCAGATGACACTCTGAAACATTGTGTTTCCTCATAATAAAGAAGTTGACATCCATAAATTCTCTTCCTTATATTTATTTTAGCATGGTTTGGTTTCCTGCAAGTCTGCCAAGGAACCAGTTACTCCCCCTAGGTACTTCTGTAGTCGCCTACACAACAGCAACGCCATCAGTGGTACTACTTTCGTGACTACATAAAACTGTGAAGATTCTCAAGGAAAATAAACGTGACAGTGGATGTAGCAAGTACTCCCACTTGCCTTCACCTTTCGACTTGTCCTTTCCCTTCTCCTTCTCCTTATCCGACCTCCCGGCTGACTTGGACCGATGTTTGCGATTTGGCTTTCTAGGGGGCTCACATTTAAGTGTATGATCAACGTCAAATAAACCTGAAATGGTAAATGTTGACACCATTGTTAATATAAAACATCAACGCCAACAATTATCTACCAAAACAGATTTCATTGGGCGTAAAAGGCAACATAGTGGTTAACATTATATATATCATATTATATGAATATTACTGGTACTTTAGGAGGTATGAATATTACTGGTACTTTAGGAGGTATGAATATTACTGGTACTTCAGCAGGTATGAATGTTACTGGTACTTTAGGAGGTATGAATGTTACTGGTACTTTAGGAGGTATGAATTTTAGTGGTACTTTAGGAGGTATGAATATTACTGGTACTTTAGGAGGTATGAATATTACTGGTACTTCAGCAGGTATGAATGTTACTGGTACTTTAGGAGGTATGAATGTTACTGGTACTTTAGGAGGTATGAATATTACTGGTAC
Organism: Haliotis rufescens; assembly: GCF_023055435.1. Lineage (NCBI taxonomy): Eukaryota > Metazoa > Mollusca > Gastropoda > Lepetellida > Haliotidae > Haliotis > Haliotis rufescens. The sequence continues at coordinate 56,581,166 of NW_025963890.1, read as the reverse complement.
TTTAGCAGGTATGAATATTACTGGTACTTCAGCAGGTATGAATATTACTGGTACTTCAGCAGGTATGAATATTACTGGTACTTTAGGAGGTATGAATATTACTGGTACTTCAGCAGGTATGAATATTACTGGTACTTTAGGAGGTATGAATATTACTGGTACTTTAGCAGGTATGAATATTACTGGTACTTTAGGAGGTATGAATATTACTGGTACTTTAGGAGGTATGAATATTACTGGTACTTTAGGAGGTATGAATATTACTGGTACTTCAGCAGGTATGAATATTACTGGTACTTTAGGAGGTATGAATGTTACTGGTACTTTAGCAGGTATGAATATTACTGGTACTTTAGGAGGTATGAATATTACTGGTACTTTAGAAGGTATGAATATTACTGGTACTTCAGCAGGTATGAATGTTACTGGTACTTCAGCAGGTATGAATATTACTGGTACTTTAGGAGGTATGAATATTACTGGTACTTTAGGAGGTATGAATATTACTGGTACTTTAGGAGGTATGAATATTACTGGTACTTCAACAGGTATGAATATTACTGGTACTTTAGGAGGTATGAATATTACTGGTACTTCAGCAGGTATGAATATTACTGGTACTTTAGGAGGTATGAATATTACTGGTACTTCAGCAGGTATGAATATTACTGGTACTTTAGGAGGTATGAATATTACTGGTACTTCAGCAGGTATGAATATTACTGGTACTTTAGGAGGTATGAATATTACTGGTACTTCAGCAGGTATGAATATTACTGGTACTTTAGGAGGTATGAATATTACTGGTACTTTAGGAGGTATGAATATTACTGGTACTTCAGCAGGTATGAATATTACTGGTACTTTAGGAGGTATGAATATTACTGGTACTTCAGCAGGTATGAATATTACTGGTACTTTAGGAGGTATGAATGTTACTGGTATCTCAGCAGGTATGAATATTACTGGTACTTTAGGAGGTATGAATATTACTGGTACTTCAGCAGGTATGAATATTACTGGTACTTTAGGAGGTATGAATATTACTGGTACTTGAAGGAGGTATGAATATTACTGGTACTTCAGCAGGTATGAATATTACTGGTACTTTAGGAGGTATGAATATTACTGGTACTTCAGCAGGTATGAATATTACTGGTACTTTAGGAGGTATGAATGTTACTGGTATCTCAGCAGGTATGAATATTACTGGTACTTTAGGAGGTATGAATATTACTGGTACTTCAGCAGGTATGAATATTACTGGTACTTTAGGAGGTATGAATGTTACTGGTATCTTAGCAGGTATGAATATTACTGGAAGGGAAAGGATTATCTCTTAGGTAGATCATTATAATTACTCCTACAGGTAGAAAATTATGATTACTGTTACAGGTAAACAATTATGTTTACTGTTACAGGTATGTCATTATGATTACTCCTACAGGTAGACAATTATGTTTACTGTTACAGGTAGTAGATCATTATGATTACTCTTACAAGTAGACAATTAGGACTACTCTCAGAGGTAGTGAATAATGATACTTTTACAGTATGATTACTCTCACAGGTAAACAATTATGATAACACTTACAGGTGGGTCATTATGGCAACACTTTTGGTAGACTATAATGATTACTGTTACAGGTAGACAATTATGATTACTGTTACAGGTAGACAATTATGATTACTGTTACAGGTAGAAGGTCATTATGATAACTGTTACAGGTAGACAATTATGATTACTGTTACAGGTAGGTCATTATGATTACTGTTACAGGTAGGACATTATGATTACTGTTACAGGTAGACAATTATGATTACTGTTACAGGTAGACAATTATGATTACTGTTACAGGTAGGTCATTATGGTTACTGTTACAGGTAGACAATTATGATTACTGTTACAGGTAGGGAATTATGGCAATACTTAAGGTAGACAATTATGATTACTGTTACAGGTAGGTCATTATGATTACTTTAACAGGTATGTTTGAATATGTCTCTTTCAGTTCTATTGAATTATATGTAAATGCTGTATCCGCCAGGGCTAATTGCATTTCCATCCGACTGATATAAGAACATGATTATGATGTTTAAATGTCTTATTCGCCTCACAAACCTTGTGCTACACGTTTTCTGTGAAGCAGCATATTGAACATGGCTGACATTTCATCGGATCGACTCTCATGAACAGTCTTCTCCACCTGTTCTCGTTTGACATTCAGTGTGGAGCATAGCTCATCAATCACCTACAAAGAAATTTATGAGAAATTAACAAGATATCACCAGTTAGTTTTATTGACATGCATAGATAAAAACACATATATAAATAAATATTTAAAATAGAAAATGTCTTACCATTCAAACCTTAATAATACAAATGTGTGTGTTATTATGAAAAGTGTAGAAATTGACATAAAAGACAAAATTTCCTTCAACCTGAAAGAAAATATTTGTCGTTAATGAAATGTTTGTAATTCATCATCACATAGAAAAATATGAATTTTGAAAGAGATAAGCAAATCATGCTGTGATATAAGACCCTGTTGATCTCATCTGAAATAAACAAATCCATGAAATATACAAGACAATGAAAGACATTAAAAAACTGCTATGAAAATGTCATTAATTCCATTGTGAACAAAATATTTTAAACAACATTATCTAAAATATCATATTCATATCCTTCAATGATATATAAAAATATAATAATAAAATCACACATAATGTGTTGTAATCAATGCTAGTTTCATAAAATTAATGTGATGACAAACATTATCTGATTAAATATATTAATATTTTAAGTTGATAATCTTTTTGTTTTCTTTTTACGACATGGTCATTTTTACATCATGTTCAGACATGACAATACAATGACGTTGACAACACGTGACAACACATACAGTAACGATGACATTACGACACGCCAATCATTCCTCATGTTACATACATTCATTAACAACAATTTGGAAAGCTCCCCAAATTTGCTACTCAAGTTACAGATATCTCAAAATGGTGACCAGTAAAATTTCAAAATATTTTTGGGGTCAACATTGTCTTACTAGAAATGTATACATACACATTTTCATATCCTTCATAATTATTTGTAAAACGTCACAAAAGGGGTTATTTGGTGACAAATATATCTGATAAAGTACCAATTGACTGCAAATATCTATTTTATTGATTTTACTAAAAATATTTCATTTCCTTACTCAAATAGCCATTTTGGGAACTTTACTTTCCGAATCAATCCAGTTTTACTTAGGAAGTTAAAAAAAAGAGATTTGATGAGAACCATTCAAAGTATCATTAGAGAGAAAAAGTACTTAAAAATAGTAATTTATATAATGTAAAATTCTTTCAATCTCTAAATCAATAACTAGCAACTTTTACATATGAACAAAATTTGTGCTACTTCAAATATATTCTACCTTTAATATAAATCATGCTTTGAAACTGCATTTGTGCAAATATAGTTACAAATGTTGACCGCAAGCATTAAGTGCCATGACGTATGTCATGGTGGTGTATTTCTACTAGCCTATCAGTGTGGCATTCAGTGTCCAAAGAGAAACTAAAATATTCTACGTTTATGTGACATAACTTGGCAAAATGAAAACTTCAAAAAGCCTTGATATTGATGAACACAATATCTTGTTCATTCAAAGAAGTATTTCAAATGTATCCTTCATGAAAGAATTTTACTATTGAATATCTATACCTGTTTAAACAATGATAACCCACCAAACATGAAACAGCTCGAACACTGATCATTCCGTCCACCTATACTAGAAATCCAGTCATGATACATTACAAAAATCAGATTCATTTATATCCAATCTAAGATCACATCAATTAAACTTTCACAGAAAATTCCCATAATTTCATTATGACTTTAATTTCAAATCAGTAAAATTTATAATCTGTATAATCTTGTACTTTCAGCATTAAACAAAAGAAAGTCAAGTTTTTATAGAAAATATAATTGAATCTGATTTTTGATAGAGTTTCTAACATTCCAACAATATCTGAAGGCAACTTTAACACTATCCATTCCATAAGCCTAAAAGCATATCAGAAATATAACTACAGATGTACATCTCCGATTAAGTCAATTCAATCATGCTGGTCCCATGATGCAACAGTAAACGTCAAAGGCACGTCCAATGGTAATAGTGAGGGAAAATATATATATGTTTCCATAGAAACAAAGAATTCACACTCTCCAGAAATCAAAGAAAATCAGCGACCTTTGACACAGATTTGTTCTGAAACAGTATTTTATCATTTTGTGTATAATTTTTGAAAAAAACCAATGATAAACATCAAAGCTGCGTTAATCGTTACTTTCAATGAAATACATGTACAATTTTTTCGGCAGCAATCTATGTCATACATTCTATAGCAAATCTATGACAACATTGCATCTAACAATGACATTGCTAATATCTATATAAAACACAAAATTGTATATCTAAACTCGACAAAAGGAACAAAACACAAGTTTGTAAATGTTCTACAAATGATGAGGATTCTATTGCTAGCATTTTCTAGCGATTTGTCTGATTTTGGAAAACAAAAAGGACATGGCCACTTTTTTGTGTTCTAGTCAAAAGCGGGGTTTGAACTCAATATCTGAGAGAGCGTGAGAGAGTGCTGCAACAATACAAAAACAGGAGTCAATGAGAGACACCCCGGAGTTACCTCCTCCTCATCAACACTAGCTACCGATTCCTGACAAAAGGGGGCGCAGTTGTTAATCTTTTATCAACATTTTCAATTACATGAATTTTATATCAATGAATTCAAATGGCAATGTTACAAAAATCAATAATTTCTTTCCCAATATATTCATTTCAATCAATATATTTTATCATCATTTGCTAAAAAATAAACAATTATGCATGAAATACTGCAAAATTATTGCTGAAGCATGCTGTAGGAATGTTATAACAATTTACAGGTTGTGAATTTATACAAATTTGCAATATATCTTAAATGGCTGAAATTTTCAATGTTTGACAAAAATTAGCATGATGATGACAAATACTTCACTAAAAGCAAACAGAATAAAGGGCGCATACCATGACAACATCAATTTGCACAATTCATGTACAAATAGGACCAGAAATTATTGTTTTGGTTATTTGAAGTACGTTTCAACTTCATAACATCATTAAGTGCAAGCAATTTGCTGAAATTAGCACTGAGATTACAGGTTGCAAACAATGCTGTGTTCAGTACAAATATCAGAGACGGCATGCAAAATGTGTGACGACTGTGTGGATTGTCACCCCATTAATAATAATCAATCCTTAACAAAACAGGCCTTTTCCATTGGGTCAGACAAACCGCATCACTATGTTCTCTGAATAGCTTTATCCAGAATTCAAGATGATGAGGAGGGTCAGTTTTGGAGACTTGATGAATTGAATTGAACTCATTGATCATTATCAATTAAAAAGAAACTATTCCAGTTTTCTAAAACATTAAAGGTCTCTCAATGGAAAAGGCATGGATTTCTAAGGATTACATTTATCAAATTATCAATAATTGTCATTATCAGTTTATAGTTTTTTAAATAAAAAAAACATTATAAAAAAATACTATCATTGCCTTTTTGATTAGAGTTCTATTCTGTGAAGAATTGTGAAGAATTTTTATTATTGAATCTATGTATTTTTTAAAAGATATTTTGTCCAAACATCTTACATTGTACATCTACGCATGCTACTCCATACATGCTTTCAAATCGTAATTATTATCCAGGTGAGATTTTTAAATACTTGATTAATTAACTATGTCCATGATACAGAGATTGATTGAAACAAAGATATCAATAAAAGTAGACATTTACAAATTACTGTCCATTACAAACTCAATTCTAGGAATAATTACACTAACATAAAATGTATCTAAAAATATTTTTACATAATCTATTTCATTTGTTGAAGTTATTTTAGAAAAAAACAAGTACATCTGAAAATATTATGATATCCACACACCATATCAATCTGATCTATCCACACAGTCCAAAAAATAAGAAGTATGCAAAAAGTGTGAAATTGATTTAAATGAAAACCAATTCATGATGCAAAAATGACCATGTCCTAAGAATGACAAATTTGAAAATATCATGATAAAATTGTTTGCAAAGAGTGTATAAAACTTCATCTCCAAGCAAGGTTTGGGGGAATAAAATGGCCAAGAAATCTAAAAAATTTCAAAAAGATAAAAATCCATCAAAAAAAGTTAAAAGAAGAAAAACACATCACTACAAGCAGCTCATGTTCACAAGCAATCAGCTGTTTCAATCACGCACAGTTTACAATGACATGACACGTACATTTCACAAACACATGGTTCTATGGTACTGTTATCAATACAGCTGACGCACATTTAGCCATGTATATTTCACAAACACACCACCTGAGCCAGAAAACAGTGCAAGCTACACAAACTGTTTTATCTAAATGTCTCTTTTGTTCTAACATTTTCTAGATCACTCTACATGACAATTTATGAACAAGTCTTCATCTAAGGGAGATAATTTGGTGAGCACTTCATTCACAGAGAATTCTTGTGAGCATTTGTGAAGAAAGTTTTGACTACCATGCAATTTCATAACAAAACTGTTCATGAATTCGCTTAAAATGTTTTAATTGCACACAGATGATATATACTTAAATGAATTAACCGTTGTTAACTTTACTCTTTATATTTCCCAAATTCAAACAGATTTACATATTCTTGAAATTTAGGTCATTAAAAAAATTATTTCATTTTTTCCATGGCTTTGTATCATGTCAAACAAAAAATCACTTTATAAATTATAATTGAAGCAGATTGTAAGGAACTAGATGCAGTAACTAATGATGCCTGCCTAAAAACTTGCAACCTTCATGCTGATAACATAATACAGCCTAATGCTAACAAGCACATGCAGATCAGTCAGCAGGGTCTCAGCCTACAGTAGGTGAAAGTTACATAGCTACGCTAGCAGAGATGTCCATGAGATTCTGACAAAAATGCTCATCTTGGAGTAGCTCCAAACAAAACTAAACATTATAGTAGCAGTTGAGGTAGTGGTGGTTTAATTGTTTGTCTGTTTGTTTCTTGTTAAAGTCTGGACAAGACAATCCAGTGATTGAGTGAGTGAGTTAAAATATATCGTTGCATCGGCATCATTTCAGCCATATAGTGACGAGAACAATTTGACATATACACAAGTGAGTCATGAGTACAAAGTTATATTTAAAAATATATTTGTCAATCCAGTGATTGATGTCATGAGCATCGATCCACACAATTGAAATACGATGAGTAGTGGTGGTGGTAGTAGTAGTGGTAGTGGTGTTAGTAGTGGTTGTAGTCTTAGTAGCAGTAATGGGGTTGTCAGTTTGTCATGGTATCAATAACCAAAGTTCCAGTAGATTTAATGGAAGGAGGGGAAAGGGGAGTAGAAGCAAAGAAACAACAAGTTGGAGGAGATGAATGTGTAAGGTACATTATGGTAGGAAATAGTGAAAAAGGAGGAGAAGTAGTAGAGTAAGGAGAAGTGGTAGGAGAATTGAGGTAAGGTGTTTTTTGTTTGAATTGTTCAAAAACACTGCACTCAGCAATATTCCAGCTATATGACGGCGGTCTGTAAATAATCGCGTCTGGACCGGACAATTCAGTCATTGACATCATGAGCATCGATCCACGCAATTGGGATACGATGACATGCATCAACCAAGTCAGGGAGCCTGACCACCTGATTCCAATACAACAAGCAAAGTTGCTTTTTACGTCAAGCATGGTTTGCTGAAGACCTATTCTGCCCCGGATCTTTACGGGTCTGAGAAGAGGTAGTAGGAGTTGAAACAGAAGAAGTTGGTAGAAACAGTAGTAGTTTAAGATGTGACCATATTTTGAGGAGGATATGTATTGGAAGTCTAGTAAACAGTAGAGACTGTGTCGTGGTAGTGAGCTAGTGAGTGTATTTAACGCTACTTTGAACAGTATTTCAGTTATGTTTTGGTGAGGGAAGTGAGGGAAGCCATGTAGGTAAAACCAACGAAAAATGTATGTGGTGCCTACGAACCTAGAATTATAATTAGGGGGATTCTAGGATTCAGAGTGTCATTTCTCACACATCTATAGATATCCTTTGAATGTTTTGTCTTCAACGAAACCATAAATCCAGTTTGACCTTAGCAAGGGTAATTTATCCCTTATAAGCATCTTAAGCTAAGTTCTAAGAGCATTTTTGTCAGAATATCTCTACATTCTACCTATGCTGCACAAGCAGGCACCATGCTTAATGCCAACAAGAGGAAAATGACACAAATGTAATTACCTGAGATTTCATATTGCGATCTCGAGGCAGATTAGTGAAGGGGAAAAACGGCATCTTTGAGGAGGTGGTGAGCCAGGGGTGTATTTCAATGTCCATAAGTGGAAGACGGATGGCAGGCTTCGGCTCAATCATTTTGCTGAGGATATCTTGAGCATCTGGAAACAAGGCACATCATTTCAAACATGGGTTTTAGATTCTTCTCATAATTCATACGTCGTCTCTTACAAGAGCATTTATCAAAACATAAAAGTAAACAGCAGACCACTTGAAATGGTTTACCACTGGTTCATTGATTGGAATTAGTTGTTATGAAAACTGTTGTTGGTTTGTTGTTTAACGCCGCACTCAGCAGTATTCCAGCTATATGACGGCGGTATGAAAACTGTATAAAGCATAAATTCAAAAATAACAAAAGGTACCAGTGCATGACTAGTCTCATATTTGTGCCAAATGTAATCAAGAAATATTTAACAATAAAAAATGACTGGTGGACAGGACAAACAAAAACATCATCCATTACTGTATCCTACTCCCATTTTGTGTCCTTCCAGCAATATCATGGCGGACAACTCTAGAAAATACTTCACAATGAACAAGTGGGGAATCAAACCCAGGCCTTCGGCATGACGAGGAACACTTTAACCACTTGACTACCCTACTGCCCCAGTGGGTGACTCTGACAAGGCAACATCACAGTTGACATACCTTGTGACAAATGTGCCATCTCCTTGTAATGCTCCGCTCCAAGACCTTTCTCGATCTGCTGGAGAAGCTTAACTCGGCGATACTCATCAGTGTAAGGAGTTTGGAATGGGAGCTTCCCAACCATCATGGCGTACATAATGATCCCCCTGGAGCATATCACAGAACACATGCTCACAACAGTCAGCCTGTATCTCTATCAGGAACCAATTCTTTAAAACAAAATTCTTCCAAGAATGACATTTTTTTTAAATATTATATTTCTTTATTGTGAGCGAAAACATCCTACCCAAAAAACTATGATTCTTATATATACTCCTCAACTGTTGATAGGGATAGGGAGTATCCATGTAGGGTCTGAATGTAATCGATTGCTTTGATATGTTGACATACGAATAGTATTTAACATTGCCATGGAACTGAAGAATGTGCAGTTCAATAAGTTGTTTTGTTACGTCACAGCATGAAATATACTCAAATGTTCAGTGGTATTATATAACTAATAAAGGTATATCAAAGTATGAAATATCTCAGAATCCCTATCAAATGTTGAGTGGTATAATATCACCTATAAAGGTATATCAAAGTATGAAATATCTCAGAATCCCTATCAAATGTTGAGTGGTATAATATCACTTATAAAAGTATATAAAACAATTTGTTTCTGAAAACATTTGAGAAATACCTTAAGAATAAATATGATTTTGGTGTTGAAACGTACCGTATATGACCGCGGATAAGCCGACCCCGTAGATAAGCCGAGGTGTTAATTTGACCATTGAAATACGAAAGAAAATGATATGACCCGCAGATAAGCCGAATCAGGAATTGAAAGACAAAAAACACTGCGAAGTCGGACTGCAAGACATGTGCCGGTACTCGCAGATATTCAAAAATATAAGATGAAAAACGTTGTAATTATATTGAAAAAGTCATTATTATTTCTAATAAAGATTTAACAAACCAGTCATCCACTTACATAATGTGGGAAGCTGTTTCTCGTGGGTTTTTTTAATCTCATAATGATCGTTATAGTTGCCATCAACAACCAAGCGCCATTTTGTGAATCGGTGTATATAGAATTCTGAACCCGTGAGAAAATATATCAGCTGGAGCGAAAACTCGCAGTTTGAATTCAGCATCGTAAGCATGGCGTTTTCGTTTAAAACTCATGATGAAAATGTCAGTCAGTAAAAATATACCAACTTTTATAACCCCCTTTACACCACTATTGTATGTTAATCCAATTGAATTAAATAAACTATCATACTATGAACACATTGAATGACCATCACTTACTCACAGGCTTTTCCAGTTTATTAAACTAATCTCTCGAAAACAAAGGAATTAAGCCCCTACTCCCAACACGATCGCTAAGCACCCACAACTTGAAAATGTTTGTGTAAACAACATGACAATAGCAATCGGCCCGTTATTATCAATGCTGATTTCCTTGTGTACCGTGTTGCTTTAAACAACAGGAAGCAATCACAGTGGTCACCGTTTGTGACGTCACAGGAAACAGCTGATCACATGTTTTTGCAAATGGCGAACGGAATAACTCGCCAATACAGTTGTTTATTTGCCCCTTTCAATAAAGGTAGACACTTGTTCACTATCAATTTATGAACTTTGCAAAACGTACGTAATAGCTATTGGCGATTTTATCTGGGGATTATATAATATAGCTGTGAATTACGTATATTGTTACATGTAAAGATTGTGGAGTTGACGAAGAACGATAAACTTTGAACATTCAATTGAAAACTTATTATCGGAAGTAGTAACATGCATAACATTTTTTTTAATAATGACAACATTGGTGTATAATAATAACTTTATTGATAATTTATAACAATAATGGCTCTAGTTGTGGCAACTTCCAAACTTTCGGGAAGTTGTAATCTATCGGACCGTCATTCAGGCGATGTTTCTGACAGATCACGATCTGAAAAATACTATCATGAAAGTGTATCCCGTGGATAAGCCGACCCCTTTCTACAGAATCTTTTTTCTGGTCCTCAAAATTCGGCTTATACGCGGTCATATACGGTACATCAAATACGGATCTTTTCCTCATCTTGTGTTCATACAAACTGCAGATAGAATTAAAACCTTCCTTTTGCAATATTAGATGATGCCCTTATTTGGATCAATCGGTATTTATTAGACAGGGCTTACACTTGCTTTAAAGGATTTGGCTATGTGTATGTTTTTCAGTGGATTGTTTCTGAAGTTATTGGTTGTACTCACATGCTCCAAATATCAATCCCTGGCCCATAGGATTCCTTGGGGTTGAAGAGTTCCGGGGCAGCATATTCAGGTGAGCCGCAGTGGGTCTTCATAAGCTCATCTTTAGCAAAGGTGTTACTAAGGCCAAAATCTGAAACACGACCATCACATTATTGTCATAGTTATATTCCTTTGACTATGAAGAAAGGTCTCATCTTTCAATTTTCATTGTTTAACCTGCACTCAGCAATATTCCAGGTATATAAGACGATGATCGGTACATAATCGAGTCTGGACCAGTCAATCCAGTGATTGACATCATGAGTATCGATCTATGCAATTGGTTTTATATTTATGATGACATGCATCAACCAAGTCAGGAAGCCTGACCACCCGATTCCATTAGTTGCTTCTTTTCAAGCTTGGGATGCTTAAGACAAGTTCTGACATAGATGGTCACAGGGGTTAACCTCATCTGATTGTATGAGCTGCACTTTGGACCAAGATGGCGTTAATCCTTGTATGAGTGAGTGAGTGGTCGAGAAGGTGAGTCGGTAGAGATCTGTACATATTCAAACCAGTGGTTGATAACATGATCATAGATCAACACCACGTGGGTATGATGAGACACTTCATCAGCCAGGTCACTACTGAAGAAATCAGCTGTTCTCTCCCAGTACAGACGGGTTTGAATCACCGATTTGTTGTGATAATGTTTCTAGGTTTGTCAGCACCAGACCCATGCTCATGGGTCTCCCCAAACTGATAAACATCTAAGACCTGGGCCCCGTTCCACAAAGCAATCTTAGTGCTACGACTGTCATAAGTCAGTGTTAAAGAATGGGAGTTACAATCACCTTAGCGCTAAGATCGCTTTGTGGAACGGGGCCCTGCATCACTTTGGGATTTCCTCCAACATCAAGCTAACATGCTGTGATGTAATTGAAATACTTTTTAAAGTGGCATTAAACCAAACTCACTCACTCTCCCAGTCAATATTACCATTCAAACAACCAATACTGTACTATCCAAAAATTACCATGTTTGGGATGGTAAATATTTTGTATTATGTAAAAACATTATATTTTGTAAGCCTTGGTAATCTAAATACATAGCGCTCATTCCTAATTTCTGTTAAGATACAGGTATTTGTTTTTAATAATGCCTATCAGTATATACATTGCACTTCCTGTAACGAGCCCCTTCTACTTTCAGAATCAACATATCATAGTGATTTCTCTGACTATAACTATATTATTGTTGACCCTTGAAGATCCAGGGTAGAATAGGTCTTCAGCAACCCATGCTTGCCTTAAAAAGGCAACTATGCTTGTTGTAAGAGGCGACTAACGGGATTGGGTGGTAAGGCTCGCTGACTTGGTTGAAGCATGTCATCGATACCAATTGTGTGGATCGATGCTCATGATATGAATCACTGGATTGTCTGGTCCAGACTCAATTATTTACAGACCACCGTCATATAGCTGGAATATTGCTGAGTGCGGCGTAAAACAACAAACTATATTATTGTTGATATGTATACTTTCTCTATAATTTTGCATAATGGCCTATAGTTGTGACAGTTTTACTTGTTTAATGTGCACATTCAGAATGGCCAGTGAATTACCAGCACAGAATCAACTGTAACAACAATAGCGTGACATCATCACAACGGTTTAATTGAAAGAGATTTTTGGTTCATAAATCCCACAAAAAACAATTTCATTGAAATGCTGTTTTTCCAGTAAAATTAAACAAAAAGTTTAAAGAAAAATAACTATGCTTAAATATGTGAAATAGTACATAAAGATCTGCTGATGTGTTTCAGGGAAACTGCTAGTTTAATTACGTTATAAAAGATTCGGAAATTGTAGGTGCAAATTCTCAGTGAGCTTGGCAAGATAAGGGCTGACAAGAGTTATGCCCCTTTGACCATAATTCACAATTTCTGATGAGCCTTGGAAAATTTGCAAACACTGTACAGTTTAAACAATAAATGTTAGCTCATAATATTTCATTTTTGTTAAATATTTACTTTGCTTACATATATCTACAAGATATTATCACTCCTATTTAGGCATAGCAAGCTTTTGTTACATATATATGCCAATGTTTATGTTAGATTAAAATATTTCAGACAAATTATAAACAAGTATTGTGGATTGTTTACAATATTTTTTAATAAATTTTGTAAAACTGTATAACCTAAGTGAAAGCTTGGTTCAGTGTTTTGAAAGCTGAAAAAGCAAAATAAGCATTTGTTCTGCCAGAAAAGGTTAAAAAAAATCCACTTCTTTCCGTGAACTCAATGTCTTCATGCTTTGCAAATTATCACAGTTTGAAATTGGATGACTGTAAACAAAGATTCCAAACATAAATGTAATTGTTGCTACACAAGAGAAACATCCAAGAGGTCATATAATGTTGAAAGTATCACTCTTGTTGCTGTAAATGATGTTAAACTCCATTGTTTCAAAAATATTTGCTGATCTAAGATTTAAAATGTGATAGGGAAATTAGAGGTCAGCTATGAAAAATGGGGACAGCTTTCTTACTAAAACATTTTCTTTCTTCAAAAAAAGCAATTAGAAGTTTCTTTATAACTGTCAGGAATTTGAATAATGGTTAAGATTGTCATCTGGGCATAAATTTTAGTCTATAATTTAATAGCCAACAAATGATCCTCTGTTGCTGGGCCTTATGTTTGTCAGTGTGGGTTCAAGGGGCCTATTTCATAAAGTGATGTAGTGTATAGCTGGAGATCTGCAGTCAAGCCGAAATTCCTTTCGAAATTTCAAAGTGAAAGGCTCTACATTCCCTTGTAAGGGTTGATACTCATGTGCATGCACTATTAAGTATTGGACATAAAAAACAATGCCAGGGCTAAATAGAGTTCTAACTCAAATATCTGGACAAATAAAATCAAAACAACTCATTATCAAAATCCAGACCACTTCAACTGATCTTATTTGAAATCAGTTGATATTAATCGGACTGAATGCAACACAATTGCTTCAAATCAAACTAAACTGTATTGACTTCAATCAAACCAAGCTCAAACGAAATGAATCTAAATGATGAAAGAGAAGTAATATTTTCAACGCCATGTAAAATAAACACCAAATCTAATATTGAAATAATATTTTCAATAGCATGGATTATTTAAAATAAACAAACACTTGAACCAAGCATCTGAACAAGCAGTAGAAGTTCTCCAAGTTTTCAAAGCATCTTAAGCAAATGTACCACATGCAGATGCACTGTAGACACCGGGGGGACACAAAGAAACCATACAGGTCTTGTCCAAATAAATAACCCTGTGTCTCCAAATAAGCAGAGAGCCAGCCACATGTGTCCTGGGAATGTCAGACTTTGGTGCTATAATATTGCTGAGATGGGTCATTGTTTCAATACATTAAACACTTAGAGAATTAGAAAACATTGCAATTCTGTTAAAGGTAGACTGACACTTAGACTATGAAAACATATCAAAATAATTGCAATTTATTTTTTCAAAGAACCCTTCCTTCTGCTGTTGTCAAGGAAACTAGACCTGGCTTAGTTTCATCTAGACTTGCTTAGTCGTTTAGTAAAAGAAATTTAAAATACATATATATGTATTCCACTATCATGGTGCAGGGCTACATTTAAGGATATTGTAATTGTTACTAAACTGAATTTTTAATTTTTTTTAAATGATGCATATTTTCATTTTCACAAAAATATGGCTTGAACATTATATGATTTTCAAAGTATTCATTTTGAATACATGGAAGCTGTACATTTTTTCAAACATAAGTTTGAAAAAAAACATGCTATTATGGGCAATATTCTCAAAAAGATAATGGATCATAACATAGGTAAAACAATTGTATGCAAAGTTCACGAAAGAGGTTCGAATATTATCAACATTGAATACCACAGGAATACGTTATTTTTCTAGCAAATCCTTACTAATGTAAAATATTTTCCTTCTGACAGCATAATGGTGAAATCGTTTTATTTGATTTATCTAATCCTTATAATATGTGACTTGAAAGAAATGTACAGCATTTTTAACCAAAGTTAATTACTGTTCAACATTCAAATTTACTGTTTTTATCTACAACAAGTTCATTTACCCTTGGTTAGGTCCAATTTCATTTTTAAAATGTTCCATCACCAGATAACAATGCTCTGTTGTCATGTGAAACAACATGCCTGTTTTGACAACAGTGATATATATTAAGTGTCAAAACTCAGTGTTACCACCTGGATTCAGAGGGCAGGTCAGAGTTGTCTCCCATTGACTGTAAATAGTTTGTCCTGTAACCATTTTTCCTTATCCCTGTCAAATTTATTAGATATCTTTTTCAGTAATACATTCATTCCTACAAACTGTTTCTTTCTCTTATTTCAGTGTATTTAGTGCACAGAGAAGTCTTGAGAATTGGACTAATATGAAAACACATTTAATCAGGCAGTGACAGACAAAAAGGAAATATAATATTCATTTTAAATTTTGTTACTTTCTTGTTATTCATTAGTAAAATGAACACAATGAAATATATTTGGGTGCTGTTGTACAAAACAACCTTAGTGCTACGCCGTAATTCCATGTTAAGGTATAGGAGTTAGGATCACCTTAGCGCTAATATCGCTTTGAACAACGGCACCCTAGAGTTTAAAGTTTAGCTGCAAATATAATATCTAACATAATTTAGCCATTCCTATAGCATCTCTTCACAATATATAGACTTTCTGATAAAAAAAAAATAAGACAATTGTTGCCATAGATATAAGATTCAACTGGAAAACAAGATGTAATAAAAAACATATTAACACTCTCCTTCCTTAAAATCTGTGAGCTACATTCAGGTGACAGGGTACTTCTGAAATGATGTGTTTCTAGGATACTCTGAAGCATCACCTACAGTCTCCTACCAACAGCCTCTTGACTGCTTGACTTTAAACAACATGAATATACCTCTTGTCAAACTGTTGAATCCTCATGGTGTAATGATAATAAATTTTGTAAACATAAATTTGAGAGCCTTGCAATAATGACACCGATTTACAGCATGTAAAATTCAACTTTGAGCCTCACTTACAGCTTGAAGTTTGTACATTTCAATGAAGGTTATTTATTAGTCACATAAAACATTTCAATTTAAAGGAATTTAATTTAACACCACTTTGAACAGCATATCAGTTATATCATGGCAGCTAGATGTAGGCCAGGGCCCACTTGCACAAAGTGATCTTAGTGGTAAGATGATCGTAACACCCATCTTTAACATAGGCTTACGGTAATCGTAGCGCTAAGATTGCTTTGTGCAAGTGGGTCCTGGAGTCACACTGGTTGTAGACATTTACCAGTGTGGTAAAACAATAGCGTCACTTTAAATTTTTATGCTTTTGCCAGTTAATTCTCATTGTCAAAAATTCTGAAAATGCATTGCCCTTTGTTGAAAAGCGGTGGGCTATGCATAATAAACAGGTGCAAGTAAACTGCTAAATTTGAATAAACCAACAAAGGCTATTCAGACAAAACAGTATGGTTTTTTTAATCCATGACATATCTACTTTGACACAAATTATGTAAAATAAAATAAAAAATCATGTAATGCATAGTGCTAATGAAATAATTCATAACTAATATCTTCAGATCAAATGCCTCTGTGCCAGTATAATGCATCTTAATCATGTGTTACAACCAGAATAAAGGTAAAATATAAAAGATTATAGTTTATCCATGAATTATGTCTGCCACATATATTTCTCCTTTCAGACAATTGTTTTGAAATAAATCAGTTCCCATAAAGACTATTAATATCCTCCAGATTTACTGTTATGCGGAATGATATGTCTTATCCGTGATATGAATGCATATTGAAACTGATCATATATATATGTCTATATGCATACAACGGGTAGTGCAGTAGTTAGTGTGTTTGCTCATCTTGCTTAAAATTAAGATCGAGTTCTCCATTTGACTATAATTAACTTTCCTATTGTTACACCCGGTGCTTGTGTGTTTCATTCACCAAAGTGGAAAACTTCTGAGTCCTGTGTCAATTCCAGCTTTCCTCCCACATCAATAAAAGTGGAATACTGTTCAAAACAATGTCAAATCCAGCTCACTCACTCACTCACTCACTATTGTAACATACATTCTTAAAATTTGGTACATGTACTATCAAATGTATATATATATATATATATATATATATATATATATATATATATATATTATATCACATATATAAAGAATAATACAAAAATACACTTTCATGAGATTTCTTGAGATTTTGACAAGGATGCCTAGTAAGAATTCTTTCTTTAAGAGCCCATAAAGTTGATTAAATTATAACTAGTGCAATATTATTTATGAAACACAAAGTTTAAATTGAGCGGATGCAGATGAAGAGAAGATGGGGGTGGAGTGTGGGGTGGAGGGGCTGGGGTGTGTATGTTAGTGTCAGGGTCTTTAAAACTGCAAATAAAGACATGAAATATTCATGCCAGTGATTTTGACGAGGTCCTTCTTGCCTAATACCTTACTTAAAAGGGGATGACACTCCTATCATGACTGACTTAAGTTGTGAAAAGTCCACACTGTCTGCTCCCTCAGTCAAGCAGTTACATATCTTCCCAGCAGCACCAGACAATATTTCAATGTCACACATGCTATTAAAGGGGGACTTATATCAGGCAAATTGACAGTCCCAGCAGGTTAGTTTTATCATCTCTTTGTTTGTCTGGGAAATAATATTTTGTATATTTATCTGGTAGATTATGATTAGCATAATTACACAAATACAATGTCTCATTTTCACTCAAGGAGGTAGTTGTAATGTCTAGACCTAGGATGGAAATTGGCCACAAGATTGTGGAACATAGTCCCTCTTTGTTTAGACCTTGACCAAAAACACTTAGACCTAGACCGAGACCAATAACACCAAGATCTGGTCCAATAACACCTAGACCTAGACCAATAACACCTAGATGTAGTCCAATAACACTTAGATCTAGACCAAAAACACCCAGATCTAGTCCAATAACACCTAGACCTGTACCAATAACACCTAGACCTGTACCAATAACACCTAGATCTAGACCAATAACACCTAGATCTAGACCAATAACACCTAGATCTAGACCAACAACACCCAGACCTAGACCAATGACACCTAGACTTAGACCAATAATGACGGTTCCTTAATAGAATGACTCTTACTTAAACTTGTACATGACTTTATTTCAAAGACTAAATGTTAGTCAATCTATCACAATTGACTATAGCAATTTTAACACTTTTTCATAATTTTTTATGGTTGCCTAGCAATTTACATTGCAACTTGCATCCTAACATACAATTTAACCCTAAAGAATCACCCTGATTGTGATTCTTGGTTATTCAAACACATGTTCAAACAATTTCTATAACCTTGCTTTGAGCTTTCCTCTAACATATAACTGACATACCATATCCTATGACTGAAATACTGTCCAAAACGCATGAATCCCTCTCTGCACTAACAAAAGCAATTACATTGAAACCATGATGTTCCTTTCAAAACTGAACCAATATATGTAACTTTTCACGCTCACGCATGTATATGAAACTATAAATGACATAAAAATAAATATATGAATATATATTGCAAGCACACTCCAGCCACGCTTCCAAATGACATATATATCTTTCAGGCGGATGTGTTGAATATTAAATCAGTGGTATAAGTCGCGACACATGTGAGGATTATATAAATGATTGTGGTCATTATTCAAAACCGTTACCTACAAGACTATTCATATGTATGATGTATAGTGGTGCTATCTACATGATGGAATCTCGCGACAGGTGGGGGTCTTTATGATGGCAGGGGGACATCGCGGAGAGGATGATTATGTGAAATCCATCATCAATCGTTCTCTTCACAACGTGTTGATGTTGATCCTCCCTTTTGTTTCATAAATATAATTCATGCATTTAATTGTGACTCATAAAGAAAATGTAAGTTGTTATAATTCAATACGTTTTCAAACATACAGGCTCAATGCAATGATTGTGTTTGATAGAGAGTGAAAAATGCTATTCTGGACCTTGTTAATCAAGAAACCCCACATTCGAGACCTTTCAAAACAAAACAAACTGTGGACCTTGTTAATCCAGAAACACCACATTGTGGACACTTACTCTTAGGTAATTCTGTTTATTATTAAAGGGAAAATACCCATGATTCATACCCTAGAAGTTTAGTGACAATTGTCATGTCCAGTTTAAAAGGGTTGAGTCATTAAGCTTAGAGTCACTCAGGTCTGTTGCTAACCTAAATGATGTGAAATATTACATAAAAAAGTAACGTATTTGACATTAAGAGATTTAAGGTCATATTGTAGTTATCCTTATCAGAAAAGAATGAGTACATGATAAATTTGGTGTTTTTATCATGTTCGTGTTCACTGTTTTTCAGTGATCCATTCACACAATTTCTACCTCTATTTTGCCTTTATGCCATGGAATCTGTTTCAGCAGATAATCGGGACTGATAATTCCGTGTTGTTGATGCCTTATACTTACAGAAATCATTCCTGAAAGTTTCAGTCTGATTAGCCAAATGGCTTTAGAGTGAGTGAGTATTGTTTTACGCTGCTTTTAGCAATATTCCAGGAATATCACAATGGAGGACACCAGAAATGGGCTTCACACATTGTACCCCTGTGGGGAATCGAACCCGGATCTTTCGGCGTGACGAGTGAACACTTTAACAACTAGGATACCCCACCTTCCCAAATGGTTTCAGAGGATTTGTTGAAGATGTAAAACTTTACATAAGACGAAGCTCACTTGAACTGTTGATGCAATTGTGAAAAATAAAAATATGGATTTCTGTTTGTTGCTAAGCGACAAAAATATTCTATTATTGTGTATAACAACGCTAACACTGAGTTATCAGAAGTATTCAGCACATCAGCATATTTCAATAAAGAAATAATTACTAACTCAACATAAATTAAGATAAGGCTGATAATAACATTGACATCAATAATTCATGGAAATAGAATCACTAAAATTGCATTATAGCTAAGCTGGTCAGGAAACACCAGGGTGGTCAAGAAATGGTCACTCTCCGACCACTGACCATCCATCAGTCCCCATATTTACTCGAACAGCTGCTCTTAGAGGTGCTAAAATATTCCCTGACATTCAGACTCCACTTGTCTCTGACTTATCCAAGAATAAACATTAGGTACAGGAAGTGTGTTTGTGGTGGTAATAAACCAGGAAACTAGGTGTCCTAATGCACACAGTGAGCAATATGTACCACTCCTGTATGTTGCTACCTTTAGGACATTGACACAGGTAAACAGTGATGATAAAAGGAGATTCCTTGAAGACAAGTTGTTATTGACACGAAATTACAATGTACTTGAATCAATTTAGTTGGTGCATAATTTATGAAAGGAAAATATTTTTCAACTGAACTTTCACGAACTTGATATTGGATAATCCAATAGTTATGTTTATTCATGGAAACAATTTCACACTTCGGAAAGTAGTGTGTGTACCTTAACATATATATTTTACATGTTCTCTTGCAGAATTTTTGGATTATGTTTTTATTGTCAATGGGAATATAGCAAGTGGTTCTAATTATTTATTGTAAACAATTTTAACCTGCCTTTTTGTGTTTCATGAATAAGCTGGGTATTATTCTGTGTAACACTTGATGTTAGTCTACATATCAAACTAGGGCTGGGACAGGTAAACCCAGGTGCTTGGGTCAGGTGGGTATTGAGTAGGACCTGGGTACCCACAGGACTACCCGGACCCGTGGTTAGTGATATATTGTGATATATTGTTCAATGACAAAAATGATCTTGAACTATATGGTTACACAACAAGTCACTTATGTTCACATTCCTTTCTGAATATGCAGCATTCATTCTGACTTTTATAGGTATGAATAAAGATAAAACTTCAGTCAACTTCAGTGTATGCATGACCAGATCGGTTACGTATATCTAAATATGTTTTGACAGGAGTACGGTCAAACGTTTCTCTTGAGACCTAGAGCGGGTACCTGGGTAGAGTCAGGTAATAGGGGGGTGGTTACCCAGGTAGTAAATTTGGACTCGTCCCAGTGCTATGTCACACCTATATCTACAGAGGAGTTATTATCATTTATTTCAACAGACTTGTAGCTGAGACATCTTGCTGTCAAGTCTGGCATATTTTACACCATAATAGAGTTGGTATTCAGTTGAATAAGAAATATGCAGACTCTTGAATGGGCTTTATGACTGACAAGCTCAAGCAAATTCAAAAGGACCTTTCACGGTTGAGTTTAAGCCCTCCTTCACCCTCCTCTATCCAAAGAAATGTCCAGTCAGTGTCACCCTATGCAACTGGCAGATGGACAGTTAGCTCTTGACCACTGGCCAACAATAGAGTCAAATCTGACCTTGAAAAAAACTTGGTCAAGAGAAATTGAGACATCAGCTTCTTTTCTCAAGACTGTGTGACCCTGGTTTAAGACCACTGACCTGTGGTCACCAGTGGTCAGTGGCTTGCTGGACACCAGCAGAACAATGTTCATGATGGAAAAAGATTCCCTTTTGTAGTTGATTGATTTTTTTCAATACAGATTTCCTTTTAATAAAGCACAAAAAAATAATTTATCAGATTTACATGCCAAATAGGGCTCAGTGGTTGTCGGTGTCAGTGAATTACTGTATAATTATCATAAGGTCACTATTGGTCAAACACTTATTTGACAGCTTGTCCATCAAGGCTAAATGTGACACAACTTGCTGACACAGCATGATTACAGTGGAAAATAATGTTTGTTTCATTTAACTTATCCACAATTTAAAAACATATTCAAATGACTCAACAATACTGATTCTTAATTATTCAATCACAAGTTTAACATTTAACTGTGTTTAAAAAAATAAATATTATCTACTGGCATAAATATCATTCAAATTCCAAATAATTTACACATTTTTCCCTTGTCATAAACTTCATCACACTTCGGCTTGATCTATTTCGTTTTATTACAATAACAATATTCAGACTCAACCCAACTAATTGCAAGAAATGTGAAAGAAAATATCAATTCTCTACACGGATCAGATGATTTGGCATTTTCTTCAATTTCTACCATGTTTGTGTCCACCTACATTTTAGCCTCCTCAAAAATACTGACCATTGTCCAGGGGGTCTTGCTCAGGTTAGCAGGTTGAATCAATATTTGACCAATTGTCCATCAACACAGGACTAAACTCATGCTAGGTATTTATCTCTGCGAAGGAGCAAGCAAATATATGATGCCAACCTGTATCTATTCATATGAATCCCTCAAAGTGTTCCCTGTTCAATGAACTTACCAAACATCTAGGTAAAAGCCTCAATATTTGGTGAACTTGTGACTTTGACAAATATAATTACAAGAATCTGGTTTAATGGTCAGTAAGTAATTGCCATCAATTTGTGTGGAGTCATTTTAAGGTCACTTTTCTCATAAAATTGGACTAATTTCAAATGTTTGCCAAATTGGCTTATAAATGGTCGAGTTTGTTTCTATGAGCAGAAATCATAATTATCAACATTTGTCAAATATCGTTTCGTCATGTTGTTATAAGTGATTATGATTTATTAAAAGGATTGACAATGATTTGATATTTATTGTTTTCATTGAAAGAAATATTTGAAAATAATTTTCTATGAATATGATGACTCCAATTAGTATTACAAAATGGCACAAATTAGACAGTTTTGTTGAACTTCTTAATCATATCAATATGAATAATGTTAAAAAAACTTCCATGTGTCACGAAATGAAGAATTATTTCTGATCAATAATTTCAGAACTCTCAAAAGGACATCTGTCAGTATCAACTTCTTAATGTTAGATATACTGCTATGATTTGGAAAAACACAGATTCATTAAAACACAACCCCGTACAAAGTTTCATCATAAAATTCATTACAAAGGTCAAGGTCATGGCAGCCATTATTTTGTCATCTGTCATTTCAAAAGATGTGAAGAAAATATGATAGTGCCAATCCGTGTATCAGCTCCCATGACCCCCATGAACATTTTCGCAAAACTAATATTGCCTTTCCCCTGCCTAATAGGAGTCACAGATGGTGTCCATAGACACAGTCAATATCTTTGATGTCAACGTTCCAAAAGAAAAAATGGTGCCCGTATTATGGGTTCTTGTCTCTGGCCTAACGTCTTGGTGGTATATTTTTCTTATGGGTCATCAAGGACACTGGGTTTTCCATCAACTTTCATTGAGAAAGCAAAATAATAAACAAATAGCAAAGAATTGCAAAACACCATTATGCTCAGATGCTGATCAAAGAGTATTATGAACACTTTTGTATGTATATGTCTGTGTGTATATGTTTCTGGAAGGTCTGAGATAAAAGTAAGAGGATTATGATGACAGATTGTTACACATTAGTGCTGTGATGATTTTCAATTTCAGGCCAAGAACAAAACTGGGTGAAGTAGTAAACATCCTATCTATTTCATCCTCATCATCATGACAATCATCCTCATTCTCATCATAATCATCATCATCATCATCTTCATCACTATCATCATCATCTTCCTCATCATCATGACAATCATCCTCATCATCATGACAATCCTCCTCCTCCTCCTCATCATCATCATGTCATCATCACAATCATCCTCCTCATCCTCCTCATCATTATCATTATGACAATCATCCTCATCCTCCTCATCATCATGACAATCATCCTCATCATCATCATGACAATCATACTCATCATCATCTTCCTCCTCCTTATCATCATCATTATGACAATCATCCTCCTCATCCTCCTCATCATCATCATGACAATCATCCTCCTCCTCATCATCATCATCATGACAATCATCCTCATTATCATCATGACAATCATCCTCCTCCTCATCATCATCATCATGACAATCATCCTCATTATCATCATGACAATCATCCTCATTATCATCATGACAATCATCCTCCTCCTCATCCTCATCATCATGACAATCATCCTCATTATCATCATGACAATCATCCTCATTATCATCATGACAATCATCCTCCTCCTCATCCTCATCATCATGACAATCATCCTCATTATCATCATGACAATCATCCTCCTCCTCATCATCATCATCATGACAATCATCCTCATTATCATCATGACAATCATCCTCATTATCATCATGACAATCATCCTCCTCCTCCTCCTCATCATCATCATGACAATCATCCTCCTCCTCATCATCATCATCATGACAATCATCCTCATTATCATCATGACAATCATCCTCCTCCTCATCATCATCATCATGACAATCATCCTCATTATCATCATGACAATCATCCTCATTATCATCATGACAATCATCCTCATCATCATCTTCCTCCTCCTCATCATCATCATGACAATCATCCTCATTATCATCATGACAATCATCCTCCTCCTCATCATCATCATCATGACAATCATCCTCCTCCTCATCATCATCATCATGACAATCATCCTCATTATCATCATGACAATCATCCTCCTCCTCATCATCATCATCATGACAATCATCCTCATTATCATCATGACAATCATCCTCATTATCATCATGACAATCATCCTCCTCCTCATCATGACAATCATCCTCATTATCATCATGACAATCATCCTCATTATCATCATGACAATCATCCTCCTCCTCATCATCATCATCATGACAATCATCCTCCTCCTCATCATCATCATCATGACAATCATCCTCATCATCATCCTCATCATCATGACAATCATCCTCATTATCATCATGACAATCATCCTCCTCCTCATCATCATCATCATGACAATCATCCTCATTATCATCATGACAATCATCCTCATTATCATCATGACAATCATCCTCCTCCTCCTCCTCATCATCATCATGACAATCATCCTCCTCCTCATCATCATCATCATGACAATCATCCTCATTATCATCATGACAATCATCCTCCTCCTCATCATGACAATCATCCTCATTATCATCATGACAATCATCCTCATTATCATCATGACAATCATCCTCATCATCATCTTCCTCCTCCTCATCATCATCATCATGACAATCATCCTCATTATCATCATGACAATCATCCTCATTATCATCATGACAATCATCCTCATCATCATCTTCCTCCTCCTCATCATCATCATGACAATCATCCTCATTATCATCATGACAATCATCCTCCTCCTCATCATGACAATCATCCTCATTATCATCATGACAATCATCCTCATTATCATCATGACAATCATCCTCATCATCATCTTCCTCCTCCTCATCATCATCATCATGACAATCATCCTCATTATCATCATGACAATCATCCTCATTATCATCATGACAATCATCCTCATCATCATCTTCCTCCTCCTCATCATCATCATGACAATCATCCTCATTATCATCATGACAATCATCCTCCTCCTCATCATGACAATCATCCTCATTATCATCATGACAATCATCCTCATTATCATCATGACAATCATCCTCATTATCATCATGACAATCATCCTCATTATCATCATGACAATCATCCTCATCCTCATCCTCATCATGACAATCATCCTCATCCTTATGACAATCATCCTCCTCATCATCATCATCATCATCCTCATCATCATCATCATCATTATGACAATCCTCTTCCTCTTCATCATCATCATATCATCACAATCATCCTCAACCTCATCATCATCATGACAATCATCCTCATCATCATCTTCCTCCTCCTCATCATCATCATGACAATCATCCTCATTATCATCATGACAATCATCCTCATCATCATCATGACAATCATCCTCATTATCATCATGACAATCATCCTCATTATCATCATGACAATCATCCTCATTATCATCATGACAATCATCCTCATTATCATCATGACAATCATCCTCCTCCTCATCATGACAATCATCCTCCTCCTCATCATGACAATCATCCTCATTATCATCATGACAATCATCCTCATTATCATCATGACAATCATCCTCATTATCATCATGACAATCATCCTCCTCCTCATCATGACAATCATCCTCATTATCATCATGACAATCATCCTCATTATCATCATGACAATCATCCTCATTATCATCATGACAATCATCCTCATTATCATCATGACAATCATCCTCCTCCTCATCATGACAATCATCCTCATTTTCATCATGACAATCATCCTCATCCTTATGACAATCATCCTCATCCTCATCCTCATCATCCTCATCATCATCATCCTCCTCCTCCTCCTCCTCATCATCCTCTTCATCATTATGACAATCCTCTTCCTCTTCATCATCATCATGTCATCATCACAATCATCCTCGTCCTCATCCTCATCATCATTGCTTATGTTCAATGCCTTGATGTGTCTAGTGCAATGTTACTTAGTGTATCATCTATTTAAGGTTCACTTACCACAAATTTTGATGTTTTTCTTCTTTTCGTCTAGCATGATGTTTTCCATCTTCAGGTCCCTGTAAGGAGGAAATGAAATATACATGAACATGTATGAAATACACATGAAATAAAGGATATCAGTAACATCAGAATATGATCAATGAATGAGTGAGTATGTTTGTTTTGCCACTTTCAGCAAAAATTTAACAATATCATGGGATGGACATCAGCAATAGATGTCACACATTATACCCATGTGGAATCACACCCAGGATTTCATTGTGAAGAGCAAGGATTTAACTACTCCCCTACCATATGATGGATGAATTACATGCAAGACTGACAACATGAAATATACAGGGAATAACAAACATACAGAATTTAAAAAGAAAAATAATATACAAAATCACAATAGGTAATGAAAATAAATTTAAGGGAAACAGACAGAGGAAGGTATTTACAATGAAAAAAGAAAATATGTCATGTTTATATGTCATATCAGGTAGATATCATCATATCCTGTGTGGATGTTTGTTTTGTGTTCGTGAATGGTGTGGATATGCTGGTTATATCAATATTAATACATTTCCATTACATATATTTTTTAATAAATGGCTGCAGAAAAAGAATTAATTCAAAGATAATATCACCAAGGTTAATTTATTAACTCAAACATAATATACATGTTACAATTTTCTCTTCATGTGGTAATGATTTAGACACTTGAAAAACACCATGTAAGCAGTTGGATCGGCTGTTAGTCACCAGCAAAGACTCTGAACTGCTGAGTAGACGATAGACATTGTTTATTGATTTATTAACACTGGCTATGAAAAAAAGCTTGGGCAGCGTGTCAGCAAACATTGGTCATTGTTTGCTCACTGATCTGACTAATGACAGCAACATTGAATGCCCAAACGTCTTTCACAGGTCTCTGAAATACGCCACATAAATTTGACCATAAATCTAAAAGCATTCATGTGCCAAAGTTAAAGCACAATTGTTAATCCAATCATTACCTTCAACTTCTTTCAAATTACAGTAGTTCAGTCTGCCTTAACAGTTATTGTACACAAGAACTGTGAAGTGTAACGGGGGAACTTGCAAGGAGACCATTTTTGTCCTTCACTCTTTATGTTAACCGTTGTTATTTTAATTGACATGTCGTATATTTCACTCAAATGACCGGAAGCTGATAAGATATTGATGTTTAAACTGACCAAGTCTATAGAAAGTGACCACTGGTCAGTTGCCTTGTATTCACAGGCCTTGACCCTTCACCTGACCCCTGTCTCATTGGAATTCCCTTACAAGAAGTTAGTTATTTGACTATGGCATGTATTAATGTAGTTTGGGAAAGACTCAGTTTAACAAAACTAACCAGCGGTTATAGTCCTATTGCAACTGTCGTTAGAAAACCATTATATTTCAGACTCATTTCAAGTATCATTTCAAAATGTAAATAAGACAGTGCTACTAACAGAGCCCTTTACAGAAAAGCTTACTTATAATTGCAAAAATTCCTTCGATGTGATGCCCACTCTACTGATATTCTTAGGTCATAACACTTAAATTTTGTATTGGTTCTTACCGTGATTATTACGTATATGTTAATTTACCAGTAGTTTACAGAATATTGTCACTGCATGAAACGTTTGCACAATAACTATCTTGTATCTGGTATCTACCCAGGTTCCATCAATAAAAATAGTGCATTATTATCAATATCACCATCCTAAAGTATTTCAATCCATGAATAATTCGTATCTCTTGTACTCGCCCCCAAGTTGGTGAATCTGTACAATAACAAATTATATTCCAATTTTCTTCAAGAGAGAGTATCGGCTAGTTTCCTTGCTAAATAAACCTCCGAACCTAAGGGGATGCAGATGCCTAAAGCCTATGCTTCCCCCAAACCCTCCCCCTCTCATTACTGGAGCAGGTGTGTTCTATACAGTGTCATGGAACTATACCCTCACCCCTACAGCACCACTACCCCCCCTCCCCCACATCTTACCATAATAAACTCAGGCCCTTATCAGATTGAACTGACACCACAGTTTGACAACACTCCACACACCAAGCTTAACATCCTCCTGCCCTCAACCCCTATCCCTCCATCCCCATCCCCCTATCCCCATCCCCAGCCATTTGGACATAATACTGTAACCTCTGTAAAAAAATGCCTGACAAACCTTTACAGTTGATAACCAAGAGGAAAACATGTATATAGTAAACATTGAAAGTTTATAGCTTTTCTGTTCAGAACTAGATTCATATGTGGCACATTGGACAAGTATGATGGAAGATGTTATTTCATGCCTATGTATGTCAATAACACTGCTATCAGAATAGAACAGAAATGTTACAATGTTCTCTGATATGACTGGTTTTGCATGTCTGCTTTGAGAAAACTGTGCTTACATCTTGTGTATACATATACACTGTTAATGTTTGTGTGGCTTGAAATGTGTGTTCAAATGTCCTTCATATCATACTGATGCCCACATATGTCAGCATCAGTACCACTCAATCTGACAATCATGCCCATATACACTGAAAGGAACATGCAGATTAACAGTCTGTAAAAGCTATGGCCAAAATGTGTAAAATAACATACATTTACTGGGTTAGGTACAGTAGTAACTGTTAAATATATATGGCTGAAGGATGCTGATATCATGTACATACAGAGAGATGTGTATGGTAGTGAGTAATAGAAAAGCTGGAACGATGTCGATATCATGTACAAATACACTGCCATGTACAGTGATGAATAATTGCTCTGTTGAAGGAGGTGAGGTGAGGTGAAATGGGGCTGAACGTCGCATTCACGATTATTGCACTTATACATGTGCATGCATATGTGCGAATGTGCGTGCGTGTGATGTGTGTGTGCGGCTGCTTGTACTAGTCTGGACTGATGCCGATTATATAGTGCTAGCCCACGGAAATACCATGCCGCAGTTTAACATGAATACCCCACTCAAACACAGTGTACTGACTCCGAGCCGACCAGTCCTTGTTTTAGCCCCTTATTGACAAGCACCAGGCAGGGTAACAACAAGTACCATCCTTTAACATCTTTCGGTATGACATGTACATATACACTGACATGTACGGTAATGTGTAGCTGCATTGGTTGAAGGCTGGGATATCATGTACACAGACACTGATATGTACGGTAATGAGTAATCGTTAACATTGAAGGATGTGGCTATCATGTACACATACACTGACATGTACGGTACTTGCCTGTGGATTACACCCTCTTCCTGGGCCAACACATGCTGTGACATTGTGTAACACTTGTGTAAGTTTGTTTATATGTAAAACCTATACAGACTCGGCCACAATGCAGACATTGTATCTCAGAGACCTTGGAACCAGCTCAGTTCATGTGATCATCAAACTCAAACAGTTTTTAATTATTGACATAAGCTTGAGAGGTTTTCTCTGCTATTTTTATATGGCATTTAAAAACCAAAGGATATAAAGGATATACGGTATCCAAATAATAATATCTTTGTTTCACTGCTAAATATTTTGCACAATATGCACTTTCTATGTTGATTATACCTGAGAATGACTTGCATTTATCTACTGACTTGCATTTGCATGGAATGGAAAGAAAGTGACAAGAATGATGGAAATATCTTCTACCTGTGCTACAGACATATGCCTGGACTAGTTCATACTTCTGACTTCGTATAATTTACATAATTTACATTCCAAAAGCATCACCAATAAATAAGAAATACAGTGTACAGATTGTCCTCAATGTCAAATGAGATCCAAGAGCACAGGTGAAACACAACAGACATTCACCTGTGTCGAAAACACCTGACAGGTGAAAACGAGGACAGGTAAAACATCAAAGCCTTAATCCATGTAGTTATGATTCTGTACAGGTACGGTATTCAGCTATAGCCTCAAGCAGTCTTTTGATTTTTGGCCCTCTGCAAACTTGACATTCTACTGATTGTGTTAGTCCCTGACATTCCTGGTAGGATAGAACACACTTCAAAGTTATATTAGGAACAGCAGTGAAGAATAAAAATGATTTATGTAACCCACGAAGGCGCAGATGGACATGATAAAATCAAACATCTTTACACATTCTTAGTAAAGCATGGTGATTGTACTAAGGACCTAAGCAAAGATTTGTACCGTCTTGTAAAATATCTTTATCAAGCGCATGTCGATTAAAAAAAAGAAATATTTAAAACTGTTTTATCTTCGAGTTTCATATGAACATAAACAGAATTATCTTTCAAATGAATCCCCATTTGTTGGTTTTATTCCATCAGATTTGGATTTCATAATTGAAAGTAAACCTGCATGGAAGGAATGTTATGTGTATATCAAAGACAATTTGGAGCCCATAGGACTAAACAATTCTCTTATCTACACATATTTCTATCCGGGAGAATCCAGTCTGTTAGCAATCGTTCCACATGAAGAAATAACTTACATATGTCCGTAAGAAAATATGCTAATCGAGAGCGGAGGTATTTATTTTCACAATGGATTTATTTAGACAAAAGTGTAAGTCATAAAAAACTAAGATAGCATCAAGATCCATGCATGGGGACATGGCACATTTAGGAAACGTGGGGGCTGTTTTTTCCTCTTTGCTGGTATATCATTCCATCCCTGAGATTAGGTTTCAAATTCCTAAAAAGACACAGATTTCTTGTTTTCATCTTTAGAAAAAGCAATGAAAAAAATCACAGGGAAACAATTGGATAAATACAGGCCAGTTGTAATAATATGCTATCAGAGCAATGATCTACAACACTGACAAATTGACTCCAAAGTCACTCTCTACATTTCACAAGGTTAATCAATTGGACATATGTACAAGCTGTTTTTGTTAAACTTGACTCTTTGGAGCCAATGTTTGTCATGAATTATCCGTATAAGTATTTCCAATAAGCTTAACACAGTCGGATTTATTTGCATGATTGAAATTAAACAAATATGACAGCTTACTGTTGTTCCATATCTGTTAACATACAACATACTATATTGCTTAAATATGAGAATATGTAGGTACACTTTCAC
Source organism: Haliotis rufescens (assembly GCF_023055435.1). Lineage (NCBI taxonomy): Eukaryota > Metazoa > Mollusca > Gastropoda > Lepetellida > Haliotidae > Haliotis > Haliotis rufescens. The sequence goes on along the minus strand of NW_025963890.1, from coordinate 56,549,339 downwards.
ATTAGGTAGCTCTGGGTAAATTAATGTCTTAATGGTTTAGGTTGATTCAGAACATATCAGATTCTTGATCCCAGTAGTTTTTGCACTCTGGATATTCATAAAAAGCAAGTCATCTGAGACATGTGTCCTCAGTGTCAGTCACATGACATAAGCAACAAACATAGCTCCGCCTCAGCACAATAAATGATCAACATAAATTCCCTAGGAGTCATGAACTGCCACAACACTTCTAATTCTATGATAATATCAGTGGTAGGCACACGGCTCTGTCAAAACAGGTAATAGGCTAGTCTGTCAATGGATGGTCTTGAGTCTGTCACGCCTGACAGCCTGCCTTAATGCCTGTCTGCTAGACACCTCTAAAATAAGGGCACCTTGTTTAAGTAATATTTTTGCAAATTGCGTAAATTTCATTAATTGTTTAAATCTAAATTTAATGTTGGGTTTTTTAAATGGTTTTGTATGGGGATTGACATGATATGTTGATAGAGGTTTTGGAAAGATGGAAAATACAGCCACGGGGGTGAATTGAAAGTTTAAATCATAATTGAATAAATGGAAAAATTAGAGGATGTGGAAATGGAGGAATGAGTGATTAGAGTAGGAGGAAGGAGGGAAAGAAAGTAGGGAAATAAAAGCATGATTGTCAGGTAAACTATTAATTAGATGAATTACTTGATAGATGAACGAATGCTAGAAGATGATGGATAGAAGGAGGGAAAAAGGAAGGTGAAGTGAAGAATGAATGCAGGAGGTGATAGAAAGAGGGAGGAAGGAAGAAGTGAAGAATGAATGATAGGAGGGGATAGACAGAAGTAGGGAAGAAGGTGAAGTGAAGAATGAATGATAGGAGGGAATAGACAGGAGGGAAGACAGTGAAGTGAAGAATGAATGATGGGAGGGGATAGATGGATGGAGGGAAGAAGGTGAAGTGAAGAATGAATGCAGGTGATAGAAAGAGAGAGGAAGTGAAGAATAAATGATAGGAGGGGATAGATAGAAGGAGGGAAGAAGGTGAAGTGAAGAATGAATGATAGGAGGGGATAGATAGAAGAGGGAAGAAGGTGAAGTGAAGAATGAATGATAGGAGGGAATAGACAGGAGGGAAGACAGTGAAGTGAAGAATGAATGATGGGAGGGGATAGATGGATGGAGGGAAGAAGGTGAAGTGAAGAATGAATGCAGGTGATAGAAAGAGAGAGGAAGTGAAGAATAAATGATAGGAGGGGATAGATAGAAGGAGGGAAGAAGGTGAAGTGAAGAATGAATGATAGGAGGGGATAGATAGAAGAGGGAAGAAGGTGAAGTGAAGAATGAATGATAGGAGGGAATAGACAGAAGGAGAGAAGATGGTAAAGTGAAGAATGAATGATAGGAGGGGATAGATGGATGGAGGGAAGAAGGTGAAGTGAAGAATGAATGATAGGAGGGGATAGATAGAAGAGGGAAGAAGGTGAAGTGAAGAATGAATGATAGGAGGGAATAGACAGAAGGAGGGAAGACGGTGAAGTGAAGAATGAATGATAGGAGGGGATAGATAGAAGAGGGAAGAAGGTGAAGTGAAGAATGAATGATAGGAGGGGATAGATAGAAGAGGGAAGAAGGTGAAGTGAAGAATGAATGATAGGAGGGAATAGACAGAAGGAGGGAAGACGGTAAAGTGAAGAATGAATGATAGGAGGGGATAGATGGATGGAGGGAAGAAGGTGAAGTGAAGAATGAATGATAGGAGGGGATAGATAGAAGAGGGAAGAAGGTGAAGTGAAGAATGAATGATAGGAGGGAATAGACAGAAGGAGGGAAGATGGTGAAGTGAAGAATGAATGATAGGAGGGGATAGATAGAAGAGGGAAGAAGGTGAAGTGAAGAATGAATGATAGGATGGGATAGATGGAAGGAGGGAAGAAGGTGAAGTGAAGAATGAATGATAGATGATAAAGAAGGAAGGAGGAAGTGAATGAATAGATAGACTGATAGACAGACAACAAAAAAACAATTAATTACGAAAAACAACAAACACATAAATCCTTCCAAAATGTGTCATAGCAAATGTCCCTGGAAAGAAATGTATGAGGTCATTGCATGTCAAGTGACATTAAGTCAGCCTAATCAATATCAGCTTGCCAGACTGACTTCAAGATAGCAGAGCACTGACTTTTCTCCACAATAACACCAGGCATCACAACTTTGTCAATGTAGCAGTACACACTTATACATTCACGGACTCTACATTCTGAAAACTCCTTGCTTTGAAATTCTTTAAACTGCCTGTCAGTTCACTTGTATGAAATCGTATTTTCAACACAACAGAAGTGTACTTAAAATCGAACCCATTTCAAGTATACATGGCTATTTGGGCGTCATACTTGACCACCCCAGACTCTTGTATGGCAGTGCAGTTGGAGAGATTAGCATTTAAATGAACCGACAACAATGTATCCCTATGCTAACAGCTTCGTAAATTTCTAAACAATGTTAACAGCCTCAGTGAGAAGGATTATTTTAGACATGCTCACCATCACCCGAGAATAAATTTGTTGTCAACAAATTCGTAATTTATAGGTTTGAACTCATTGAGGGTATTACCAAGTACATCTCTTACAATGTCGGGAAAGTTTGTATGTTAGGTTTACAGTCTGAACATTTTCAAGCTAAATTTGTTAAAAAGAAATAACTTTGACAACATGTCAACAAAATGTTCTATGTAGCTAAATTACTGATCTAGGGGAAAAAGTAGAAGTGATTAAAACAAGAGTGTTAATTTTTCCTCCACATAAACCCAGTCTCTAGGTTCAAAAGTCTGAGAAAACAAGATTTTATGACCGGAAATAGACAAATGTCTATTTCAAAGATGTTGATTTTGACAAAAACGCCCAAATGTACCCACTGGTAACCAACAGATGGATTTGTCATAAACTGTCATGGTTGACAGATCCTAAACATGGTGCACCAAGAACCGTGTTCAAGACTTTAGGATTGAAATCTACCACAATTTAATGCACGGTTTGGTGGAAAGATTAATCATTTTTTTATCATCTCTGTCACCTTCATGGTGAAACGTAATCCCTCATGTGGAACAGCAGTATTCAACTTGGCATGATATAATTATAAGCATTGGAATTCCTACAGAAACTTTTTTCAATGTATGACAGTTGGTCTATATGGCCTGGTTGGAAACACGTGGAAGGCGCTGAGACAACAAATTACTCAACATTAACATCTTCATAAATCATGGCAACGTGTACATTTCTTCTGGCACTGGTTTGCAGATGCCACAAAATATATTCAGAATCATAAATACCCCAATTATTGCGACTTGAACAAATAGAAGTTCATGTAAATCTATTTATCAAAGTCATATTCTTGTTATAAGATCTTAACGTGTTCAAATTTTTTTTTAAATGTGGTTTAAAAAGGGTCATTAATGTGTCTGGTGAAAGATAGTTCAAACAGAGTTACTTCCCTTACACCTTTATCTGCATGTAAAACGCAAGTGAATAGTATGCATTATAAAGGGCATTTCAGCAAGTTATTATGTTGTATTTTTACAATGCAAACTTAATCTTTTCATATTGCTTTCCCATGATAGAGTCCATGACAGAGGTGTAAACTAATACAAGGATTTCCTCAAATTTATAAACTATATAGATGTTTAACATAGGGAATTGAGCAGAAAGTGAATGAACACATTCAACCATATTATGCCTGTATAGTGTTATACTATTTAAAGCACACAGGTTTGTTTGGTCAGGCTCGCTGACTTGGTTGATGCATTTCATTGCGTGCCAATTGCGTGTCAATACTCATGATGTCAGTCACTGGATTGTCTGGCCCAGACTCGATTATTTACACACCGCCGTCATATAGCTGGAATATTGCTGAGTGCAGCATTAAACAACAAACAAACAAACAGACTAGTGAATGACATCAGAATGTAATGATAAGCATGGCATTTTCCATACCATACATATTTGTTTATCTTTAACATCATATATTCATTCTAAGAATGTATTCACACACAAATATTTTAAATATTTAACTTTCCATTTAGTTATAACAATTCATTTTACAATCTTATAGCCTTTATTCATCATGTCATTGGAAGAAACTATTTTTAAACTGTTGACAAAAACACTCCATACAAAAACAACAGGAGACAATCTTCTTACATTTGAAGTCTCACATTCAGCTAGTTCAAGGTTCGTATCAACTCTGACAATTTCGTGTCAAAATCAATTAGCATAACAGCTTTCAAAGTCAGCTACTCTATAGCTAGCTTCAAATAATGCCCTTGTTTCACTATAACAGACAGAAAAGCAAGAAATCAGTGTTAGCTGAGACCAGACATAAAATCCCCTGAGTCAGCGATTTATTAGTCGCTGATTATCCCGTAATGACGATCTTGGCTCTATCCAAATGACCCATCTTGCTACCTGCCACCAGTCTGGGCATAGAGTTACCTGCCCTTGTCTAAGGCCCCTACCTGCATTAAGGGGTAAACACATTCGTAACCTTTCAGTATCAAATTTCATGGGAGGACCAGTCATGTGCAAGAGTTTTAAATCTGCGTAAGGGTTTTTCATATTGCATGATGTTTAAGTCAAGGAAAGGTTGACCCGAAACATTCGTGATTTGCTTCAGTGTGAAACCGACACCAGCAATTTAAAGAAGTTGCTTTTGCTATTATAGACAGAGTAGTGAACCATACTAGCTGTACTAGCACTTGATATTCCTGGGTAAATTCAACACATACCAATTTTCACAGTATTTTACAAACTCAATGTTTGTGCTTTGACCCACGATGTGTTTGTTTTCTTGTTGTTCAGCATTACTGATATTAGCATCTAATAAATAGCACTTAATGGCCTACAAGAAGGACGTCATTAGTTTTCTTGATATAAACAGATGACTGAAAGATACCATATTTTTTATCAATAGAGACAAACATGTGATAGGTAAACAGGGATGAGTGTGTGAATGTCATTAAACCATGCCTTCCTTAGTTTTGCATCACCAGCAATAGTAGACATAGAACCTATATCACATGTAAGAAAAGAACTAGTACATTGCAGGTGTTGAGGTTGTAAGTTTCAATTGAAGTGTCTGGTTCAAGCTGAGATTCATGGAGACTGTCTTGGTTTTCTTTGATCTGAAGTCAGATAACTGATACATCTTGGATGTGTTGCATATGGGTCATCTTAATTTCAGTGTCTTGTTAAGTTTGAAAAACTTTAGCTTTAATTCAGTATAGTCCAGTTCATTTCTGTGTCTTCCCAGTTTCTTAATACTTCAATTACATTGCAGTATAGTCATGTTCATTTCTGTGTCTTCCCAGTTTCTAAATACTTCAATTACATGCAGTATAGTCCTGTTCATTTCTGTGTCTTCCCAGTTTCTAAATACTTCAATTACATTGCATATAGCCCTGTTCATTTCTGTGTCTTCCCACTTTCTTAATACATTACATTTCAAAACTGTTTTGTTCATTTCTGTGTCTTGTTAGTTTCATAACACTGCAATTACATTTCAGTGTAGTCTTGTTAGTTTCATAATACTTCAAGTACATTTCAGTATAATCTTGTTAGTTTTATAATACTTCAAGTACATTTCACTACAGTGTCTTGTTGGTTTCATAATACTTCAAGTACATTTCAGTATAGTGTCTTGTTAGTTCCATAATACTTCAAGTACATTTCACTACAGTGTCTTGTTGGTTTCATAATACTTCAAGTACATTTCACTACAGTGTCTTGTTAGTTCCATAATACTTCAAGTACATTTCAGTACAGTGTCATGTTAGTTTCATAATACTTCAAGTACATTTCAGTATAGTGTCTTGTTAGTTCCATAATACTTCAAGTACATTTCAGTACAGTGTCTTGTTAGTTTCATAATACTTCAAGTACATTTCAGTAGTCTTGTTAGTTTCATAATACTTTCAGTTACATTTTGGTCATATCTTGGAAATCATGAAATTGTGTCTCATGTAATAAGAATGTTGCATGACTCAGAAGCTAAGGCAAAGTAGCCTTTATATTAATCAACAAGAGATCTCTTCAAAGAGAAACAGGTCATATTAATTTCATACTTTGACTTCTCATATGTAAACTGTGACATACTTTGACTTTGATCCACAAGTAATCTTGAAGTTTTAACAAACTATGATGTATTACCATGAATATATTAAGAGAAAGGTCTTTAGTTCACCCAGCCACCATAAGCCACCAATGACACAGCTGATTGCTGATGTAGGAGTGTTAAACTAGGATTGTTTGAAATGGACAACACCAGAAAGTTGTTGATTTCATTCACAAGACGTAAGTGGTACGTAAAGGGAACCTGGCCCTTCTCGGTGACAGTCACAGGTAACAGATATTCCATTGGTCTAGTGACACATAGCAAATGAATGATAATTGACAAGCCTGTTTTTTAATGCACCCAGTAGTGTCATCCAAACTTTGGACCCATCAGGAAACAATTAACAACCTTGGGCAATAATTATTATCCATATCTCTTCTGGTTTTCATGAATGAAGGCTATCAGAGCCTGGTGTAGAGAAACACTTGTCGACTCTGTGAGTGATGGCTGGAATATACGAGAAACGGAAGCCTTTGTACATGACTACACACCACTCCTGTGGTATGTTTAAATAACATCAAAGCAATAATTTTGTATTTTTCAGAACTAGGAAGCAATTCATCATGATCAGATTTGTATGATAAATTAATTTTTTAGATCACTTCTGTTTCCTTAATTTATACAATTTTTCTCAATCCATGTCAAGATTTAACCCAGGGCTAAGACAGAAGTTAAAGGAAGGAATCAAACCCTTGGCCTTTTTGTAATCAAACAAACCACTGACCTAAAGTTTCAGCCTCAACCTTGATCCTTCATTTAACTATATATTACTAACTATGTATTCCCATCTGAACATGAGGTTCTCCAATCACCTAATTCAACCTGCACACTATCTCTCATTCAACAGCATTTGAATCAAGTCTATTTTCAACTAGTAAGAATGCAACCATGATAAATCCCAACCTCAACCTCCACCTCAACACAACATCAACATCAACCTTAACACATTTTCAACACAACCTCAACACAATCTCAACATCAACCTTAACATCACACTCTACCCAGCCTCAACCACAACCACAACCTCAACTTCAACCACAAAATCAACATCAACTCACCCTCAACCTCTGTCTCAACCTCTGTCTCAACCTCAACCACAACCTCAACCACAACATCAACCACAACATCAACATCAACCACAGCCTTATCTCTAACTTCAATTCCTGCTTCAACCTCAACCACAACCTTAACCTCTGCCTCCGTCTCAAATCTAGCCTCAACCTCAGCCTCAAAATCCTATACCCCTATGAACCTCTCAACAGTTCTAACCCTTGTAGTCATATACAGCTTGAACATGTTAAATGTAACCGATACTTCAACAGCCTATACATACAGGGACCATGTTATTGACACACGATTGGCAGATATATACATTACAACATAAGTGTTGTTCATAGAGGTCTTAATTCCAACCTCAGTCCCACATAACTTAGTGAAGGAGTATGCATATTGCCACTTTAATATTCTAGCAATACAACATGGACACCGAGATTAATCTCACCACACTGTATCCTTACAGAGAATTAAACCAGAACCAAGCTTGATGACCAGAGTCTTCTGGCTACTGATGTCTGAGAGGCATAATAACTTCCTCGTCATTTCTAATGTCCGCCTTAACCCCAATTTAACCTCGAATCGCCAAGACCCAAACCCCATGTATCTGTGTGTAACATACCAGTGTTGTAGAATTTCCTTGCAGACAGTATTTATCTTCTATAGTACTAAGTTACCCAGTCAGTAACACAGTCATATATATCTCCCACTTAATCACAGCGTCAGAGAAATAAAATATTCAGTATATTTATTGAAACAACTATTTACTCTACCCTCAGGAGATAGGAGACATTTGCCACTTTAAATTCTTAATAAACTAAAATCATGTCAAGATGAGCTTTGAAATGAGCACAGGTTGTATTTCTTACTGCAATGAAAATAACAAGCATCGGCTTGATACTAACACATGCAGTTGCCAAGATATTCTCAAGTGTCGACATACGAAGACCAGTTTTATTAACACCTTAAATGAAAACCTCCGCAGGTACAGTTGTCAATTGTTCTGTCAAACACCTGCAGAGTTGTCAATTTCACACCTGTTGACAAGCAACTGACGATATGGATGTTATATGGAGTACTACAGGTTGATGACAATAGTTATCAATTACATGGTGGAAGTAGAGTGAGCAGACTTTAAGCTCTCGTAAAGAGAAGTATACATGACTCTTGTCACATATTTCCATGTCCATTTCATAACAACAGAAACAGCATAAATTACAAATGATTTTTTGTCAGGGTATATTGTTATGGCTGCCATTTCTTCATTGTATTAAGGGGCGGTCGGGTAGCCTAGTGGTTAAAGCGTTCGCTCGTCACGCCGAAGACCCGGGTTCGATTCCCGACATGGGTACAATGTGTGAAGCCCATTTCTGGTGTCCCCCGCCGTGATATTGCTGGAATATTGCTAAAAGTGGCGTAAAATCAAACTCACTCACTCACTCAATTGTATTAACACATGACATGTTATATTTTGTTTTAAAGAGAAAGCATGGCTCCATCATTTCAGGATATTGTATTTTCTGAAATTCAATTCTAATTCAATTTTGATAGAATGATGACCATATTTTTAAAAAAAATTAAAAGCAGCATTAAAACTCACTCATCACTAGATCTTATATTTCATGTATATTATTGGTATATCTTTTAAAGCATTAATAATTAACAAATGTGAAAATCTGGTTATATTTTCAAGTCATGTAAGGTGCAGTATGCACTCAAGGTGTAAGCACAGGCCAGCTTCATTGTTCAGACAGCTGTAAACAAACGTAACTCCAGTTGATATGTAAGTGTCAAGAGCTGTTCAGAACCTGTCTTCGTCAGCAAAATACTTTTCTATCCATATGTGTCAACCATGAACAGTCATGTCTGGCAAATATTGTCTGTAATTCTGTTTTCATGTTCATGATTTGCCCGTTGAACATACATAACACCTCTCTCCTCCATAACCTTGCTCAGTTCAAAAGTGCTGACTTGGCATTTCAGTATCGGCCAGTGTGTGTGGTTATTTGTCCAGCAACTTTTGCCCATTTTACAGTTTACGTTTCAAGCATTCTTTCATTGAATTTTCAAAACTCTTTTTCAGATTGGCGTCAAAACCAACATTATTACCAAAATTCTATGAACTACATGTTATGTTATAACAATTAGCTGACCTTGAAAAGATTTTATAAGTAAACCTGATAAGTAATATGATAAATGTAATGTAATAAATTGCCATGAACAAGCTGAATCCAATCACCAAATTGTCATGGAAACAGATTGTTTTCTCATTATCTCACAATCATCATAATCACAGATGTGTATTTTGGGGTGTTTGTTGTCAATTTCAGAACATCTGAAATATCTTCCAAAGTATGGTTGAAATGAGTGAAATGTACAAGACAAATATACCGAAAGGATAGCTATTACATCTTACTGAAATTCTAGTGAAATGTACATATTCCCCCTGTAATCAACATGTTCACCCTATTTCAGTGCGGAAGAACTCTAGTGTAATGTACATGCCCGTGACTGCAATAGACAACAGTACAGCTATCAGCCTGCATAGGCTCTCAGCCCAGTGACGACTGATCCATTGCAATAGACATGTCTGTCTACCATCCCTCAGGTGTTATCTAAACAAGGAAATCTGAGGTCAAATAGTTAGATTTGTGAGTTGTTTGTTTGTGTTAACACGCGGCTATTGTAAGCTGGTCTTCCTAGTGTGGTCAGTGGTCAACTACTGGTCAACTTGGCCTTGTCGTCTGACTGACCCCCTGAAAACTCCTCCCCTAAATCACACACAAAATACTTCACCTGTCTTGAATACATTTCTCACAGTGTCAAGTAACTATAAAAAAACAGCATCAAAGTATTCTTTCATGAAACTATCATAAAACAATAATTACCATAATTACAGTATGTCTCTGCCCTCACTTAAAATCTTTTTTCTTGTAATCCTTACTATTAGCGAACATAGATCCCCCTATCATTTCCTTAATATTCACACTAATAATGTCTTTATTACACCCCAACTATCCATCATCACCATTTAATTTGTTACCCGAACTTCAAACCTGCCAACCATCATCTTAGAAGCTCAAGATCAAGTTTGGAGAAAAGGTGAACAATTTTATCATCTACACTGGTACTAAAAGTAAAATTAAAACCACCAATCTCACGAGGATTATCTTTGGTATATATGCTTCCATGTCAATTTTAACTTCAGAGGCTCAACCAGTCTTAGTGATAAGTCATTCATTTATGATAAGTGTTAGCATTTGTCTACTCTCTAAACACCACTCTCTGAGAGTGAGCTTTGAGGGTAATTAATTCCTTTACGTGCCCTATGCTTGTTACAAATCATATTTATTCCAAATGTTATTTAATCCCTTCTTACCATTTTCACTATCCACGCACTGTCTTAAATTAAACGAAGAATACTATAATAATGATAATGATGAATTTGAAATTCTCTTTAGTAGATTAAAGCTATTTAACATTTGTATCCATTAATTTCTTTTCTTTCCTCCACCCTTTCACAAACCAACCCCATCCTCACCCCAAACCTCCCCCCCACCCCCAACCCCCCTCCCCGCCAAAAAAAAATCCTACACAATCAAACAAAAATGTGAACAAAATCCCATCGTCTAATTCTCACAGTGTTCATCCAAGATGTGCACTAAGTACATTTTAACCAAGAATTGCCGTTACAGATCAGTATCAAAACCTCCCCTCTTTCCTCTTAAAGGGTCAAAAGATTAAAAGTTTTATCATGTTTTATCTTGTTTTATCTACATTTATGTTCATCTCTAATCTACCAAGAAGAAAGTGTTTACATCTTGTCTTACATAATATTTTCCAGATCATATTGACTCCACTAGTGCCACGCTCACAGCTGACAGCCATTTCACAAACAACATGCACTTTTACAGGTATCAAATAGCGGTAGCCTAGCAACATTTTTTAACCTTGAAATGTGATTCAATGTTAGGGCACAATATATTTGTCTATTGTTTTACTATGAATGTATCATTTCTTCATGGGAAATAGATCAGTTTGATCTTTTGCTTTTTCGGCATATATACTACTCAAAAGAAGTTAAAGAACACCCGATTAAATGACAGATGAATAAGTCATAATTTCTTTACAGTAGTATATATACTGAAACAGCAAAAGATCAAATTATCTGTAATAAGATGATGAATATTTTTCAATAATACAGATACATTTATCATATTAATTAAGTTTTACTACTTTAGATGAGCTAAATCACACTATATAAGATACATTTTTTCTGTAATAAGATGATGAATATTTTTCAATAATACAGATACATTTATCATATTAATTAAGTTTTACTACTTTAGATGAGCTAAATCACACTATGTAAGAAATAATGTATCTTATATAATTTTCTGTAATGTGTTGTTACCAAAATTGTATCGATTATGTGCACAGGAGTGGTCATCAAATGGTCAATGTGTCTTTTGACCAGTCCAGGTTTTCATTGCATGGAAATAAAATATTGTTTAAACTTTAAACATTTATTGGTGTGAAATATCATCAATCTCAATTTTAGACAACAAGGGTGAAGGCCATGAAATCTTAAATAACACTTCCTCAATTAACTTGATTAGAATCCGGGTTCTCAGACTTGGTTATACTCCAGTAAAAGATAAACCGCCATTGATTTCGCACCAGACTTGCCAATATCAATGCATCCCTTGTCTATTGCACCCAGCACAACAAGACGCTTGAAGCAACATTTACTTGTACAACACAGGTTAGGTCACTGACTTATCTACTTTTCTGGTCCACTAGTTTTTCTCAATCACAGACCTAGTGAAACCAAACACCATTGTCAGTTTCAATGTAATATGACATGACAAGGATTAGGGTCCATCCTAAACACTCGTCAATTGCACGTCAATATCATCAGTGGAGGTGAACGGCAAGCTGTAAGATTACTACATCAAATGCAGCAATTCTGCCTTGGGCAACAACAGAGATTTCACTGTTGTCTATACACACTGCAACGTGCCTTGGCTACAGATCTACTTTTCTGGGATTGATAATGTCATTATTTGTGGTTTAACATCAAACAAGAAGGATTATAGACTTGTGAGGGCGAATTTGTATAAGAAAATTAAAAACTTTTTGGTCAAGCTTTCTGTCAGGTTATACATCATTCTGGTGGACTCTAACCATTGTGTCACAGGCATAGGGGCCAATTTATTCATTTGTCAAATGAGCAGGGTTAGCCAATACCAGAGAACAATGCCATCATAGATTCGGAATGGGAAATCTGTCAACGATTTTTTTTAAACTTATCCACCTGAACATCAAATACTACCACTTGTTTACTGACACTTAAAGGACCTTAGTCCAATCAATCAAGCTCTCTCCTTCTTGCCTTCCATTCCATATCCTGCCACCCCCACCATTCTCCATCTCTCCGTGTGTTATCATCTCCATCTTCTGCATCAATCCAATAAAGGCAACAAAACCATTTCCATATTCATAAGTTATCTCTACTTAAAGCTGACTCGGTCATACCATTCCAACTACATCATAAGCATGTGTTTATGAATCACTATCAAATAGTGATACCAGGTGTTCGCGAAAAGGTCAGCGAATCCTGCCGTCACAAACACATGCAAAGTCAATTGTTCACCTGAACACATGGTACAAGTCTAAATGGACAGCTGCATTGGACAACTTTATGTCACTGTGGCATTTCATTTGGAAATGTCCTCCACATGTCTACCATAAAACATTTTGAAAACTTTACTGAGGCCTGGAATGTTACCCTGATGAAACACCTTTTGAGCAAGTATGACACTCTTTGAAATCTTTGTTCAAAGGGCATACTCGATTGAGCCTTATAAGTTATGAAATGTAGGCACATTTAACCATCCATCTCCACATATCCCACTTCCCAGGTAACCATCCATCTCCAAATAACTCATCCATCTCCACATACTCTGCTTATCCATCCATCTCCACATACCCCACTTCCAAGGTATCCATCCATCTCCCTATACCCCGCTTATCCATCCCTCTCCCTATACACCACTTATCCATCCATCTCCACATACCCTGCTTATCCATCCCTCTCCCTATATCCCGCTTATCCATCCCTCTCCCTATATCCCGCTTATCCATCCATCTCCCTGTACCTGCTTATCCATCCCTCTCCCTATATCCCGCTTATCCATCCATCTCCCTGTACCTGCTTATCCATCCCTCTCCCTATATCCCGCTTATCCATCCCTCTCCCTATATCCCGCTTATCCACCCCTCTCCCTATATCCCGCTTATCCATCCCTCTCCCTATACACCACTTATCCATCCATCTCCACATACCATGCTTATCCATCCCTCTCCCTATACCCCGCTTATCCATCCATCTCCCTTTACCCCGCTTATCCATCCATCTCCCTATATCTGCTCATCCATCTCCCTATATCTGCTTATCCATCTCCCTATATCCTGCTTATCCATCCATCCCCCTATACCTGCTTATCCATCCATCTCCATATATCCCGCTTATCCATCCATCCCCCTATACCTTCTTATCCATCCATCTCCCTATACCCCGCTTATCCATCCATCTCCCTATATCTGCTTATCCATCTCCCTATATCCTGCTTATCCATCCATCTCCCTATACCCCACTTATCCATCCATCTCCCTATATCCCACTTATCCATCCATCTCCCTATACCCCGCTTATCCATCCATCTCCACATACCTTATCTATCCAATCCATCTCCACACACTCCACACCCTCTCCACCCATCCTTTATCCACCCTATCCACCCCGACCCCACCTCCTCCCTCCCATACCTTCCGCTTCCATCCACTCAGTCCCATATGAAGCATGCCAGTAATCAATATCATCGTCAATTTCCAATGATTGATGCTTGCATGCAGAGTGAAACTAACCTCGTAACTATCCCTCTGTCACCGAGTTCTATTTGAGATGGGTCATTAGTCAACCTGGCCATGCATACTGTCCGCTTCTAGTGGACACTCAGGCCAGGAATAACCTTCATCGTGTAGGTCTTTCAATACAGGCAATAATCCACATCATTTGGTAGTACGAGTCACTTAATTTCAAGGGTGATTTACACACAGTTAAGAGTTACTGGAGTTTACAATCGTTGATTTCGGTTCAATATTTGTGAATATTTCATTACTTTGACCAACATTTGTTGCATTGTTTACCAATACTGATCATGAAATGCAAATAAAAATAAATACAACATGATACGTGAATTGTTTCTTATTTCATTTGTTGCTCAAATATTAAACATGAAATGAAAGAAAAAACTTTGATCATTGCCCAGTGTGATGTTTAAACAAAAGCTGCAAAAAATGAAAGTGATGCTATTACAGAAGTTCATTTCAACATGCTATTTGAAGCTGACACATCGACCAGTACCAATTTACATTACTTCATATGCTGATATTGAATAGCGGACAGTATAAACAAACAAGTCAAACACAAATCGAGAAACAATTCGTTCAAGGATAGTCTATTGACATGGTCATTCCAAACACTCTGCATGACTGGATCACATCACCACCGATGGTGACACATTCTGGCAATCACCTGCAGAATTGATGACATGTGAGAAATTTAAAGGTTTCTTGACAATAATATTAGTGCTAAAATACTTTCTCATGACATATTACACCACTGCTATCAACTAAATGGCATCTGGAATTTCCGATTCAAATCTTTAGAATGACCTTAACCCAATAAAGGTTAGATTTAGCTGAAAGGATTGTCTTAGTAAATAGCTCTAGGATAAGCAGGTTGTCTACTGTGTAAGCACTGTACATAGAAACTGTCGCACACACGCAAACATGTCAATATTGCAAAAGACACATGTCTATTTCATTTAAAATACATGTTTCATTCACAGAAAGGCCTTGTCTCATATAAAACATTGTTACAAACGTTATTCAATGTCAAAGATATGTGTCTATTTCAGTCAAGATGTAGATTTCATTCACAGAAAGGCCTTGTCTCATATAAAACATTATTGCAAACATTATTCAATGTCAAAGAAATGTGTCTATTTCAGTCAAGATGTAGATTTCATTCACAAAACTTTTGGAGGCATTGACATCCATTATGTGACATTTCTGTCAGTATCAAAGAAGGTGTGTCCATTTCATCGTTGATTTCCTTCTTTTTATGAGTGTGGTATTCAGATACAGTAGATGACCTTTTCATCAACCCAAGGAAAATATGTTGGTTTCATTTTTTATCCAGTATTCATTCACAAAAAGACTTTGGTTCATATATATTACACTGTGTAACCTTTTATTCAGCATCAAAGACATATGTCCTTAGATCAAACTACATCTTACTATCGCATCTTTGATCCATTATCTGATGGAGATGGAAGAATGGTGTTAGTTCCTGAAAAAATATTAATAAGTTTTCTTAGGAGTCAACTGAAAATACCCAGACGCATGTCTGCAAAATTAATTTCTAAAAATGTTAATATCAATATGTTGCACATTTCAGTTGACTGCAATCAATGCCATAACCACTATGTTATACTGTTAATCACTCACATAGACATATCAGCTGATTGAAATAGACACCTACTGGTAAACTCATCAAAGATTTTGACACAATACATAAAAACAATGGCTAACTCTCTCCAGCAATGAAAATACTATTAATCCTTAGAGGCTAATTAATTGGTCCCATCTTGATGATAGACGACGTGATGGATGGTAAAATGGATGTCTCAGATTGACGGGCACAGACACAACTGATTGACATGATGGCGATAATTGACCACTTCAAGTCTGGGGAGATGTGGAAGTACATGATGATAGATACAAGTGATTCTTGAAGATACGTGATTGATACAGTCAAAGATACATCACACGTGGAACAACATTCCTCAAGACAAAACAGATTTAGTTAAAAATCAGATCCTACGATAATTATGCCGAATAGGTTCCAGAAGCCAATTATTGAAACAAATTAGGTCTGTGAAAGGTAGGTAGCTCAGGTACAGACCCATGATAAGTCATGCCATATATTATTTAATGACAAAAACAATACAAACTCCAACTTACACTACAAGTCGCTAATGTCGCTAATGTTCGCATTTCCTAAAAATATGCACGCATTCCTTCAGACTTCTGACTTCAGAGCAAAGATAAGATTTCAGTCAACTTCAGTGTATGCATGATCAGATCGTTTGATACATGTATCTAAATAGTTTTTGCCAGGGCTCCAGTAAAACAATTCCAAATTGGACATTTTGTACCAAACTCGTGAGACCTACAATGAGTACCTGGGTAGGATCGGGTAACAGGGGGTCGGGAACTCGGGTAGTAAATTTGGATTGTCCCAGCTCTAGAACAAATTCATATATTCATTGACTAAATTACTAAATATAGAGAATTAGAATATGCTAGCAGTAATAATTGATGCCAAATTTGCACTAAGAGATACTATGAGATCAAGACCTTAAACATAGGCATATATGGAATATGCAATCCAAATGAAGGGCTTGAGTCAAAATCTTCACAATATGAATTATTAAGCCCAACACAGACAAGGGTTTCTTTTAAAAATTCTCCCAATGTCTGTCCCACAATAACTTGAATCCAAGGTTCTAATTTAGCTCCGAGCTTCCTCCTGGTCACATAAAAGTTGACCGATAAAGCAATTCTGCATATGAAAACCTAAAAACAAAGCTCCAGTCTCTTGCAGGCACCAACAAGAAAACATTTGGTCAATATCGGCTTGTTTCTATTCGTCTTGAGTTGGAGGGGGGAAAGGGATCCATTTTTCAAGACTTCAGAATCAGAGATGTGGCAGAAAAATCAATGCCTGGCTAACTTAGCCCGACCTTGCACAGAGCAGGCAGGAGAGATGATAAGGTATTGCAGAACAATCAAAGCTGTGACAAATAATATCAGTAGAGATATTGGTATTGCAGAACTTTCAAAGCTGTGCCACGATGATAAGGTCCTGCAGAACAATCAAAACTATGACAGGTAATATCAGTAAAGACATTTGGTATTGTAGAACTTTCAAAGCTGTAACATGATGATAAGGTATTGCAAAACAATAAAAGCTGTGACAGGTAATATCAGTAGAGATATTTGGTATTACAGACCTCTTAAGGCTGCGGCATGATGATAATGTATTGCAGAGCAATAACAGTTGTGACAGATAATATGAGTAGAGATATTTGTTACTGCAGAACTATTAAAGCTGTGACATGATGATAATGTATTGCAGAACAATCAAAGCTGTGACAGATAATATCAGGGAAGACATTGGTATTGCAGAACCATAAAAACTGTGACAGATGATATCACAAGATGTTGGTATTGCAGAACAGACGAGGTTGTGACATATAATATCAGTGGAGATATTGCACCGCAAAACAGCAGAAGCTGTGACTGATTAGCTGTACAGTTATTAATATTGTCGAAAAGCAGAATCTTTCAAACATAATCTTATCATTATACAAGTCAGGTATTGCAGAACACACAGATGAAAGTTGTAATTCTACCAGGTAATAATAGCACTCAAACTTTTGATGGTCTTTATGTAGACATCCTGATTGTGTCAGGAAAATAGAAGCTAAGGAATTTAGATATGTCACAGAAATATTGTGTATTGCCAAATAACCCAACACGTTACAGTAAGTGCAGCCATAAAGATATATTTTGTTTGTTGTTTCAATATTCTAGCTATATGACAGCAGTCCGTAATTAACCATGTCTGGACCCGACAATCCAGTGATCGACATCATGAGCATCAGTCTATGTAATTAGGATATGATGACATGCATCAACCATGTAATCAAGCCTGGCCACCCAGTCCCTTTGGTTGCTTCTTACGACAAAACATGGCTTGCTGAAGATTGATTCTAACCCAGATCTTCATGCCGACCGTAGAGAAATAACAAAATGTAGAAAAGTCGAATTTGCGAAAGCCAACCAATGTTCCTGAGTAACTAAATATGCTATGAAAAATTATTGTTAAACAATTGAAACTGTGACAGATACTACTGTAATTTACGATAATACAGTAAACTATGTTTATAACGAACACGCTTATAACGAACTGACCGATATAACAAACTCTTTCTTAAGTCCCGACCATTTGTTGTATAAATGCTGTATATATGCTTTATAACGAACTACGGTTATTACGAACTAAAATTAGTGGTCCCTTCGGGTTCATTATAACCGTAGTTTACTCTAGATATTCATAGCAGTGCAAAGTGTTAATATACTTTACAAGAAAATGTTATTCTAACTAAAACAAGAGCACAGCTGGACATTTAAAACAGTAGACAAGTCAAATCTGTCACAACCCCAATTACTTTCACACTAAAATCTCAACAAAAATTCCTGCCCTAAAATCAGAACCAGTAAAAAAATGGCAAACTCGTGATCTACAAAGGTGCTGTTTTTGTCAGCAAAGGGTTACGGTAAACGTGAGCCAGTCTTGGTCTGTAATCCATGTTGACAAAACAACACTGAGTACATAGTAAACTAACTCATACGACTTCACTGATGTTTCCGCCAGAGAAACAAGACGGACAACGAACAAAATAGTTTGTTTTTCACTGCTCATTCAACTTTAAGTGCTGAGGCAGTGAATCTTTGCAAGTAAACGATGAACGACTGATATACAAATGAACCGGGAATTTTTTGTTGAAGTTTTGTTATAACCTTCCGGTGCAAAATTGCTACAAAGAGAGAGAACTCTGAACATGACCTAATCTTTGAAGACCTTGGTGAAATGATGACAAGTCAATCCTATCTAAGCCATGTTTTGTTTATTCTAATTCTAGTAACACTCTGTTTTTGTACAAGATTAGCATTAAGATGGTAAGAATCTATGACGAAAATCTAACATTTTACATCAAGATGACTTTACTTTTTGCAAACAGTACCTAGCATAGATGCTTGACTTGAACCGTGAAATGCTTTTTTGATGTAATTCTCAGCAATTGTTTGTTTTTTGTGTTTCCTGTTATTGAAGGCTTAGCGTCCTGGTGCCTGTTTCTTTAATGTTTAGAATCAAATGAATCCATGAATGGCTTTCGAAACAGGTTATCCAAAATATGCTGTAAAAAACTACACCTCTTTCTTTTATCATAGGAATGAGGAAGGAAGGGAAATGTAAAAATATTCTGTGATACTCTCATTATAAAAAATAAGCAGCAAACTTAAAATAGTTCACAAAACTATAAAAATTAAATTTGCGTGATTAGAAAAAAAATCAAAGGAAAATTAAAAAATCAATATCTCATTGTATAAGAATAACCCAACTCAATTACAGCTTGCAGGTTTCAATATAATCTGAAAATATTTAATCTCTAAAAGCATGTATGATTTCCAGCCAAAATTATTTCAGCAATTTCCGAATTTTCAGGAAATTAATCATTAAATCAAATATTTATTATCTTTTGTATTTAACTCAGAATAATTTTCCGGATTTTTTTTTGGCCGGCACCAGATCATGGAACTCCCCCTGAGTGATAATTGGCTATCCTGTTTCGCCATACTAATTAAACCCAATCCCACCTTGGACGCTTGGTATGACTCATTCATTTGCCACCGCAGCATGGGAGCCTGTAGTCCAGCATGTAATGGAAGAGCGATAAATGTCTGCCCCATGCTTCCTAACGGGGCATCGGCAAATCCCATTATGCCCTTTTCTTGTGACAATGCCAATTTATGAAAAGACCTGGTCAAAGTTAATTTCATTTAAATGCATGAACGTTTCAAAAGATTCACATAGAGCCTTATGGCTGGTTTTGATAAGAAATATAAGAGGTTGAAATTGTTTAATATTTGTTTAATTATTGCACTTTTGGATTTATTGGAAGCACATTTAACATTCAACTCTTAGTGTACAAGCTTTCACACTGAAGTTTCCCTTCAACACTAAGAAAGTGTACAACCCTACACTGAAGCTCCCCCTCAACACTAAGTGTACAACCCTACACTGAAGCTCCCCCTCAACACTAAGTAAGTGTACAACCCTACACTGAAGCTCCCCCTCAACACTAAGTGTACAACCCTACACTGAAGCTCCCCCTCAACACTAAGTGTACAACCCTACACTGAAGCTCCCCCTCAACACTAAGTAAGTGTACAACCCTACACTGAAGCTCCCCCTCAACACTAAGTAAGTGTACAACCCTACACTGAAGCTCCCCCTCAACACTAAGTGTACAACCCTACACTGAAGCTCCCCCTCAACACTAAGTAAGTGTACAACCCTACACTGAAGCTCCCCCTCAACACTAAGTAAGTGTACAACCCTACACTGAAGCTCCCCCTCAACACTAAGTAAGTGTACAACCCTACACTGAAGCTCCCCCTCAACACTAAGTAAGTGTACAACCCTACACTGAAGTTCCCCCTCAACACTAAGTAAGTGTACAACCCTACACTGAAGCTCCCCCTCAACACTAAGTAAGTGTACAACCCTACACTGAAGCTCCCCCTCAACACTAAGTGTACAACCCTACACTGAAGCTCCCCCTCAACACTAAGTGTACAACCCTACACTGAAGCTCCCCCTCAACACTAAGTAAGTGTACAACCCTACACTGAGGCTCCCCCTCAACACTAAGTGTACAACTCTACACTGAAGCTCCCCCTCAACACTAAGTGTACAACCCTACACTGAAGCTCCCCCTCAACACTAAGTGTACAACCCTACACTGAAGCTCCCCCTCAACACTAAGTAAGTGTACAACCCTACACTGAAGCTCCCCCTCAACACTAAGTAAGTGTACAACCCTACACTGAAGTTCCCCCTCAACACTAAGTAAGTGTACAACCCTACACTGAAGCTCCCCCTCAACACTAAGTAAGTGTACAACCCTACACTGAGGCTCCCCCTCAACACTAAGTAAGTGTACAACCCTACACTGAAGCTCCCCCTCAACACTAAGTAAGTGTACAACCCTACACTGAAGTTCCCCCTCAACACTAAGTAAGTGTACAACCCTACACTGAAGTTCCCCCTCAACACTAAGTAAGTGTACAACCCTACACTGAAGTTCCCCCTCAACACTAAGTAAGTGTACAACCCTACACTGAAGCTCCCCCGCAACACTAAGTAAGTGTACAACCCTACACTGAGGCTCTCCCTCAACACTAAGTAAGTGTACAACCCTACACTGAGGCTCCCCCTCAACACTAAGTAAGTGTACAACCCTACACTGAAGCTCCCCCTCAACACTAAGTAAGTGTACAACCCTACACTGAGGCCTAACCAGAAACAGCTCCATGAAGCCAGTATCTGACTTGAAGGTGTTGTCTCTCATGCTGTCTCTGACAACCCTTGTGTCTCTGCACAATCTCTGGTGTGATGTTGAGCTGAAGTAATCAGAACTACGACATCTGAACTGAAATATCGATCTTAGCAATTGTGGCCGAACCCTGTCAAGCAAACCTCACGCACTGGGGAGAGCTGGGGCTAGATTAAGGAAGTGACCAAGCTGGACAAGGGAAACTTGGAAATATTGTCATTAATGGGATAAACAGGGAGAATGAGGAGGATGGTCTAAATTGGAAATACAATCTTTCCATTACTTTGTGCGATATTGGATCTGGTGATGGGCAGGAACTTGTTTCCATTGTCTTTGGGTTTAGTAGCATGACATGTATGCTCATTAATAGTGCAAATATTTGGAGGTATTTCATGTACCAGAAAACGTTTCGGCAAATGATCTTGATACCATGATGATGATGTTGATGAAGGTGGTGGTGATGATGGTGATGATGATGACAATGATGATGATGACGATGATGATGATGATGATGATGATGATGATGATAGTGATAATGGTGATGATGATGGTGATTTTGATGATCATGATGGCAATGGTACAACCATTATTATAGTAATTACAAAACGTCAGCGCCAGAGAACGACCATTCTTGATCATCCACTTACACAGATGCCACAAACACACATCTACAGTCAAAATAGCTGAAATGTGTCTTTAAACAATATGATACCCTTAAACAAAATCCTACCATGACAACCCATCTATGTTCATGACATCTAACACTTGTATGTCTTATCTTAACATTACCAATACAAAAACAAGCTAACAGCTGTTATCTGTTTAGAAAAGGAAAGTTGGTAAATGCGTTATATATTCAAGATACCACCATGGGTCTGAGACCAGCAACAGCCAAGCTCGTAATCTGTATTGAAAAACATATGGCGTTGGCATATCACATTTAAAAATTGCTTTCAAATTTGTGATGATTTTGCATCAACTGAATAAGATAGGCCATCAGGGTTATCTAACCTCTTACATTTGAAACTAATTTTGTTAACAGTTCAGACATGACTTACTTCCCTTTGGTCACAATTGTGATGCTTCATATCTGCGACACTCTGCGACTTAAAATTCAAACATTGTAGATCCAAATTAAAAAATAAACGAGGTTATCGTATAACATTTAAAAACTACATTATCATTATCTTTGAAAAAAAGTAAAATGACAAGTTATTTTTTTTAAGCTAAATACTTTTTTAAGTATGTGATATGCTTACACTTTTGGTCTGTATGTCGCAATGGATGCTGAGTAAGCACAATTTTTTTAAAGTAAATTTTGATTAAAAAAATAACAAACATAAAAACCAGATCATATTTTAGACTTAAGTTGAATGTTTTGTCCCCCAACCAGTGTCAGATAAAACCCTAATTTCAAACATTAAAGCTGATCATCAAAGAAACAGTATCCACAGAAAGTGATCATTTTCCAGGTCATTGAAGCTACAATTTTTGTAAAAGTTGACAAATTCCATGTCCGGCTATAGAATTACAATTTAATCAATTTCTACGGTCTGATACTTCCCTAACACACTTCAATGATAATCTAATCCAAAGCTGTGATTAACAACAGAGACAAGCTAATTAATCGCAGTTAATGGTATTCTGTTTGTGATAATTAGCCTTATTTTCCCCATGCAAGCCTACCCTGGAGGTATTGTCAGTAACACATTGAGACGAAATTAGGGAATGACCCTCCTCGGATCCTAATCCCCCTGTAATTCACATCCCCATGTCCCCTAAGGGGGCCATGAAGTGTCCAAAGAGGGCAGGGACTGGTCCATGTCCAACTCCAACAAAAGGGACAGCCGATGATTACATAATTTTTACCAAGCGCTTCTTCTCACAGATGTTACCTTGACCTTGGAATTGACCTTCATTATGTGAATTCTAGGAAAAGATGTATTTTTTGGTATTTTTGCATTTGATTCTACCGTTTTGATTTTGGGGGCTTACAACATAATATAAGATGTTGTCAAGGTCCATTTGAGATTAATCTAAAAAGGTAGGAAATTTGAGAAAATACAGAACCTTTGGGGCAGGATTGTCCCTAAATAAGAAAAAAAAAATTGTGCGGCCTCAACCACATCATGTTTGGAGTGAGTTGGGTAAAACAGTGAGTGAGTGAGTGAGTGAGTGAGTGAGTGAGTGAGTGAGTGAGTGAGTGAGTGAGTGAGTGAGTGAGTGAGTGAGTGAGTGAGTGAGTGAGTGAGTGAGTGAGTGAGTGAGTGAGTTTGATTTTACGCCGCTTTTAGCAATATTCCAGCAATATCACGGCAGGGGACACCAGAAATGGGCTTCACACATTGTACCCATGTCGGGAATCGAACCTGAGTCTTCAGCGTGACGAGCAAACGCTTTAACCACTAGGCTACCCGACCACCCCTAAAACATTGCTTTAACACTAGATACTATTCAAACAAACATCAACCTTAATAATAGAAAGAATCATGTGTTTTTTCTTCTTTTGACAAGTATATCATCTATATCACAACATTTCAGCTGAATGTGGAAGGAAAACTCAGAGTGATGCAGGTACTAAATGTGAAAGCCATGAGCATGGTATAGTGCTGGGATTCAAACCCACCATCACTAAATACTGGAACGACTAAGGGAGACAACTCTGCACTGCCAGTTGCAGCACCTTTGAAGTCTTGGTTACCCATGCCCCCAAAATGATTGAAAACTTACTGCAGGATTATAGTGGCATTACAATTTGACTGGTTTTAATCATAGCATGACATATCACATAAAAAACACGCTCAAGTGCCCTACCTGCATGACAGCTGTTTCAATATATCCACACTATCAGCATCTCCTAAATTATAAACCTATTTGACATTACCAGGATAACAATTTAAGAATAGAAATATTTTTGTATCAATTGATCTACCCAATTTAATCAACAGAACTTGCCTGTAAACTTTTGATTAATTCATAAATTGTTTCTTTCAATGTACCTATTTGGAAACCAAGGCAATTAATCAATTGTTTTTTCACTTCATTTCATAAAAAAAGAACTGAGTATTAATTCAAAGAAAACTTGAATGGACCAAGGTCTGGCCCTACATTGTATCTTCTACCACAGTGCATTGTTCAATTTAATTAGTCTGTTAAAGTAGAACAGTTATGTTCAAATCCTATCCTATGTTAATAATACTTTTATTTAGACACAACTAATATTTAATTTATTTATGAATACATCGCACACAAAACAAACAATTCACTAATGTGTGAACAATCCGAACACAACAGTCCCACTTCATGTTACGACAATTGCTTTATCAAATGAACTTTATGTGTAGTTGAGAGAAATAATATGCATATCTTTAACACCACAAACTGACATGTCATAAACTTGTTTGAAATGTCGAACTTGAAGGGGCCGACATTCAGCTATGTTGTTGACACATTCAGATTGTGATGAAAGATTTCAATTTCTCGGCATGTATATTACAATAGGTAAACTTGACTAGCACCATAAAGATAAATATCAAATCAAGTCAAACTAGAAATGATCAACGTAAAGTTTTGGGTGGGGGTTATCCTGCATGTTAGTATTGCAAGACCATTCAAAGCTGTGACATTTATGTATCAGTAAGTGAAAATAATTTGTCAGCAGTTTTTCAGCGGACTGTTGAAAGAAGGACCAGCTCAGTCTCCACTTAATAGCCTTTAAAGTAATAGCTACATCTATTGAAGTCATGACAGTTTTCACAGTATTTCGAAAGTATGGTTATAACAATACAACTAATGTGAGATAAAAAGTGTATAAGAAACATATCTTTGAACACCTTTCTAAATAAATCTTTTATCACAGTAAAAGATAATAGATAAAACACCAAAAAACACCATTTTTCAAAAATGAAATCTATCATTAAAAGAAACAATTAACTTCATAAAAAGCTTTGTAGTATGTTGAATAAGATATATGTTCTTATCAAATCTTCATAAAGGAAAGAGGGGCGGTAGGGTAGCCCAGTGGTTAAAGCGTTTGCTTGTCACACCTAAGACCCGGGTTCGATTCCTGACATGGGAAGAATGAGTGAAGCCCATTTCTGGTGTCCCCTGACGTGATATTGCTGGAATATTGCTAAAGGCAGCGTTAAACCATACTCACTCACTCACTCAAAAAAGAAAGTTACCAAACAATTTACCATGACCAATCTGTCACAGCATCAACTAAGGTATCAATAATCCCCATAAAGAGACCTATTTTACAGTGTAACTTTCAATTCCCAACTCTAGTCCTCTTTTCAGGTGATAATAATCTAGCTTATTGTTCTCAAGGACATTAACAAACTTGTCACAAACATTTAATTGTTTAAACACCCCACTTTGCAGTTCAGCTCCTATCCAGGTGTGTGCCTGTACAGCCTTGGGTCGGACAGAACTGAGTACGCTTGATTTGCTGCTTCTGATGAAATCAACGATAAGCATATACTTAGGGACTTCTATAACAATGTAATAGTGTAGTTGTATTCACTGCTATAGACGAGCTGGGCTTGACATGAACGAGTGTATATTTCAAAGGTTATAGAGTACCTTGGATTATACTCCGACAAAGTGAATGTAGATTTCGGGAAATATGGAAATGTAAAATGAGAAGGGCGGATCACATATACATATAACACATGGGTTCAAACGTCCAAGTGCTTTATTTATCAAAATGACAGAAATTGATTATTTTATTGTTTGTATAAATTCCACAAGTTAATCTTCAGGTCAATTATCTATTAGAATACTGTTTCTTAGCAATTGAATCCAAAATGAGTTTAAGATTTCATGATTCTGATAAAATGTATGTCTATTTAAAAAAATGCTTTAACTGATATATATATATATATATATATATATATATATATATATATATATATATATATATATATATATATATATATATATATATCAAATATATTTTATATATGAATATATCATTCAGCCCATCTTTGGACTTTTGTATTTTCTCTCTCTCTCTCTCTCACTCTCTCTCTCTCTCCATATTTATGTATATATAATATATAAAATATATTTGATATTTTTCAATTGAAATGAACATGTGCAAATGACATGATGTTTCATATTTCAACTGGAAACTCCCATATCATATAAACATTTCCTTCACCTTCAATCACTCAAAGTGAATGTGAAACAACATATGTCTAAGTATCCATCTCAACTTAAAAATATATTTTAATAGAATCATGACACTAAGATGATGGCTACAGAACACGATCATCTCACATCTACAGCCTGTGAAATTAACATATGTCGATTTCAGCCGCTATCCACCTGTCTACAACACAGTAGACTGGGTGTGTACATACACCTCCATCAAGGTCATACATTGCCAGTTCACATCACATTTCAAATAGGTCACAACCATTTATTACCTTGCTATACAACAAATGCCCACCCATGTGTTTGTCTCGTTGCCCTAGCAACCTCACAACTGAAATTGGATACAAAAACATGTACCTATCACTATCACTGAAACCTAATCCCAATGGACGACTTAAACTCTTAATTCATGCTTGGACCTATACCTACAGACTTCCTGTTATTTCATTTGGCAATCAGGGGCTGGTACAGTGCCACCTGTATGTATATTGAAGTACTTTGCTCTTAGTATACCAAATCGACTCCACCCGAAAGCTTTTAGAAACTGACACTATACTCTTACACCCTTTATGAACTTTACCCCAGAAAAAAGCAAGGTTAAAGTGTGATCATATAGCCTACCCATCTCGTTTTGAAAACGTCCCAAATCGTTCATAATGTATTTGATGTGATCCATTTCAAATGTACATTTCAACAGGTGATTTATATGCTCATGGTAATATGGCATGTATTGAAATTGACAGCAATATTTTACGTTGTGGTCGGCTTGTATTACAATACACACTTCATGGCCTTTCTCGTGGGTTTGATGTGGATGAGAGAGTAGGCAATGTCATCGGCATAAGTCATAAACAACTTCAGCTTCTTCGTATTCAAATGTTCCAGTATTATCATATTCATGTTTGAAAACATACTTGAGTTCGCTGGTGAAGTAAGAAACGTCTACTGGTCATGGATAATGCTTTTTATTACCTTTTTTCAATACGCAATAAAATGACAAATATTCTATTCAGTAGAGGAGATCCTTACTTTAACCATCGATAGAAAAGTGCATTTGCTCATGTCATTGCTTATCTTGTGACTTAAATAAGTGACTGTTTTCTTCTAATCTTCTAATTCTAATGATTTTAATAACAAAACTTGTCTTCAGTATTTCAATTTCAAAAGCATTTCTTGTGAATTCAAAGTTAAAGTTCATGGTATGGACTGATATCAAACCAAAATATATCTCCTTTTCACAATGGTTACATTTTTTTCAAACAAGCATATTCTTCATTATTGACATTTGTTTATTGAATGGTTTTTACATGTACATAAAAACTTGCAGATGAAAAAAAACTATAACAAGAGTCATCAGAAATCCCCCCCGGCCCCCACAAATTCAAAAGAACAGATCATCTGACTGTTACTTCAAGTCCAACTTGATGAGAGAATTTCTATCTAATCTGTCTGTCTGTATACAAGAGTAGTTATGAAGCTATCAAAACAATACTATGTAATCGGAATTCGGAACTTAGTACTTCTATGTCAGATACACACCACTATGAACAGTCAAAATCAAACTTGTTGCCATGGAAACAGGAAAACATATTTTAATTATTTTTTAAGTAGCAAAAGGCACCACTTCAGCCCTTGATTAACACATATTAAGTTTGGATGAAAAATGTTGTATAGTTTTTTAGTTCTGCTCCGGAAACGACATCTACCTCCATTTCAGCTCAGTCTAACTTGTTTCCATGGAATTCAAGCAAATAAAACTACCAAAAATACACAAATAGCAAAAGGCACCACTTCAGGACCTGTTTGATATACAGTGATCCCTCGCTACAACGCTACCTTCGGGGTTCAAATAATTGATGAGTGTTATAGATGATCAGTGGTTTAACGGAGGTCGAGTTGTTGGTGGTAGATGACAATGTGATTTTTTGAACGCACATACACATGTACATGTACCTGCTACTTTCTGTTGAAAAATATTGAACGTTTTTTCGAGTTACGCTCCAGAAACGAAATGATTACGGACGGATGGACAGATGAGGCATCAACTATATCCCCCACATCATATGCTGGGAGCATAAAAACAACAAAACCTTTTCACAGACACAAGAACAAATTCGAATGTATGATTCCAACTGTATCTAAGCATGGGTTCACCAAACTGAAGAATGACTTATAGAGACTTGTACTTCTTTTCATTTAAACAAATTTATTCAATAAAAAAATGTGTTTGACCTGAAATCTGGACATGTATATTTAACCCTTTCAATCTCAAAACATCCCTCATGACAACTTGAATGAATGTTCTTATCACAACATGAGTTAACATAAAATCCAATACATATATAGGCTGCAGATATCTCTGCTCACAGAACAATGCTTCCAATTCACGTATCTCTGACAAAGACATCACTGTGATAGAAATTATCTCGGCCTAGTTTAAACAAACAATGTATGAACAATTACCAGCTGCTTAGATAAGTAAAGTGTTAATCTCTGTTTAGTGTCTGGTTTCCATGGCAAAACATGGCTGACTGAAATAGACACTTGTATATATCGTGCCACACTCATCAATTTCACTTACGTAAACAGCCACACATATTTTTTACAGCAGTTGATAATAATTCCCATGACACATTTATACATTATGTAATTTCATAACACATACATATATCAGCTTCGTTAATATGTAACTGATAAAAGTTATGAAAAACACTATTTAAGTATGTCTGAGGTGTTTTACTCAAATATACTTTCTAGATAATCATCATGCTATAAAAATTTACAATGCAAAATGTTGTTTTTCAAATAGATGAAATCTGTTGTGATATATAAGTTATTACCTAGTATCTCATGTACATCTGCTGTTATACAATACTTAGAAAAAAAATCCATCGTTTTTTTAAGGGGATAAAAAGAAAATCAGTCAAACATGTCGAAAAAAATGCTTGTTTACTCACATCTTTCACTTTTTATGTCTTCCATTAATGCACTTACCCAGACAAGTATGCATTTTTTCAGACATCACACATGGCAACGTCTTTAGATCAAGAGTGTATTTTTAATGTAAAAAAGAAATATGCCTGACCTACAAGTCTATCATACCAATCAGGGCTGCATTAAATTTAGTAGTGTCACTTTATTATGGTCTAAACCATACAATTTAATTTTTATGCTTCTTTTTCCATGACAGAAAAGTCGCAAGAGTGCAACCTGTAATTTACATGCTTTATCCGTCGTCTATTACACCTTCCACTGAAAAAGACGATCACACAATACTTCCACGACCAGACATGACTTAGGGATGAAAATTACACTTTATGTTAACATGTTTGAAAGGCCTTAAGATCAAACAGCCTTCTTACGCAATCAAAACATACAAATTACTTGACGAGTGACGGCTCTGATTTCAAAGTAAACTCGTCTATAGACAGGTGCTATTGACGAGTTTAACAATGTTGTGTTTGTACACCAGACCTTTCGAGCCCTAGACTTTAACACACGCATTGTACTTGTATACAATTAATGTAATTTGCAGGTATATTTCATCGCTAATCTACTGGAAAGATTTCAATTCCAATAGAGTCATTGTACCTCTAAAGTATGTCATAGGGTCTACGGGCTCAGTCTTAAGTGGCTTTTCTTATCTATATACCTTCACGAACAATATGTATGGATGAGTGAGAAAAAGACCACACACATATTGATATGTCTATCCGTGCAAAGTGATTGTTTAGATTGTCATGGGCCCCTAAAAATAAAGATCGTTTTCTTAAGTATACGAAAACTCACTTAAGAGTTAGGCACGGCTCATCGAGGATTAGGGGGAAAATCGGATGGTTCGCTTCAGTGTTCTCTCAAGCTATGTCAGGAGAAGAAGATGCGTGTGATTAAAACCTTTTATGGCACCTCGGGGCAAGGATGAATCTACCTAGCTAAGCATGTGCAAAAACTTTGACCTGTCTTGGCTAATCATATTCCTTGCTTGTAATTTTTCAAAAGACACAATTGGCACTCTTCTTACTGTGGGGTATCAGGTTTGACTGGAGATGCACCCAGGTGTGAACTAGAGGAAGCCCTAGTCCCTTTTCTCATTAAACGGGTGGCCGGGCATCCCTTCGCCTTCCCATAGTGACAGACAGTACGCTGTGCTACGAGGTGCACGGCCTCTTATAACAACATGTCTTTTGACTCTGTGTCATTGAGGAGCAAAAGCGTTGAATCGCGACTAAGAAGATCCTGACAGTCCTTCGACAGTGCCCCGTTATATTTGAAATAAGGCGCGTCCAGATCAAGGGTCAGAAAGGTCGTATTGTTCCATCTACATACATCCTTATAACCGATTCATCGCCTAGCAGTGGCTTTTTGAAAGGACGTGAAATGATTTGTGCCACACCGACCCCCTGTTAGTTACGAAAAGCTATGCCTTTCTCGAGTTACGGTATGCATGACGGCAACTGAAGAAGCGAGACGAAATCCAATCACATGTGTTGGTCGAAATACCTACACAAATCTACCTCTCATTAAAATATTTCACGGTCCCGTTAGACTGGAGCCATCACTTGGGACACTGCGAGGCTCTCAAGGACATTGAGCCGGGTTATTACCAGCGATAATGTGGAAATTAGACCATAAAATCCCCCTCATACAACAAAAACATTTTTCTAGAAACGACTATTAAAGTCTGGAGGGGCCTATTTTCCTGTATCTTTTCAGACAGTCAATAAACCCTATGTCATTTTCTTCAACTTTAGTTCTCTCCTTTCTCGGTATATGAGAAAGTTGGGAGAAAGTTGGCTTTATTCAAACATCCTGTTTATTATATTCATTATAAAGGGTATTATGTTTACTTCAAGTGTTTACATTGTTATTAGGCCATCTCTTATTTGAGAGTATAATAGGTATATATAAACCCACATTGCCAACATTACCCAACCATTCTACTAATCCTCAGTAATCTCCAGGTTAAGTGTATGACTTCCATTTTTTACTTTGTACCAAAATTATCTATTTTGTAATTGTTTGATCATTGTCTTGAGTTATTTGATTTAACTGACCAACATATTCTTATAAACCTTATAGTGTCTGCCTGGAGAGAGGAAGGTCAGTGGTTTGATTCCTGGCCATGTCATATCTAAAGATGTTAATAGATGGTACTTGTTGTTACCCTGCCTGGTGCATGGTTATAAGAAGATAAAACAAGGACAAAAACATTAGCCTGGACATTAGTCTGGACTTGTTCAAGCAGCCACACACAGACACAGACAATGCATGCACTTACTTTATAAATGCAATAATCTTGAATGCGATGTGTGTGAAATACGCAATAATGTCGGAAAGCACATGTTTAATCTCCAATAGTAAGTAAGAATGCGATGTTGAATCCCATTTCACCTCACCTCACCTCACCTCACCTCACCTCACCTCACCTCACCTCACCTCACCTCACCTCACCTCACCTCACCTCACCTCACCTCACCTGTTATACCTTACATGAAAGTTCAATAAAAACTGACTGGTTGGATTTTGTTTGTTTAACGCTGTTTAATATATTTGTTTAATATTCCAGCAAT
This sequence comes from Haliotis rufescens, assembly GCF_023055435.1. Lineage (NCBI taxonomy): Eukaryota > Metazoa > Mollusca > Gastropoda > Lepetellida > Haliotidae > Haliotis > Haliotis rufescens. Next base: position 56,517,100 of record NW_025963890.1, on the reverse strand, counting down.
GGTTGGAAGAAGACACCAGATGTCTTCACACACTGCAAGTATAGGAGGATAATTATCCTCAACATGAGTGAGAATTTTGTATACCTACTCTTGCCCAATGGGACTCAAACCATGGTGACAATCAAACACCTTAACCACCAGGCTACCCTGCCATCTCATCGCACTCATTAACTGGAAATAAACCGTTTGACAAGATTTATTTTGTTCAGAATCTTAGTCTTTCATTTATTCACAAACCTTTGACAGTTAACTCCTATCCCCCTTTGCTATGGAATAAGATGGATTGGAATACTACCCCAACAATAACAACCAGCTGTCTCATTACCCTGGCCAAAGGAGCCCTAATAGTGAAGATACCATATAGATAAGCAGGCAAAGCTTTATTGGCCCTAATCAGAATTATGTGGGGTCCCCATAGGGTACTCCAGGGAGTCCCAACCTCACTCTGGAGACCTAATGAAACAGGTGTATAAATATTCAAATAATTCATGGGAGGTTTATCTTGTTTATTCAACTTCTTGAGGTGATCACTGATGCTAAACTAACAAGTTTGATGAAACTTGACAACACCAAGTTCATGAGATTAGAATGCTAAAATAATTAATTTTAATTTACATATCAACAGTAACTTTGTTACTGTAATGTCCTTTCTGTGTATGGATTGTCCCATTTAACAATCATACAGCATTCTCTCTAGGTTATTGTTGTGGCACAGTTGATACAAAAATTCACTGGCCAGAGTAACCTACCTTGGTTACACCAGGATCCACTGATCATGGGTTTGAATCCTAGATTCAGCTGAATATTGATCCAAGGTTTGTCATCACCATACCTGCACTTATTGGTTAAACCTGCAGTATATGTATGCAGTCTGCATCACTCCAGGGTTTCCTCCCACTTAAAGCAGGCCCTCTGTGACATAACTGAACTACTGCTCAAAGTGGCATTAGAACACTACATGACCCTGTCTGAACTTTCAACACATGGGCACATATCTTTATATCTGTTAGTCTCATTTAAAATCTAAGTTACCCGATTATTAAATCATCTGTGCATGACTGGCTCTTCCAAGTCTCATGCATGAGACGTTCGTTGTATGTTCGCATACAGCACCAGAAATGGGTAATTTGTTTACACTCATGATAAGCAATTATAGACTCTGATGGAAAGCAGACTTTCCTTATCACTACTTTTAATTTCCATGATACATGTTGAAATAAAATTATCAGAATTTTCTGCAACATTTGCACATTTGGCTGGTGCTCCAACACTGCGATAAGTGCACAGACATGCAGCAAGCATGCTTTTGGTTTGATTAGCACAATCTGAGACTTGTAATGTGTCTTTGATGTGTGGTTGTGCACGTTTTTTAATCTAAAAAATGGTTTTGGGAAAACTTAATTTGTCATGGCCAAGTGCATTATGCCAGATAAAGAGGACTAGACAAACTTAGATGTTGGATCATTATCACAGTCCAAATAATTGTCATTAAGATGAGATAAGTGAAGCATGATAACATTTTACTCATCTACATATTCAAACTGACCTGATGTAAAATTTGCATATTGATACAGACACAAATCAAATCTACCTGTGGCATCCAAGATTGCACTTATATAGCGACGTGCATGCATGTGTGTGTGTGTGTGTGTGTGTGTGTGTGTGTGTTTGTGTGTGTGTGTGTGTGTGTGTGTGTGTGTGTGTGTGTGTGTGTGTGTGTGTGTGTGTGTGTGTGTGTGTGTGTGTGTGTGTGTGTGTGTGTGTGTGTGTCTGCTTGTACTAGTCCATACTGATGCCAATTTATAGTGCTAGCCAACTGAGATATCATGCTGCAGTTGAACATGAATACCCCACTCAGACACAGTATACTGACTCCGAGCCGACCAGTCCTCGTTTTAGGGTTTAATGTTGAGCGCCAGACAGGGTAACAACAAGTACCATCTTTTAACGTCTTTTGGTAAGATGCAACCGGGGATCGAACCCTTGACCTTCCACTCTACGGGCGGATGCTCAACCACTAGACCATAGGGGATTAGAAGTCCTATACTATAAAGAAATCTAATTTTTGAATAATAATTTAACTTATTCTACCTTATCCATCTTACAAAATGTGTAACGTTCCGCACATAGTGTATTGTTTTAATGAAACAGCTAAAGCTGGTTTGTCTTTATGGTTACTGTACTGACATGCAAGGGACATCTTGTCTCCTTGACCGATGTCTAATGTACCTTCAGAATTAATGATATCCAAGGCTAGGCCTCATTGCCATAATACCCTGTACTAATCACAGCAAATGCAGGGATGAGACAGTGTCAGTGATGGATTGGCATCAGATGAGGCACAGACGAGTGCTGTGACAGGGATAGTGTACCATAATCTTGTTATGCTGTGGTAGAAATCTGTTGTGTACTGACTGATGGGAGGACAGATGGGGAGGGAGAGGAGAAGAGGGATTGAGGCAGAGAAGAAGAAGGTGGAAGAAGAGAAGGGGAGGTGAGAAGAAGATGGTCCAAGAAAAGGATAGAAGATGGGATGGGATGGGATTAATAGAGAGAGAGAGAGAGAGTGAGAGAGAGAGAGAGAGAGAGAGAGAGAGAGAGAGAGAGAGAGAGTGAGAGAGAGAGAGAGAGAGTGAGAGAGAGAGAGAGAGAGAGTGAGAGAGAGAGAGAGAGAGAGAGAGAGAGTGAGAGAGAGAGAGAGAGAGAGAGGACAAGAGCTGAAGAAAGAATGAAGGAATGTGTCCCCAAAAGAAAAGAAAATGGACAGAAAGAAACATTGTATAAAAGAAGGATGATATTTGTTCTTTAGAGAGAGAGAGAGAAAGAGAGGGAGAGAGAGATGGAGGGAGTAGAGGACAAGAAAGAAAGAAGGAATGTGTCCAAAAAAAGAGAAGAAAATGGACAGAAAGAAGCATTACATAAAGAAGGATGACATTTTTTCTGTAGGTGCCCGATGTAGGGTAAATGGAAATTTAAAATTCAAAGCAGGGAATGAAGGCAATGAACGGGGGGTGGGGGTAGAGGTGGGGGTGGGAGGCTGAGCAGTGACAGACAGTGGGGGTGGAGGGGAGGGAACTTGATTGATGGTATGGTCCACTTTCATTAATTATCCTGACTCATTATTCAGGGTGGAGGATTAGGGAGGTTCCTGGTGTAGCATCTGTAGAGTTCTACACAGGAATTCTATGGCATCTCCTTGTTGATGGATGATTTAATGTTTGACTGATGTATGGGCAGCTCTGTACGAGACCAAACCTTTGGGTCAGCCAAACACTGTCAAACCAAGTCACGGCCTTCATCAAATTGGTTTGGTCATAAACTTTACCTTGCTGGATGAAACTCATTACTTTTGACCTTGGTACAATATGTCCTCTTTGATTTTCATATACCAGCAATATATCTCATCAATAAAAGTACACTACTCAATTCACATACAAAGACACTTTCTTTCCTTCTTAACACAAAAACAAAACATTCCAGCCATAAACCAAAGATAATGAAACATATCAACAATTCAACTCCAACTTATCAAATAATTTCAGAATATTCAAAGTTACATTAATTATTATCTGATGTCAAACATATCTCCAACAAGAGAGGATTTGGTCCCAGGATCTCCCTATCACAAGAAGTGACTCCAATAAATCCCAACCTTGATTAATGATATGGCCCCCATGACAAACGACCACCTCTTACATAGCTCTGATGTTAATCTATGAACAAAAGTTCAGGGACCATCTCAAGTTACCACATAAGGGTATTGTGGCGTGCTGGTCGGCAACAGACCCACATTAGTGGCACTTTCCTATCTCTCTGTAATCGGCCACAGCATCGAATCAAAGCAAATTAGAAACATTCTGGTGATAATTTGCTGCCACCATAGACCAGATAAGCCATACTGCCGACTGCACAGCTTAAGAAGTTTGGTAGGGAATGACTGATGGCTTGAGTAATTTGTGGTCAGTTTCAGCTGACCATTGGTCACTGATATCAGAGGTTGCTCTGGAACCTGGAGATAGTTTGACCTAAAAGAATAAATTAGGTAACATATTGTGTAGGTCCCCTTTTCCTAGGGTGTAGCTCGGTGATTATGATATTAGAGCATTGATTTCAAAGACCATACTATAATGTATATTATTTTGTATGATGACTCTGCAGTGTGGCATTAGACAACAAACTCTACCTTCTTATGCAAATTGTGTGCACAGAGATGCTACTGGTAGAGCAGGACATGATCTCATCATGATTTTCAGTAATGTATTCATATAAACTTAGTGAGTGAGTGAGTGAGTTGGGTTTAACGCCGCTTTTAACAGTATTCCAGTTATATCGCGGCGTGTCAGCTTAATGTGAGAGGAAAGCCCGAAGTGATGCAGGTCACAGACATTTACCACTTTGGTGAAACCCACGAGCACGGGTATGGTGCTGACAAACCTAGAAACATAATCGGGGTGAACCGGGATTCGAACCCACAATCATAGGTTTCTGGCATGCCCAAGGGACGCAACTCTGCACAGCGAATCGCGGCGCCTTAGATGACTGGGCCACCCGTTCCCCCTCCTATAAATTTAAACACTGCTTTGCCTTTCAAGCCCAGTGGAATCGGTTTCTGTTGATAATCAAGACTGATTATTCTCTGGTGTTAAAGATTCATGTTTACTTGTGACCATCCCTGTATTAAACCAATGAAAAGTTCGAGTTTCTGAAATCGTCAATATCTTAGCACAAAAATGTTCATTTTTTCTTTGTACATCCTTGTTTCTGACCATTGTGAATCAAACCCTAATCTTCTGTGTACAGACAAACAACAAGGCCAAACAATGGTAGAAGTTGAAAAGACCCAATAGCTGACCACCAAAAAAGATCCTTACTACCAAACATAAATGTCATCCGAATCTTCCATAATCATTGAAATCTGACACTCTAACAACATCACAGACCACATAAGCAGGTTTGAGTTACATGGTCCTCTGAAATTCTCAGACTTGGAATGATTACCGTATTATTCCAAATAAAAAAAGCAAATGGTCCAGTATTATACCCAGTTAATTATGACTAACATGCTTTGACATATTGCTTATTTTGTATTTTATATCAGCGAGCTTCTTGAAGAGTACGTGCCTGGGAGATCTCTCAGATCAAGCTTCCAGTCCCTACTCTCTGTGCCTAGTGTTAGAAAGGCGACTTTTGGAGGTCGGAGTTTCGCCAAAGTTGCCCCTGAGCTATGGAATAGGCTGCCATTGGATATTAGGAACATTGACAGTCCTACTTTGTTCCGATCAAGACTCAAAACCTATCTTTTCACCAAATCTTTCTAAGGGTATTGAGGCTTTGTGTTTTCCTAGCTGTGTAATGTCTCTTTCTTTTTTGTAGACTCAAATGAAGCGCTTTTGAGCAGTTCTTCGAACTGGATACCAGCGCTTTATAAATCTGTAGTTATTATTATTATTATTTTGTACCTAATTTATTTGATATTATGCTATTGGGTTGTTGTCTCTCCTTCAAATAATAATTCCTGTATGTGATCTTTTAAAATGTCAGATGTCTCCTTCAATGACCCCTCCTATGACCCCTCCTGGAGAGTAGGTAATTACTTCTTGATGAGGGGTCAGCAGTGGTCATAAGAGTGTCCCCTGAGAGCAGCCTTGATGCTGGCAAGACCACTAAACACATGGCGTGTCTTCCTCTTCTGATTACAGAGCTTATAGCACAGACAGGTCATCCCTGGCTTGCCCATATCACCTCTGATAGTGCTGTCCTGTAGAAGCTGTGCAAGGAGCCTCTAGTCAATTACATGTACATTTCACATGGAGGTGGTTTGTGCTCAACTTGGGGAGAATGAATGTACACGGTCACATGGTAAATTCCTTTGACAGTCTCAAGAGTCAATCTTATCAAAGAACATACTTAGTAAGCAAATATATCTTCACTTCTATTTTAGCTGATATGGTCTCCACATTTTGACCATCTTTAAGTAGGACCACACACTCATCAGTAATCTTTGGATAAATATATTCTGTATAATTAGTAGACTGCCTCTGTGGTCTAGTGGTAGAGCGTCCGCCTGGAGAGCGGAAGGCCCCCAGCTACGTCATACCAAAAGACGTTAAAAAATGGTACTTGTTGTTACCCTGTCTGGCGCTCGGCATTAAGGGGCTAAAACAAGGACTGGTCGGCACGGAGCCAATATACTGTGTTTGAGTGGGGTATATATGTTAAACTGCGGCATGGTATCTCAGTGAGCTAGCACTATAAATCGGCATCAGTCCGGACTAGTACAAGCAGCCATACACACACATGTGCATGCACGTCGCTATATAAGTGCAATAATCTTGGACGCGACATTAAACCCCATTTCACCTCACTTCACCTGTATAATTAGTATGGTAAGTATTGTTCATTTATTCATCTCTTCATCCAATTATTCAGGTAGCCTAGTGGTTAAAGCGTTTGCCCATCACACCACAGATCCGGGTTCCAGTCCACACATGGGTACAATATGTGAAGCCTATTTCAGGTGTCCCCCGTGACATTGCTGTAGTTTTGCTAAAAGGGCATAAAACAATATTCTCTCACTAATTCATTTTCTTCATTCATGTTCTTATCTGTTCATCACTTAACTAAATATTCTTTCATGTATTCATTGTTTTATCCATTCATTTTATTTACTAATTTTTTCGTCCTTCCATTTGCCCATCCTTTAAATTATTCACTTTTATTCATCTTTTTATCTTTCCTTTTGTCCATCCTCCAAGGCTTACATCCTTCAATCTATTCTACCCGCCCTGAAGGCGGGGAAGCATAAGGATTAGTTTTTCAGTCCTCATTTTGTTACACACATTTGCATCACAATATTCTTACCATTCATCTACTCATCTTCCATCAATATACCACCCATTTCTGTCCCGGATAAAACCATCCTACGTTTGCATAGGCCCATCCTTCTAGAAACCATACCTATCAATATATCATAGTATGTTTGTATCAAACCACGTATAGGAAAAAACACCCTTCTTCACCAGTACCTTCAGCTTAAATTATTCACAACATGGACACAACACTCTACTTAGGCTATGCATGTTGCATAACACAGTGCCTGGATGAAACATACATCTCAAAAGAACTCTGATAATCATTAACACTGCATGGAAGGTCTATTTCACTACCCTGTTTCAATCTGTCCAATGTCAATTACATTCAAATTTCATGTCACACCAATCAACCCAGTGCAAGAGATAGCCTGCAACATTACAGCATTAAAAGATAGGATTCTGACCTCTTGTCAATTGCATGTAGATTTCATATCACTATCAACAGTATAGATTCTTCCTGTACCACAGACCCTACCAGTCTTCTCAGCAAACTATCAACTCCATGTCAATTACATGTAGATTTCGCGTTAATTTCATTCCCCAAGTTGTGGTGATTCTGAAGTCTCTGAGGATACCTTGTGAAAGGATTAAAGAAGAACTCCAGCTGCATGACAGTGTTAAAGTGAAACATAGGTCACACATGTTAATTAAACTGATAATCCTGACAAAAGCTCAACTAATTTATTTACAAGTTTGACTGATTTGTACTTTGGCACATCGGATCAAAGATTTAGGAGAAGAATATATCAAATAGTTCTGATTCTGTAAGCTATGAAAGATGCTTTATGCTGTAAATTACCCACACTGATATCACCAGTGACTACAAGAACCTTCTATGCTGGAAAAACTCACTTTAGTAATCAGGCAACGAAAGCCAATCATATGGAACCATACAAACACATGGAATACTTAAACAATCTCTGTGAGGCACAATTACAAAGCTTAATTCCAATAATTTTGGAAACTGCTTAAGTTGGACGAAAATAAAACAGCCTCAAAGAGAATAATGCTTCTAGTAGCCCTCAAAGCTTCCAAACTAAAATAATTAGCTTGATTTTCTAAAAGTGTGTCAATGTAAGTATTTATATGAATCATACTTAGTTTGTTAAATTAAGAGGCACATAATGAGAGATTTGGGTGCACTTTTAATAGATCTAAATACTTACCAAAATCTTAATTGCCCTAAATGAGGATGAAATTAGGAAGGAGGTCATGATATTTAATTAAAAACTGCAAGGGGAAGAGAGACTCCGCATAGCATATTAAGGTCAGTCTTAATCAACATTCCTCCCTGCCAGTAAGCATAAAACATTTGAAACTATCTTTACAAGTTCATTTGTTAGTACATACTTTACATTGCACTTCATTCACATAATGCATTTGGAAAGAAACTTGCAACTCTTTTCTGTATTTGATAATATTCTTGTGTCAACTGCATTATGATACAGTTTTTGTCACAACTAGAAGCGACAAAACCATTTCCTTAATCATAAGAATTTTCGGGGAAAACAGAGACCATTGTACAATTCCAGCTGCATCATAAGCATGTGTTTATGAATCACCATCAATAATCGGTGATACCAGGTGTTTGCCAAAAGGAGGGATCCTGCCTCTTCTGTGCAATCTATCACAAACACATGCAAAGACAAGTCAAGTTTTCACCTGAACAAACATAGGAACATGTGGTACAAGGCAAAATAGGGAATTGCATCACATTTCATGTTGGTCATTGATGCATCACGTTTGGAAATGTCCTTCACATGCCTGTCATAAAACCTTTTGAAAGCTTTACTGGTACTGAGGTCTTGAATGTTGTAACCCTGATCAAACAACTTTTGGGCAAGAATTGTATAATTGATGATGTAAGAAAAAAACACTGAACTTAACATTTCTGAATACCTTTGCACTTTGCTATGTGATATAGTGTTGAAAATAAATATTCATGTCAGTTATGCATGTCATATCATCTAAATTAAATATCAAATCAAGTTTTTATCTAGGAACAATCTCTGATATTGTCTATAAAGAGGGTATTTAAAGACTAACAATTTGATGTTGTGCACAATACAATTTGGTCAAAATGTATTGAGTGAGTGAGTGAGCTGATTTTTCATCTACTTTGAACAGTATTTGAATATCGCAGCAGGTCAACATGATGTGGTAGGAAAACCCTAAATGATACAGGTGCTAGACGCATACCACACTGGTGAAACCCACAAGCATGGGTATGGTGCAGACAAACCTGGAAAAATAATCAGGGCAAATGTGGGATTTGATCCCATACCACAGATTTCAGGCTTGCCCAAGGATGGACATGACTGGACCACTTCCCTAAAATATGTTGAAAGCTTAATCCGAAGTTATGAATATGGAAGCATAGATTTCATTCCAAATGTGTAAATAGCTTGTTCATTTCAAACCATCATCAGTCTGTAATATATATACATAAAGATATCCAAAATTGTACACTAATATACATGTTATCCATAATTGATGTCAACTGAAATTGTCCATGTGTTTATATCAATTTGAAACCCTGCATGCTAGGTAGTTATAATCAGTCCTAGATAATACATATAAGTAACATGAAAACGCACTTATTGCTTTCATCTTCTTTTTTTATTTATCTCAATATGGAAATATACACATATACATGTCTGTTGTATTAATTGTTCTCCACGTCTAACATCACTCCAGGCTTACAACAAGGAACTGTGCTGCAAATGTCATAAGCTTTCATGTTCATCAATCATAAACCCATAAATTGTATTAAAGTGATGAAATTTGGCGTGTTGTACGTATTTCTCATCATATGAAATGAGTCATGGCTCAGTAATGAAATTTTTGTTTTGACTGAAAATGTCATAGGGTCATATGTCAGAAACACTTGGTTGGTGTCAGGATCTACATAGGTTTATCGACATACCTACTTGTCACAATCACGTCTACAGCTCATTTGTTAACTACCACAAAAAGTGTTCATAATCATGTTCTTTATAATTATTATAAATGTTAAAAATAGGTCGTACTTATAAAAATTCACAGATGTTCAGTATTTGCATAATGGTGCAATTATTGTCAATGACAAACATGGTAAATGTATTTGTACTTTTAACATACATTAGTGCTATTTCATTCCAACTATAGACTAGTGATGAGTGAGTGAGTGAGTGAGTTTAATGCAAATTTTGAGAAGTACATGTACTTCAGTGTGCCTGCTAAAAATGAAAGCTTTAGTGAAACATATGAGCACGGGTATTGTGCTGACAAACCAAGTATCCATGATCGTAAGATCCTGGCACACCAAATGGATGCAACTCTGCAGAGCGAATTCAGGCAACTTAGATCACTGGGTCATGAGTGGGCAAATCAACATAGGTGCACTCATTGTGTATTGTATATATAGTGGAAGAGTACCAAGGCATCCATCATATAGATGTACTGCTTTAGCCCTTTGGGCAAGGTGCTAATGAAGGTGCATGTTAAGCTGCATGAGGATATGGACACCCATTTCACCAACACCTGGTGTTCTTAAACTTATTGCTGCAGCATAAAGCACCGCTTACTTCTTCATTCACTCACTCACTCCTTCACTCACTACCTCCTTCACTCACTCACTCAGTCACTTGCTAATTCACTCACTACCTCACTCACTCACTCATAAAGCTACACTCACTACTTCACTCGCTACCTCACTCCTTCACTCACTCCTTCACTTACTCACTCCTTCACTCACTCACTCCTTCACTCCACTCACTCACTCACTCACTCACCCTTGCCTTCATGTATGAATATCTCTGGCATCAAATTTTGATTTACGGTAATTGTTATAGTTTTACAAATAATATATTGCAATTGTACTACTCAAATAAAGATACTTAAACAAGCTCAAAATAAAACAAACTTTAGAACCATTACTGCAAATAGTTCAAATTGCCCAGAATACAAATTGTTTAACAGCTACAAATGTAAGTAGTTCAACAAGTGACTCAAAGTAATTTATTTCCCCGGTAATGACAGACAGGCAAATGGGGTGATCCACACAGGACTTCACACCTTGAATCTTAATTAACGGTAATCATGTTCAAATGTTGTCGGCCTTGGCTGGACAAGAGCCTGTAAACGACTTGCGGACAAGGTTTTCACTGACAACAACCACTGCAGCAATGTCCACACAGATGAAGGAAATGTAGGGGAAGAGAAAAAAATTCTTCGCAAGACTACCTATGTGTCACCTTGGCAAGTTAAACATTCATTAAGTCCCTTTGTTGTTTGGAGAGGTGCTAACTTTTGCTACCAATTACTGACGAACAAGGAAAAGGTGCAAAAAGTTCACCTGAGAGTTGTGCAGTTGACATACATATGTGCGAAATCTCCTAACTGCCAATACATCGATGAACACTCTGATCTCCTTATTCCATAAAGGTTTAAATAATGAACAAGGTGTTACTGGTGCATCTATCAGATCCATACATGAAGCCTGAGGTCATAAGCATATGTACTCGTGACCTTATACATATGTTCTAGGTTTTACCAAAGTCCTTCAGAGATGTGTTTCAGGGTTCGGCCATGATCACATTACATGCATGTTTCACTGGTTCCAACAATGTCTTTGTATGTTTCAGATTTCAGCCATGTCCTTGGTATTAACCATTTTTCAGGCTTAACCCATGTCTTTGAAATAAATATGTTTCAGGTTTAATCCATGTCCTTGATATAAACATGTTTCAGGTTTAACCCATGACCTTGATATAAACATGTTTCAGGTTTAACCAATGTCCTTGAAATAAACATGTTTCAGGTTTCACCCATGTCCTTGAAAAAAACAACATGTTTCAGGTTTAACCCATGTCCTTGATATAAACATGTTTCAGGTTTAACCCATGTCCTTGAAATAAACATATTTCAGTTTTAACCCATGTCCTTGTCAAAAACATGTTTCAGGTTTAATCAATGTCCTTGATATAAACATGTTTCAGGTTTAACCCATGTCTTTGATATAAACATTTCAAATATGCCAAAGGATTATTGCTTAAGTCATTTTTTCCAAAAATGTTCAAAAAGACTTACTATAACAAGGACTACCTACATTGTTACATCTGACAAATTAATCTCCAAATCTGTAAAGGCAAAATTGGAACTTTGGGGACTTGTCTTATTCTGGACAAAACACTAAGAGATCACAGTGTTTTCACACCTATAAAAATAGCCTGACATCTCTGTTAATACCACCAACTGAATAAGTTCACAAATCGAATTTCATTCTGCAGCAGAAAAAAATGAAAGCTACGTAAACCGAGCTGGAATCCCTATAGGGTCGTAAGCCAATCAGATAATCAATAAAAACACGAATAACACATCAGCCATATCTGCAAATAGCATAAGCTATATTTCACGCATTCACCAGTGCCTGTTGAAAGTGTTCAGCAAAAAGCAGATACCTATTACTTCGAACAATCAAATTACATAAAAGTATTTGCACTGCTGCACTGGGAGTAGCTAATTCAACCCAGTGCCATCCGGACAGCCTGTACAGTCGGGTAGGATTTGATTTTCGCGACCGTTTCTACTCCGACTATTTGCACACACATACAACAAGTAACTGCTAACACCCAAGTTGAAAATAAAACTTTCCAGGAGAAAGCGTTAAGCCTTTGGAGCACCCTTCATCGTTGACGCTGGCAACAATTTCTCCTGCGACAACAAGCACTTCAAACGTTCGTCTACCGTCTAAATCTCATGAAAAGTGAAACTTGACTATAAATGACCATTGCTTGCTTTTAAATCGCTAGTTTACTCTTGCTGTTAATCCCTGATGAAGATCCAACATACAATACTGGACACCATTTGTGAAGGACAAATATATGTTTAATCTGATAAATAACAGTTTGGAGTATATAGTCTCGTCTTGGGTTCTTCCAACAACACCCCCTGATGTTCTGAATGGATTGTTCTGGTATTCTTGCTCATTACTGTCACTTCGTGAATGGACCTTGCTCAAGGGGGCTGATTTGGGGAAAAAATTGACGAGAAATGTGAAAGAAGGGTGTCATTAACTCACCTCTGACATAGCAGCTGACACCAAACGCGTGATACTGATGACCGATTCCTCACAAGACCATTGAATACTGACCACTAGCTAATATATGTGCCTTGGGCTATGGAGATGGTACAGGATGACCCTGAATTCAGTTATTTCATGACTTCTTTCCATATTACAGAATTTTATGAATTTCAAGTGAAATTCACTCATAGGATACAAAGGAGTTTTTTCTTAAACCAACATTACAAAATCTGCAAAAATAGGCAGTATAATTAGATTTTCATTATCAATAAATGTATTCACAAAATATGAATAACTGTTTTGAACACATATGATTACTAAATACAGATTAATACACTAATTTTTTAACTGTTTTTTTAATTATATATTTTACATTATATTTTTTCCTAAAGCAATTTTGATATCAAAAGAAAGATAATTTTTAGCTGATTAAAATAAGGTGCCACACTTGATACTTTTAAAAGACATCTTCAAATAAGATCTGAATTACAGAAGTTCATTTAAGTCCATCACACCCTATTTACCAGATCAAAGTTTATCCACCTTGGTCTATGGAGGGCAACATCCCATTAGCATATGAAGAGGGTCTTGTGTTGCTCGTGACTCCTCGTTGACGCACCCTCACACTATATATATATATTGTTTGCAAGATATACCAAACATTCTTTGACAGGGTTTCTCTTATTTACCCTCCTAGGGTGGCCACAGAACAAGACATGACCGGAAAAACCGCTAAGCAGTTAAAATAGAACACGGTATGACTTGCATATGCTGCATTTTTGTCTGAATCCAACTTTACATGGTACATATGGTACATGTGGTACTGAAGATTTAATACATTATCTGTGAAAACACATCTGACTGAGTAAATATAATGGGATGTTAACAACACATTCATCAGGAGCTATTAGGTGGAGTATGCATTGAGAATCATGCTTACCATATGGCTGGGAGACACGACAAAACATGATTTTTATCATGAATGATTTTATTTTGTCACATACACTAGAAAGCTATGCAAGGAAATTCCTTTTGCATAATTGTAGTCAAATATTTAAGTAATGTTCAGACATAAAAGCCCTGTTCATAACACATCTATATCGTCAATCTCACTATCACTGTTGTTGTTGTGTGTTGTTTGTTGTTTGTTGTTTAACGCCGCACTCAGAAATATTCCAACTATATGACGGCGGTCTGTAAATAATCGAATCTGGACCTGACAATCCAGTGATTGACATCATGAGCATCGATCCATGCAACACTATCACTGTATTTGAATAACATTTCTATTGAAACATGTCAATTTGAAATTTATTATGTATATTTAAATAATTATGATAAATATTTTGCTTCTTAAAATTAATTATGAAATGATATTTTTCACAAAAGGTTTCCATATCTATGAATGCCACAGAAACAATAAGAAATGTATTTTTGGTGAATCAATCTGAAATGAACATCGTCAGTAGCCTTGTACATAGCGCTTGTTGGTGAGAAATATTGGTAGATTTAGTAGCAACATACTTGCGTTGATAGATACACTCAGCTTCTGACTCAATAAGATAGTATATCACTCATGCTAGTTATCTCATTATTGTTAAATGTCATTGCAATACAACAAGTTAATCTGTTTCACGTCAGTTGCTGTAAATATAAATGTATTTTACAACTCAACTATTTTGAATGGAGCATGTACTCTCATAACTGTCCCAATGAAAAAAGACACTAAGTGAGAGTTTACTCCACTGAGCTAAGAGACAGATTGCACCACCTTTGAGTTTTTATCTCAGCTGTAGGTAATTTTAGAAATGTATGTGATAGAATGGGGAATGATTCTGTTTGTTTTGTGGTTGCTGGGTAGTTGTTTTGTAGGTTTCACCTTGTAGATTGCTGTCTATCATAATGGATTGCCCATGAAATGAACATCAGATGAAATCAGCATATGCCCATTAAATTATTTGCATTTGACATTATATAATTACAATAAATGGTATTTTGTGTCACAGAGCTTTAATGCAGTAATTCACCCCTCGAGATTGTCCTTTTAACATAATTTATAACAATTGTCCGAGAGTATTTTCTCTCATGCTGAAAATGAGTACATTTTTATGGCGCCATACTTGAAACAATTAGTGCACTTTACACATATTGTACCTGAGTCATACCATTGGTATATACTCACTTAACCTTAGACCTGTCATGAGGACTTCACATAATCAGAGCCTGAAGTTTGTTTGGTATGATACGATATGGAGACCCTTGATATTCCATATAAACTCCTGTTCCCGTCCAACTGACTGGACTGTTCCCATTCAATCAACTGAACTGTTTCCATTAAAAAAGCTGCATTGTTCCCATTCAACCAACAGAGGTGTTCCCATTCAACCAACCGAGATGTTCCCATTCAACCAACCGAGATGTTCCCATTCAACCAATGGAGATGTTCCCATTCAACCAACTGTGATGTTCCCATTCAACCAACTGAGATGTACCCATCAACCAACTGTGATGTTCCCATTCAACCAACAGAGGTGTACCCATCAACCAACCGAGATGTTCCCATTCAACCAACCGAGATGTTCCCATTCAACCAATGGAGATGTTCCCATTCAACCAACTGTGATGTTCCCATTCAACCAACTGAGATGTACCCATCAACCAACTGTGATGTTCCCATTCAACCAACAGAGGTGTACCCATCAACCAACTGGATTGTGCCCATTCAACCAACCGAGATGTTCCCATTCAACCAATGGAGATGTTCCCATTCAACCAACTGTGATGTTCCCATTCAACCAACTGAGATGTACCCATCAACCAACTGTGATGTTCCCATTCAACCAACAGAGGTGTACCCATCAACCAACTGAGATGTACCCATCAACCAACTGTGATGTTCCCATTCAACCAACAGAGGTGTACCCATCAACCAATGGAGTACTACCCATCAACCAACTGTGATGTTCCCATTCAACCAACTGTGATGTTCCCATTCAACCAACTGAGATGTTCCCATTCAACCAATGGAGTACTACCCATCAACCAACTGTGATGTTCCCATTCAACCAACTGAGATGTACCCATCAACCAACTGAAATGTTCCCATTCAACCAACTGAGATGTTCCCATTCAACCAACTGAGATGTTCCCACTCAGCCAACTGAGATGTTCCCATTCAACCAACTGAGATGTTCCCATTCAACCAACTGAGATGTTCCCATTCAACCAACTGAGATGTTCCCATTCAACCAACTGAGATGTTCCCATTCAACCAATGGAGATGTTCCCATCAACCAACTGGGATGTTCCCATCAACCAACTGAGATGTTCCCATCAACCAACTGAGATGTTCCCATCAACCAACTGAGATGTTCCCATCAACCAACTGAGATGTTCCCATCAACCAACTGGGATGTTCCCATCAACCAACTGAGATGTTCCCATCAACCAACTGAGATGTTCCCATCAACCAACTGAGATGTTCCCATCAACCAACTGAGATGTTCCCATTCAACCAACTGGATTGTGCCCATTCAACCAACAGAGATGTTTACATTAAACCAACTGGACTAGTCCCCCATTCACCAATCAAACTGTTTCTCATTACTGTCGTTCCTAAATCTATACGCAAGTTGTGTTGAAATGAGACATTCTTGTCTATAAAATGAATCACCTCAAAAAGGATTCCTTACAATTTCTAGACATCAATCTCTCATTGCAGTCACAATACAGCCCTTCCTCCATCTTCATCACCAGCCCTTCATCAGGATGGAGAATCATAGCAACCCGTTCCTGTCTCCACACTGATTGCAAAACCTGATGACATGTGAAAGCCCTGATGTCTAAACTATTGCACTAATCACGCTAATACAAATTTCATAAAATCTCGATAGTGACAACACTTGCCTTTTTCACATGCAGTTAACATTTGGCCTTGGGTAACCAGAGTTGTATTTCATTTAATCTTCTCACAGATTCCCCATATCAGACCGAAGGAACAATAAGCCATACTAATTAATCTTATGCAAGAAACGTAGCTTTATCTAATTTGTAACAAACATCAGACCATTACTGTATATTATCTTCCCCATGGGGAACTTGAAACTGTGTTCCTAGCTTGTGCATCATGTTATACAAACAGATCTGTTCTACTCATAAAAATACTCGTGCCACTCCAAGAATTTGTCTTAAAGGGTTGGCATTGTCGGCATTGATCAAATAAATTTTCATTAGCAACCATGTAAATGGCATTTTCGTAAGGCTTTTCAATATTCTTCACTGTCAAACAGACATCATTAAAATGTCTATTGATATTAATAAAATAACCAGACAAGATTTTTCTTGCAACTGGACATGATTTAAGATCTGTACTGACTACAAGCGATGGCACTGACGAGCTACGATTCCAACAGAATTTGGCCAAGGATCATGGCAATTAGCATCACCTGAATGTAGACAAATATATACATTCACACATCAGGATGCACTGGTGTCAATTTCAGATTAATAATACTCCAACTTTTCTACATTAATCATGTTTATCATAGTAACACAAAAAGTCTCACATATGATTTATGTTTTGCATTAATAATATATCGTCTGATTTTCAAAGCATCAATATTCATTATCAATCTTAAACCATTTCTCAAATTTTCAAGTCAATTATCAGATCTACAGATTCGAGATATGAATCTATGATACTTACTGATTGACACGAGTATATTTCAAATATTTGCGGATCTGCATGTTTTATATTTATTTGCCTTTAACACTCTATCTGTATGAATAACATGTTTAATACAATAGCTATTACTAACTTTAGGGTCAGGCGCGTGGAACTGAAATCCACTAGAGGCAATATATTGGTTCCACCCTGAACCTGTTTTGTTATTTTGCCAGTCTTTTTATAGCCAGTTTCCCTAACTTTGAGAAAACACTGCCCCATATGGTTGACATTTTTTTTCTGACTTTGAGGTTGGTTTTCATGTTTGTTATTGATCGGGGTCATAATGAAATGAACGACTACTTATGTCCCCAAAGTTTTGGAACAAGTATATCATTGCCAAATGTTGTACAATTGATGCTTGACAGCTTCAAAATGATTGACATTTGAATAAACCAGAAACTTGTATATTTTCCATGGTTTGGGAGAACATTTCAAACTGATTAACTTTGTAAGCCATTCCGAAGGAAAAATAATCTTTGATGCAAGTAAACCCCAAAAAGTATGTCTATGCTGAGCCTTGAAATATATAATATATGATACGAGATCAAAAATATGTTTTTCTTTGAAATAATGAGGTTGTCTCAGAATTTTAATTACAGTGGAACCATTCCAGACAAATTCATCCAATCTGCGGTACATGTGAAGAAATGAACATGACTTGGGTCTCGTTCATTGCACAATGTCGACACTTGTTTCAAGTCGAATGTCAACCTTGTCCTCTGATTGGTGTTTGCGACTCGTCAATTACACATGAATGAGGCTATGAGAGTAGCGGTGGGTTCAGTACCTCATGAATTATAGTTGCTTTGTGAAGTAAAGACAAACGTTGGTACAAATATCTTGCTGTCTATTAAGTGGGTCTTATTGACAATGTTGTCTATAATCAAATGTACATTTCAGTGTGTCGCATTTCGTGTCAACTTCAGCTGATCAGCAGTCAAACATTCTAGAGGATATCACTGTTTGAAGTGTCAATTGTATTTTGGGAAATCGTGAGCCACACAAGAAACTAACAATATCCCCAAACATCAGCACATTTTGGTAAGGGCATACCAGAATTTGGGAATTTCTTGCCATTCACATCAATGTCACAACAGTTTCATAATAAAGAACATTTCGGCCCTGGGTGTATATTGATATAATCTGCCGATCGTGCACTGTCCTGAGCGGTAACCCCAATACATAACAACCCGTGTTGGCGTACCTGGGTGAATGTGGTTGTAGTCAGGGGGTTTGAAATGCAATAACTGGTAGGGCAGGGTGAGAGTTATCAATACCGTGGTGGGGACTAGGGCAGAGACATACATGGGAGGAAAGGTGGGGTGGGACATTGGGGTGGGGAGGGAAAAGAGTGGGGAAGGATAGAGAGAGAGACGGAGCAGGTTGGCCTTGGGAGTGAGAGAAGTAATGGAGATGAGGAGATGAGAGGGAGGGGATTGAGAGAAGGTGATGGAAAGAGGGATGGAGAGAAGAAGTGTGGGAGTGAGAGAGGTGGTGTGGAAGAGGCTATGGAGAGAGCGAGAGAGAGAGAGAGAGAGAGAGAGAGAGAGAGAGGGAGAGGGAGGGTTTTTGAAGGAGTGTGGGTGGGAGTATTTAGGGTGTGGGAAGGGTGGTGGAGAGAGAATGATGGAGAAAGTGTGGGAGGGAGCATTTGAGGGATTGAGACTTGTGGTGAAGAGAGGGAGTGGGGAGATGGAAAGAGGATGGAGAGAGTGTGGGCATGGGCATTTGGAGGAGTGAGAGTGGTGGAGAGAGCAGGGAGTGGAGGGAGGGGATGGAGAGAAGGTGATGGAAAGAGGGATGGAGAGAAGAAGTGTGGGAGGCATTTGAATGAGTGTGGGAGTGAGAAAGGTGGTGTGGAGGAGGCTATGGAGAGAGAGAGAGAGAGAGAGAAAGAGCGAGAGAGAGAGAGAGAGAGAGAGAGAGAGGGGTTTTGAAGGAGTGTGGGTGGGAGTATTTAGGGTGTGGGAAGGGTGGTGGAGAGGGAGAATGATGGAGAAAGTGTGGGAGGGAGCATTCGAGGGATTGAGACTTGTGGTGAAGAGAGGGAGTGAGAGATGGAAAGAGGATGGAGAGAGTGTGGGCATGGGCATTTGGAGGAGTGAGAGTGGTGGAGAGAGCAGGGAGTGGAGAGAGTGTGAGTAGGGCCATTTGAAGAAATGAGAGAGGTTTCTGATGTTGAAAGAGGATGATAATGAGAGAGGGAGCGCTTGGGATGAAGGAGAGAGAGGGGGATGAAGATAAAGGAAAAAACAGGGCCATGGAAAACGAGGAAAATAGAAAGGAAAGAATGAAATTGAGAGTGAGTGTGTTACAGGAAAGTATGTATGATAAATAGAGTGAATGAATATTAGGTATTATCATTTCAGGATAAGGTGGGGAATAGAATGGTCCACGTCTTCTTCGTCCTCACACTTTTAACTACGCCAACATAAAATTCAACACACAAACTAACAAAAGTCTCAAGTCATGTACCACCATTCAAACAGTGAATGAGGCCACTCAAGGCAGGGAGGCTAGTATGTGAGCGACCCAACCAACAAGCAACTTTCCCAACACCGTCAAGTTTAACAACAAGGAGACACTGCCTGATCAAAGTCTCCACAAGTAACTACAGCATTCTAGAAATACGACCAGTCACAAATATCTTGTTTATCACATTCGGCACACAATTTATTGATTTAGGATCCGACACAGTTATCAAGTACAAGATGCCAGAGCTTACGTGTTCAACCGAAATGAAAGTTCATGAAAGATCTAAAAAAACACTATAGTTCGCATATATTCATGACTACCGATCTGAATACACACCTGTATACTGACAAACTGGCTATAACAAACACCTCACCTTTAACCTCTGTAAAACTGTTGATGTAGCACAATGAATCTGCTTTCTTATTGATGTTATCTTTAATACAACTTCTATTATGGCATATACTTAAATATTGGCAAATATTTGCTTGATATCAGTAACAAGGTATATGAAGACATACTGATCCATACTATATAAAGTATTTCATATACAGTGACACCCCATTAATCAAGAAATTCTGCTTCTCAGACGATTACAGAACATCCATTTATGTTTAAGTGACATTGCTCTGTGCCAATGATTAGTTAAAAGTGATCCAGAAATTTGACAATCCAATTCATTTCCTAGGGAACAGTACTGTCCAGATTATCCGGGTTTCACATTAATTTCTTTGTGTTACAGCTAACTTTCGTGTATGGTCAAAATATTACTGAGTGTTCATAAGTGATGCTCATTACTGATGCAACCATCCTGAACTTTTTAATCCATGTATGTCAAAGACCTTGAAATTTATCAACCCTAGGGGTTCTCCTTCAAGTGAAACATGTTTTTTACCATGGGATATAAATTTGACATTATGAGACCCATATTGTAACATTTTGACAAAAACATAATTCTCGTCAAAGTGCCATTAATAATACTTTTTATGGCACTTTTGATATACTCTCAAATTACGGCAACATTATTAAACAGTCGGACAGGTTACAACAGCGAACATCATTAAAACTGCAAGTGTCCTTTCTAACAATTTTCACAATACACTATAGGTCCTTAGGAATTACCCTCATAATTAGATTCTCTCTAATAGATAATGTAGATAAAGATTTCAATTCAATACAAGTTAAGCATAAAAAATTGTAACTTTAAAGAGGTTCTCTGAATACCCCTTAGTGAAGTTGAGGGCTTTCCAGCAGGGTCTGTTGAATACCTCAGCTTACTGAGTTCACGCAGGTAGCGTGAGGCTTAACAGAGAAACTTGTTGAATCAGCAGTTCCCGTCAACCAGCTGCCGTTCTAACCCTGGGGCCCCCTTAGGGGTCGCTTGTTTAATGGGTGTGTTCTGAGGAAAGCAGATGTACACAGTTCAGTTCAACCCAGAAGAAATATACTTTTTTTGTAACTTTGTCGTTTTTGATTAAGCAATGTATCTTTTTTCCAAAATCTTTTCATAAAAGAACTTCTTTCAGTGGAATCTTTTCTGGACATAAAAGACTTTTTACCTATGGGAACAGAATGTATTTTGAAAGAAGGGTTCAGATAGCATTTTTTGAGCATCATCTAACAATGGAAACCTTTGTAATACATTCTCATATCCTGTTTATTTATCTTTTTGATTTAGAAAAACGAATTTTTTTGTTCTATTTGCTTTTTTAAAGTCTTATTGCTAATGGATTAATGATGATATAAGCAATTAATAAATCAGTACAAGAAGCATCTAAGTAAGTGCCGAATTTATCTTTAAACACAAAAGTGTGCATTACAATAGAATAGTTCACATTCATGGATCACTCTCACAGTAATTTGCAAATTACCTAATGCTTCATTTGCCATGTGAATAGAGCCTCAGACATGGAGCCAAGGAAATTCCCAATCAACTCTGAAAATTATCCGTTGAATGAAAGGGAGAATTTCTCAGGCACATACTTAGCATTTTGTCACTGGGTGGATAGATTTCAGTCTCGCAGTTATTGACTGATGCCATGTTTTTTTATCCACATAGTTTCGTTCACCCAAGTAAGATCGGAAGATTGGCAACATGCCTCTCCAGCTCAAAATAGTTTTTCAATGAATTTGTGGGTGGTACCACTACATAAATATCTTATTTTGGTTGGTAATAAATTATGTTCAACATGGAAAAAGATATGAGGTGATATGGGGTCCCCTTTTCAGACACTTACCCAAATATGTCAATCATGATGTGTATTTCAAGACTGGCTGTGAAAGCATCTAATAGCGTGAATTTTGTTCTGACACATATTGACTGGTCTGCATATTATGTCAAATTCTATCATGATTACCCATGGGGTTTAGGAATTAATATGAATAGATAAAAGTGGGACTGGTTGTAGGACTGGATCATATTTTGCAGCCCCTCCATATGACCTATTTTTTCACATCCCTCCTAAATAATTAACACCTCCTTGTAATAAATTTCCAGCCCCTAAATAATGTACAAATTTGTAATTTTTGTATTTGAAAAAATAGAAAATGTGTTGTTTTTCATTGTTCCCCACCAATCCCACCCATCCTCACTGATGTGATAAACGTTGGTGACCCACTACATCATTTTTCATCCTCCTCATCCTAATTTCATTTTATTTTGTCAAGTATAATGTGAATGCAATTGAACTACTATTTCACTTTGATAACTTATTTCTCATTCAAATGTCAGAATTGTACGACAAAAATTAAAGAACCTTCAAAACCAATAAGTGATGAGAGATCATTGTTACTCAGGAAATAGGTTTATTGTTTAACGCCGCACTCAGCAATATTCCAGCTATATGACGGCGGTCTGTAAATAATCGAGTCTGGACCAGACAATCCAGTGATTGACATCATGAGCATCGATCCACTCAATTGGGATCGAAGACACGCATCAACCAGGTCAGCGAGCCTGACCACCCAATCCCGTTAGTCGCCTCTTACGACAAGCATAGTCGCCTGTTACTGCAGGAAATAGAGATGCCTATTGATTAGACAGCTGATGACGACAGTAGGACAATTGTCTGTCACCAGTTTGGAGGAGTAGGTACACAAATCTAGTCTGTCAACAACGTTGTTGTTACTTAACTTGCGGATGAAAGATCTTACAAAATTGCCTGTCTTTCACAAAAAACGCCATGTTGTTTGTCTGTGGTATTCCCAAGAGTAAACACGGGAATAAACATCATGTCAGTGTAATGTAAACAATATACTCCCACACATTTCATTGATTGAAAGTGGGGACTGAAGGCATGTATTGTAAATCGCTTCTTTCTCTTCTTGTTGAGGTTACACAAAAAATGAGATTGATATTTAAACATATGTCAGACTGTCACTGATAACATTTGTTGTGTGAAAAAAAACAAAAATATGAAGTGACATGATTTATAAAATCAAATCATTTACATAAGACCATCATTTCCATAGACATTATCTGGTCTAATTTGCTCAAAACTACTAAAATAACATTTGAATTTTTATTTCCACTCATTTGATAAGCAATTTTCATTCTAATTAATAATATATGTCATTGTATAGCCAATTGCCATCAGGTGCCAATAGTTTAGATTGGCAAAGGTGGGAAAAATGGCAAGTGTAAGAAATCTGTATTTGAGAGAATACCGTTTCAGTATTGTTTGCAATATCTATTGTCCTGTCAACAAAGAATAATAGTTGATTTGTCTGTTACCACTCTGATACTTTTTGTAATCCAGGTAATGAAAGATGTAGCCCCTAAGATATTACTATTCATATATTTACTACTGTGCTACGCATGTGATTATAAACATATCAACATCAATGGTTTCACCCAAATCTTATTCACAAAATGAAATACGACTGAAGACCTTTAAGATTTAATGAAGTGAAATTAACACAGTAATCCTTTTCAGACACATGTAAACTATAAAATGCCTTTAAGAGCAGGTTTGGACAATTAGAAGATAAACCATTATCCTCATATTTCACAGGTAAGACGATGTGCCTTTAAGAGCTAATCACGTGTACTTAACGTGTTTATCCTCTTGCCCATGTTAAATGTACAGAGCTTATAAAGGAGGAAGTTGATAACTACACTCTGTCAAAGCACGTTGGGAACACCAAGGTACATTATTGTTATTTATGTGCCAATGTTGTCAATATCATAATCCATCACAGCTACATGTACGTACACAACACATGACATCTACGTACATTTCAATGGTGACAGACTTTGATATATTTTTCAGTTTGTAATAGACAAATTAACTGTGACTTAACCCAAAATGAAATCATTTTCAAGAACACATGAATGGACATCGATATAAAAAAAAAATGTTATCATAAACAAAATGAAGATGACTTTTTTACATAAGGTTTTCATTTTCACATAGGGTCAAGTGATTGAGAGGGAGAAATTCTGCAATGACAAATGGTGAAGTATTGTGAGAACAGTGTGGAGATATATTAGCTTGTTGTAACATAAATCTGACTTAACAAAACGATAATATGACAAATATCAATGAAATATATCAAGAAGCTGTCAGTATCTTTATCTTTCTGAGTTGAACCTGTCGTACATTTCAAGGTGTCAATTTCAAGTTAAACAAGAGTTGCCCCCCTTAGAGTTCTCTCGGCTTCTGAATCTTTGGATGTGAATGAAATTAACACTGCATGAGTTGTATATTTCAGATTCATATCACATATATCAGATTCAAACTATTTCTCCCAATAAAGAATGCATGTAAATGGTTCGTATAAGACTATCATTGCATGACATACTGGTAATAAAAATGAGTTTAAAGCGACAAACGATATTTTCTTACGTGAAGTTCAAATCGATTAATTAAACACATATTAGACGGGCAGCAAACACACATGTGCAAATTCATATTATATGACCTCTTGTCACCAATTAAATTTATTTCACCATCAAAACATCAAAGCATAAAGGATAGCAGATTTCTTGACCTAAATTGTCAGACTTCCTTAAACAGTTTATTTACATGCATTTAGACTTTTTTCTTTATTTGTTTACTTGAAACATTTTGGCAAAATGTCCGCACATGTAGACTGAACAAATTTGTCATGATTTTTTCAAAGAAAACTAAGTTGGTCTTAACAATCTTTCAGGTCGACCATAATCCTTGTGAAAACAATTCCACTTTGCAGCCTTATGTGCTGGGCAAAATGGTAAAGACGACAAATAATAGGAGGTTAAAAAGATAATCTACGAAAGATGATATAACGCCTGTTCTTTTTACAGAGTCTTTGCTGCAACTCCCAAGGCCATTGTGTATGATCATATGTGTAATTGTTTTACATGAAGACGGGATCATTTTAGTCAATAAATTAATGGTTAGTTTGAAAGAAACACCTTTGAAATAACTGTCTAACATTAGTATGTATGTAGGCACACTATAAACTATGATACTCTACATCAAGAAACAGATTTAAATGCTGACATAGCATATCATTTGACTTAATTATCTTTTCCAAAACATTTAACACTTGTTAATACAGACACCTTATAATACAGATGATCTCACAAGGAAGAACTGTCTGGATGAACAAGGGTCTACTGTTTACTGACCTTTTCGTTTCATTTTCCACATGGCATCAATTCCATCAAAGATCAAAGAAGACTTGTAAAATAATAAAATACCAGGGACTGTGCCTTTAATAGGTCATATTCAAACTACAAGCCAGCTTTGGATTGTCTTAACCTGACGCCCACCTCTCCCCTTCAGAGGCCCCCAAATTTCATGTGTGTTTTTATCATGTTGGGGAAAATCCTTTGAAAGAGTAACTTTTTGTGTTTATGGCCTTGGAGTGGTATGCATGGTTAGCGAAAATCACTTGGCACCAAACAGTAGACTTATCGCCCATATGCTAAGAAATGCAGCCAAATTTTCAAAGGCTCTGTCTGTTAGTATATATCCTCGAATTTGATAAACTTTGTTGCATGGGATGAAATGGAAGAAGGTGAATGCCCCTTCAGATAATCAAATTTGTTCTAGCATTTAGCTTCCAATTGTGGAGGGCTTGATTTAGATTTTTGGCGATTACGCCAAGATCGGTTCGCCATGGTCATACATGCTAAGCCTGCACGTCATGGCTGAGTGAGACGTTGACGTAATTTGCTAATATCAAACAGATTTTGTTAATGTCAGCAAGAATTTCCATGCCAAAACAACTTTTTTTTAAATTAGATCACCTGTACCTAATATTATATTTGATACATGTATTGTAGAACTTAGAAAAAAATTTATATCAATTGTTAGTAAATCATAATATATGCCTATCATGAAGATTTAATTATTAGCACAAAAATTAGAAAGATATAGGGAAAGATTAGTTTTAATTTTGGTTAAATGTATTACAAACAGTGAATGAATCATTGTATGCTACAGAGAATTTAAATCAAATTGGTTCAAATGTTCCTGAGTCAGCGAAACAAGATCCTTCCTTGTAAAGGTCACAGAATAACAGGCTCTCAGTTGGGAGGAATTAGCATATATACAACATTTACCGGACCAATGACCCACGGTCAGTGTCAGTATACACAGATTTCCTTGGGTCAACAGGCAATCAAATGACCCCTAGGTAACCAATTACACTGCAATGAACACAGGGAGTCGTAACTGTCACCTGTGATTATAACTGAGGAAGGCAAGCCCACATGGTCTAGGTTGTCTGTAGCAGGGGCTAGATTGTACATATCACCTCACTGATACACTCAGGGCTGAGGGAGACAGTAGAGCAGGATAGCATGGCTTGGGGGCTGTGAGATGCTAGGTGTTTGGGATGGTAGATGTTGGAGTGGGGAGGTGGGGGACTGGGAGATGTTAGGTGTTGGGGATGGGAGTAGACTTGAACAAGTCTCTAAGGCAATAATTATAAGTTCTAGATTATGTAAATAATAATAGGATGTCTAAGAGACTGGAGTCCTTATACTGTCTGCTTATCTAAACTTGCTTATTAGGAGGATATTATTACTGCACATCCATGGACTTTTCGGGGGGGGGGGGACGTTGGAGAGGGGGACTGGGGGATGTTGGAGTGGGGACCGGGGGATGTTGGAGTAGGGTGTTGGGGGATGTTTGAGTGGGGGGTTGGGGGATGTTGGGGGATGTTTGAGTGGGGGGTTGGGGGATGTTGGTGGATGTTGGAGTGGGGGGTTGGGGGATGTTGGAGAGGGGGGATGTTGGAGTGGGGGGTTGGGGGATGTTGGAGTGGGGGGTTGGGGGATGTTGGAGGATGTTGGTGAGGGGGACTGGGACATGTTGGAGTGAGGGGTTGGGGGATGTTGGAGAGGGGGGTTGGGGGATGTTGGAGTGGGGGACTGGGGGATGTTGGAGAGGGGGACAGGGACATGTTGGAGTGAGGGGTTGGGGGATGTTGGAGTGGGGGATGTTGGAGAGGGGGACAGGGACATGTTGGAGTGAGGGGTTGGGGGATGTTGGAGTGAGGGGGACTGGGACATGTTGGAGTGGGGGGTTGGTGGATGTTGGAGTGGGGGGATGTTGGAGTGGGGGGTTGGGGGATGTTGGAGTGGGGGGTTGGAGGATGTTGGAGAGGGGGACTGGGGGATGTTGGAGTGGGGGACTGGGGGATGCAGGAGTGGGGGCTTGGTGGATGTTGGAGTGGGGGGTTGGGGGATGTTGGAGAGGGGGTTGGGGGATGTTGGAGTGGGGGACAGGGACATGTTGGAGTGAGGGGTTGGGGGATGTTGGAGTAGGGGGTTGCAGGATGTTGGAGTGGGGGGTTGGAGGATGTTGGAGTGGGGGGTTGGGGGATGTTGGTGAGGGGGACAGGGACATGTTGGAGTGAGGGGTTGGGGGATGTTGGAGAGGGGGGTTGGGGGATGTTGGAGTGGGGGGTTGGGGGATGTTGGAGTGAGGTACAGGGACAGACCTGTTTCTCTGAATAATTGTTATAACAGCAACAAGGTAACCTAACAACTTCAAGACCACAAAACACATGTATATCATCTACATTACAAGTAAGAGCATGTTCATGAATAATCAGTTTCAATGTGTAGGTTGAGTGGAAAGACAATACAACAGCATTCTTTAAATGTCTTTGCAAAGCTTCAAAATATAGACATACACACAAAATCAAACTATTCCCTCAACCAACTGAACAGTTCCTCCGGGAAATGTCCTTGAAGAATACACAGCCCAGCTCATGCTACCAACAGACAGCGTTCTGCTACTGGCATTCCAATCAATCAATTGTGTTCCATGAGAACTCATTCATATTACACCATTTTTTATCAAAATCAAAACAAAAATCATCTCAGTTACTATCGGGGAAATACAACATGTCACTGGTTATTAATTATAATTGTAAGGGGAAAAATGAAAAGAGGAACAAATAAATAATCAATAATAATTATGTAGCATCCCAATTTTCAAGGAGCCAAGTAACTCTCTCATGGAAAAATATGCATGGAAATGATCAATGGCGGCATGGAAAAGCAGTCAATGTCATACGACCTTGACATTGGTGCCCGTTCAAGGTCAAAGGTCATGAGGATTATTGATGAACAGCAGAGAACCCTAGTATTACCGTATCTGGGAACTCTCCCTGATAATACATTAGCGACATCAAGATGAAGACAGAGTGCGGGTTTTTATTAGGGGTTCACGCCAACTATACAAAGCCCAGCTTGCATGGAGCCTAATCAGGCATGCTGTTACTAACTAGTGAAGTCCATCTCTTTATTTGCTTATAGCATTAAACGCATAGGACTTCCCCATAGAATTATCCCATTTTGGCTACTTTATGGTGTTTCCATCAGTATATGAGATAAAAATGTTCATAAGCCCTTACATTTCGTGATGTCGCAGTGTTTGATAGTCTCTGATCATCATATTTCTACACATACCTTTAATATATGGGACCGTAAAAACGTTTTAATTATTGCAATTTTGGGTGGAAGATGGTGAGATGTGAGATCGGGATGACCCAAAGGAAAAGTTTTATGAGATGATTGTGATGTAAGGGTTCATCAAAATGTTTAATCCTAGGGTCTGACATTTTTTTTGTAATTTCCGTTTCAGTTTTATTGTATTGTTTGTTTGGTGATCTGTGACTTGTGTTTATAAATAGGTCATAGTATTAAAGTCCTTATCAACTCATTAATGATATCAATATTTGTAACACATATCAAGGATATATACATAAATGCATGACATACGTATTTCCTTGAAGTCAAGGATATATATATTAGGTTCACTCTCTTTTCCCAACCATGAAATTGATGTAATATGGCCAAATGTGGCACTCACTCAAAACCCACCCAAAACTCATTCACTCACTCACACACTAAGTCAAAGTCTAAACATTAATTTCAACAAACTGCTGATGTGTATAACATTTCTCTGACAGCTAATTCCCCTCCTCCCAGGAGTAAACAATTATCTTACAACATTTGATCAAAATCTACCCACCTATAGTTTCAAAAGATGACATTAACATTTTGATCTGGATCAGTGTCAGAGTCTGTGAAATCAATAACACTTTATTCCAGTGAAAATGGACCCACTTCACTGTCTGCCCCTGACACTGAGGAGGTCTTCTGATGTCTATCTCGTGTACATATACGCATGTATCAGCACCTAACACAGATATCTGATCCTCGATCCAGCCACCATGTGACAATAAAAGACTCCTTCTCATTCACACAGAAACAGGTATTATTGAAGAAGTAAGAATGAAGCGAATTATCAAGATATACATTTGTCTATTGCACCATACAGGTTGTCTGTTTCACTCTATAGAATGTATATTTCTGAAGGTACAACCCAATTCCAGTAACGCAATGGGCAATGTCAGTGAGGTCTAACAGAATGTCATTATTACTTGTTAAGCTTTGAAGAGGTAACCCAATACACCATTCAGGCCACAACCTTGCCCTATGTCTTACAGGCTTACTTGAAATCATCACAAAATGTCAAGTTCAACACAGGAGCAAGGTTTATCAAAAGTCAATTTTTTATAACAATTGTGTGTTTGAACCTCGACTTTTCAGGACATACCAGTCTGATTTGAGTTGTGTCCTGGATCACCCCGACAAAAGAGGAAATTTGTCAAGTTCATACCTGTCGTTTAAAACATGGGGAGGAAAGATTTGCTTCAGTGACCAGTGTTAGCTGACAGAGACGCATTAAAACAAGTCATGATATGGCACCCGAGATGTAGTTTTTCCTCTATCATTCATTTCAGTTACTGAGTTTCTTCTACAAGAGAGAGACTGTTAACTGATCCAAGCTTTCATGTAGGTAAAATTTGAATATAAAGTGCTGTGAAAACTTAACATCCATCCAGCATTCTCTACTAGCCACTGAAGCATGCTACATTATCACAGTAAAACATGTTCATGGCCATTTCGTCTTTTCATAACATTCTTTAAACTTAATTTGCCACACACTTGTGCAGTTAGAATGACGAAAGGTTCCATATGTCTTAGCTAATGTTTGAACCTAATAACTGGGCTCAGTTAGGGGGATTTATTTGGACACATTATAGGTATTACAAATTGAACATTATTACTGTAACAACAATCACATCATTATGAGAAACTCTCATTTGTATCTCAAATATTCAGAATGACTCTGTGTTGGACCACCACAACTAATTATCTATTCTTGATCATGTAATAGGAGAAAAGTATCTAACAGATTAAAAAAACCTCTAGGAACATTTTACATTGTATTAGTATAGAATTTTTTTTTTGAAAGTTGAAAAAAGAATAGGTTGTAGACTCTTACCTTGCCACACCCCATTCAAATCATAAAGGGTAACATTCTAGTCACAAATGAAATAACATATGTCTTGAAAGTAATATAATAACAAATATAACACAGATACAAAATATGTCTATGACAAAAAAAGTAAACTATGCAATATGAACCATCATGACACCTTTTCCTACTGTCAGATTTGCTTTCATTCCTGATTTATGAAGATAAATGTCTGTCTAAGAAACTGTCATATATTTTACAAAGAAACTTAAATTAGTAACTACCATCCTAACAGGTAAATACTTGCACCTGATTCCGTACACAGGTAAAACACAATAGGAATTTGTCTATCAAAAATCTGATACTGGCAGTGTTAAAATGAATGTGTCAAACCCACATGATAAAAGACCCCCACATTAAGATGGATTATTATCGTTCTACATTCTGTAAACAAATCACAACAGCCAGTGATATTGATATTATCCAGGCACAGACTTCTGGGCTATCCTGTGCCTATATACTATCACTGAACGGTAATCCTTTCATTGTGAACAGATAACGGCACAGGTTGATTTCCAGATTATACCGTTGGTATCCTGATGATCTTGGGAGTTAGTTTCGCTACATGTTTGGTATCTGGCACTCTGTCCTTGTGTGTCATTGGCAAGTGATGAATCATGGATTTTGTACAGTGGACAACTGGTAAAATGGACACTCTGTAAACTGTACATTCTGTATTATGAACATATTTTAGCGAAGGCGGTGTATCGACATAATCAGAAGAATATTTTGCCACACAATGATGAATTGCATGTATTGTCTGGACACATTCTTTTCATTCTGTACCATACTGGCAAAAGAAAAAGCCGACATTATATGTTTGTATGTCAATCGGAGCAGTGAGGTGAGGTAAATGGGGTTAACATCACATTATTTACCTATATATCAACATGAATACATCTGTGTGTGTGGCTGCTGGTACTAGTCCAGACTCATGCTGGTTTAATAGTTCTTGTCCACCAAGGTACCATGCCACAGTTTAACATGAATACCCCACTCAGACACAATATACTGCTTCAGAGCCTTGTCCTTGTTCTTGTTCTATCCTGTTATCTCCAGATAACATCTCTTGGTATGACATGGCCAGATGTTTTATCCACTGCACCACAGTTTGGGTGGGGTGGTGTGTGTGCGTAATGAAAACAGTAAATGTCTGTATATATACACATATATACAGTAAAAAAGCTTCTTCCTATAAGGGGGCGGTCGGGTAGTCTAGTGGTTAAAGCGTTTGCTCATCACGCAAAAGACCCAGGTTCGATTCCTGACATGGGTACAATGTGTGAAGGCCATTTCTGGTGTCCCCCGCTGTGCTATTGCTGGAATAATGCTAAAAGCGGCGTAAAACCATACTCACTCACTCTTCCTATAAGGTGGACATTACGGACTGTGAGTGACTGAATGTGGTTGTTAAAACTACTCCAGTTCTATAATAAAGCAATGAAGTCTTGATCAGAAAACCCCCAGTTGTAAATAGTATGCTCAAACATCTCGGTCCTATTCCTGTTAAGCAACAATTATCACCACTTAATGGTGTATTTCAAGGATGTGAACAACATGTGTGATAAAGATTTAAGCCCATACTAAGATATAGTATTGATGCAGTTATACCAGCTTATCAGCTTAATACCAGAGAAGTTAGTGAGAAGGGTTTTACGCCGCTTTCAACAATATTCCAGCAACTATGGCTGACTTTTGGAATGGGCTTCACACACTGTACCAATGTGGGAAATGTCCATAATCATATGTTGTCATTAATTCAACATAATCAATCTGATATCATGGACCACTTATGAACTTTCAACTGAGCATACAGACTTTTGTACTTGAAACAAGGAACCAGATTTCATTGGCAAAGTAAGGAAAAAGAACTTGATGAACTTCTTGCAGCACTTGGAACACTTTCTAAAAAAAGCATCTCAAAAGTGTATCTACCAAATCTATATTGTAATGTATTACTTTGAGTAAAACTAACGTGTGCCCAGTCCATAAACAACACCAATTTGACTGTTATTGCAAACAGGGGATTTGGGAATTGTCTCAGAGCTAGCTGACCGTGAAGGTTATATTTCATTGACACTGGTGGGAACAACACTTTCGTTTTGTGTTTGTTAACAAATTCGTCTTAAGAAATGTTCCGAAAGTCTTACATGCGATAATTAACATATCATGTTTTGAAATGCTATTCACATCTGCGTATGGCCATGCTTAAATGTCGAGCCAGTTTTCAGTTGGGTAATAAGGGTATTTGATTTCATGTGTATACTTTGAAATCATTTCAAAGCAAGTGAAACAAACAACTGCATATACTGAAAAGAAAAAGGGACCTAATATAGCCCCTTGTCGCAGCCAGATGTTGAATTATTTTTGAAGATTGTGGGCTTCAAATGAAGACATAGCATGCTACCTCAGTGGAATGAAGGTTACTGAGTTCATACTACTTTTGAAAAGTGCTTTCTCTGTTTTCATAATGAAAGGTTAGACTTCAAGTAAATGTTTACTCTTTATTTGACCCTTGCAATTTATACTGCTTGGAAATATTGTTGCATAAATAAATATTGCTCTCACTTCTCAAATGTCGATCCATTTATTGTATTTAGTTACACATATTGATAAACACCATATGATCTCTTCAATATATTATTTAAAGAAGTATCATAATTTATTATGTGATGATTATGATAATCTAAAGCAACTGTTTTCATTCCCAACAGAAAATGTCTGGATATGGGGGTTTCCGGACTTAACAGGTTGAGACTAAGGTTTCACTGTAATATAATCAGTTGTTCTAGACATGTGGGGCAGTGGAGCAGCCTTGCGGTCAAAGTCACTTACTGTCATGCGAGTTTGATTCCAACCATTGATGCAGCTTGCAAAACACATTCATGGTGTCAACAGCCATAATTTTGCCAGAATAATGCTAAGAAAAGAATCAAGATTTACTGGGTGATTCTTTCAAAACATATAACGTTATATAATTGATTATTAGGTAATAATTCCCATGCATCCTAAACCAAATAATACTGAGATTGTACAACTATTCATACCAAAGTGTCCAATGCATGTCTATATACGAAGTTAATACACACAGTTAAAAAATAATAATCTGATTTTCCCATCAATCACAAGTCTGAGCCTGAAGCCCGATGGCAACCTAGCCTGACCTAAATTACGCCATATAAGATTTTGTTTCATTATCAAAGTTAAAAATCTTTCATATATTCTATTACCTAACTAAGGTAAGCAATTGATTTATGGGGAAATGCATGACAAAGTCTTCCCTCCCAACCTTTCTTAATTGCATACAGCTAAGATCAGATAAGTCTACAAAACACAGATACTGATATGCTCAGAAGGCCATGATAGATCATGCTCCCCAGAACTTTGAAAACAGCTTGGGTCACGTTTTTAGACAGGGAAACATGTCACAATTTATAGAAGAAAATATTTCTAAGTCTGTTTTTGAAGATCTAATAAAGTACAACTATAAAACAAAGTTATAACACAAACGATAAAATGTTACATATTTACCCAAAGTTTTTTATGCTGAAGCACTTTTAGTCGTTGGAAAAATATTTATAAAAAATCTGAGACCACCCCCAGGGAGGAATAGTGTATCTTAAAGTTTAAACGCATTAACATATATCATTTGTGCCAAGATACATACTAAATTGTTTTCCATAAAGGGACACTGTACACTTCGTCACCTTTTGGATATAAAAAACTGTTCAACAAATTTCTTTTCCTTACATAAAATATCCAGTTACAATGTATGAGTCGGCTAAAACATTTCCTTTGTAAATAGAGCTCTGTAAATAGAAAAAGATTCTTTCCTTTATTAAACCTTCTCTTCTAAAAGTATATGCATACATAACCATAGTCCAAACTGGTTGTTATACCATCTGCATGTCTCCTATTTATTCTTAGAAGGAGGAAAAAGCCATCCAGGAAAATACATACCCTAGTCATATTAAACATACATCAATTTTCCTCCTTATCCTCGTCAGCAACCTAAAGAAAGCTAGACATTTTGATTGACACTGAAATCTACACTGACCTTGTGATGTAAATTACATCACATGCACAACTCATGGCCTGGGGAAAAGACTTCCCTGTATGGAAGAAATGTGTCTCCTTTTCAAGTAGAACTGATAAGCCTGTATATAGGTCAAAGATAAGAAATTGTTATGCATATGGAGGATTTGTTATTTACAATTTAAACAATCTTTTCCTCCATCCTCTTTTTAGTCTAGTTATCTGTTTGATTTTCGAGATTGACGAAATAGAGATGTTGGTCATAAAAATGTTCAATGAATATTTGCATATATTTGAGGAAATTTACATATATTTACATGTTAAGATATGCATATTTTCACATATAATATGTGTGAGTTCCACACATTTCAGTAGAGACAAGATATAAGATAGATATCTATTGTATAATACTCCATGGAGAAACAGTGGCAATATTCTACAAACTACAAATATATGCACATTAAGTATAAAACAAATAGGAAGAGCAATGATTCAGATAGCAAACGGTATACACACACTAGGCAATAAATAGTCTTGCATACAGATTCTGAAGTAAAACTACCTTATACTCCCAAGTAAGGCAATAATACTCTGTCAAGTCTAGATTTCTTCAGTTTCTCTGGGCCTCTTTATATAACATATTCAAAAACTATTTAACTAACAAAAAATTAATTCAAAGAACATCTTATTATTATGGTAATGGTTGAAAAACAAAAATAAAAACGGATAAGAAAAGGGAGAGAAGGAAAAGGAAGACAGAAAGAAAAACGAATAATATTCAGGGTAAAAAGTAATAAGGGATAAGGATACAAAAGATTGACACAGATACCAAATCGGTTAAGATAGCTTTTATAGAAAAGAAATATGCCAAATCTGCTTTATTACTGTTATTCCAAACCGGGTAAAGCAGTTCGTTTGTCCATGCTGTTAGACCTTCCTGTTCATTCACACAGGACTATACTCTAATCCTCCTCACCCCTCCACCAACCATCAAAGTAAGCCCCCCTACAACGTCAGTTTTTGGGGTCAGCATTCATGAAGGGGGAGCTTTCCTCCCTTACCTCCTTGTCAGTGACACAGACACCCTGGGCATCCGTTCAGGAAACTACCTACATCCTGCGTCAATTACAAAATGTACATCAAAACTTCCTTGTAAATAAACATCCTTAAATTCATATAGACATTCATTTCATGTCAGTATCAGTTTGTATGTTAAATGTGTTTGAGGAAAGATGTTGTTTTGTATTGTTTTAAACTATAGTCAACTATTAACCGACTTGATTCAGTGTTCATATGTTTCATATATATGTGTATTTCGAAACTGATCACAGTGTCTGATGTGATGCTTTGATGTATAGTGTGTTGATTTCACTTTCTGAAAGAGTGACAGTCATCAATAGTTGTTGTTAATATCACATGCCCCTCAGGTGAGATTATCAGAGCAACATGCTTGACTGGATTTCACCTTTTTATGTTTAATTACCAGGACATTCCTGTTAGAGTGCATGTCATGCCTATTTTTACGTAGATGTGTATCTGTACGATCTAATCTGGACCACACAACCATTACCATTAGCAATATGGCTGTGAAAACAATACACAATGAAATATACTTAGTATTTACAGTTCCCTATTCAGTTTGATACTGACATATTTTTGGCAAAGATTAATGATATTTTCTCATAATAGAATATCTTTATATCAGAAAGAGGGGGTTAGGTGATGAGTGAGAGAGAGAGAGAGAGAGAGAGAGAGAGAGAGAGAGAGAGAGAGAGTAAGAGTGAGTTAAAGGGAGAGAGAGAGTGAAAGTGAAAGAGAGAGGAGAGTGAGAAAGAGAAAGAGTGAGGAAAGTGAAAAAGAGAAGAGAAGAGAGAGCAAGTGAGAGAGGGAGGGGAGAGAGAGGGGAGAGACAGTGGGGAGAGAGAGCAAGTGAGAGAGAGGGGAGAGTGAGATTGAGAGAGTAAGGGTGACAGAGGGGGAGTGGGAGAGAGAGAAAGAGGAGAAAAGGCAGAGTGAGAGGGGAGCGTGAGATTGAGAGAGTAAGAGTGACAGAGGGGGAGTGGGAGAGAGAGAAAGAGGAGAAAAGGCAGAGTGAGAGGGGAGCGTGAGATTGAGAGAGTAAGGGTGACAGAGGGGGAGTGGGAGAGAGAGAAAGAGGAGAAAAGGCAGAGTGAGAGGGGAGCGTGAGATTGAGAGAGTAAGGGTGACAGAGGGGGAGTGGGAGAGAGAGAAAGAGGAGAAAAGGCAGAGTGAGAGGGGAGCGTGAGATTGAGAGAGTAAGAGTGACAGAGGGGGAGTGGGAGAGAGAGAAAGAGGAGAAAAGGCAGAGTGAGAGGGGAGCGTGAGATTGAGAGAGTAAGAGTGACAGAGGGGGAGTGGGAGAGAGAGAAAGAGGAGAAAAGGCAGAGTGAGAGGGGAGCGTGAGATTGAGAGAGTAAGGGTGACAGAGGGGGAGTGGGAGAGAGAGAAAGAGGAGAAAAGGCAGAGTGAGAGGGGAGCGTGAGATTGAGAGAGTAAGAGTGACAGAGGGGGAGTGGGAGAGAGAGAAAGAGGAGAAAAGGCAGAGTGAGAGGGGAGCGTGAGATTGAGAGAGTAAGAGTGACAGAGGGGGAGTGGGAGAGAGAGAAAGAGGAGAAAAGGCAGAGTGAGAGGGGAGCGTGAGATTGAGAGAGTAAGGGTGACAGAGGGGGAGTGGGAGAGAGAGAAAGAGGAGAAAAGGCAGAGTGAGAGGGGAGCGTGAGATTGAGAGAGTAAGAGTGACAGAGGGGGAGTGGGAGAGAGAGAAAGAGGAGAAAAGGCAGAGTGAGAGGGGAGCGTGAGATTGAGAGAGTAAGGGTGACAGAGGGGGAGTGGGAGAGAGAGAAAGAGGAGAAAAGGCAGAGTGAGAGGGGAGCGTGAGATTGAGAGAGTAAGGGTGACAGAGGGGGAGTGGGAGAGAGAGAAAGAGGAGAAAAGGCAGAGTGAGAGGGGAGCGTGAGATTGAGAGAGTAAGAGTGACAGAGGGGGAGTGGGAGAGAGAGAAAGAGGAGAAAAGGCAGAGTGAGAGGGGAGCGTGAGATTGAGAGAGTAAGAGTGACAGAGGGGGAGTGGGAGAGAGAGAAAGAGGAGAAAAGGCAGAGTGAGAGGGGAGCGTGAGATTGAGAGAGTAAGGGTGACAGAGGGGGAGTGGGAGAGAGAGAAAGAGGAGAAAAGGCAGAGTGAGAGGGGAGCGTGAGATTGAGAGAGTAAGAGTGACAGAGGGGGAGTGGGAGAGAGAGAAAGGAGAAAAGGCAGAGTGAGAGGGGAGCGTGAGATTGAGAGAGTAAGGGTGACAGAGGGGGAGTGGGAGAGAGAGAAAGAGGAGAAAAGGCAGAGTGAGAGGGGAGCGTGAGATTGAGAGAGTAAGGGTGACAGAGGGGGAGTGGGAGAGAGAGAAAGAGGAGAAAAGGCAGAGTGAGAGGGGAGCGTGAGATTGAGAGAGTAAGGGTGACAGAGGGGGAGTGGGAGAGAGAGAAAGAGGAGAAAAGGCAGAGTGAGAGGGGAGCGTGTATGGGTGCATGTGAGACAGAGAGAAAGTACTTCCTCCCTCTATTCTCATTCTCTTCAATTGCTCAATCCCCTTTTCAATCTTATTTATCCCCATCAAATAGTGATGATACTAGGTGTTCACAAAAGGTGAACGTATCCTGTCCCACCAGTACCACCTGTCACAACACAAACACATGCAAAGACAAGTCAATTGTTCACCTGCAAAAACATGGGAACATACTGTACAGGACAAAATAGGGAATTGCACCAGACATCATTTTGGTCCATTTTGGAAATGACGTAAGTCAACCATTATACAACAAGATGATTCTCTCACTCATGACCTGATTGGGCTGTCATTGTACCCAGCTTTAAGTGTTTGCTCACACTATCAATCACTAGTTTGTTTGGTCCATGCCCAGTTACTTACAGGCCACACTAATACAGCTGTAATAAGCTATTCACTCACTTTTCCACACAGATTGTCTTTTTGTTTTCTTTTTTTCCCTTCTGTAATTCATTCTTTTAATATATTCTTTCTCTCACACACTCATCCTTGCATAAAAGACAATATCCATCGATAGAATGATAACAAAAGGAAGGGTTAATGATATTTTTCATACACCAGAGCAACAAATATGGTCCATATCAACAGCTTTGACATTAACACTGTCCACCTGAAATATACAAGCTAGAAACTTGAGAGCAAGGTCTTGCAATCCTGGCCACTCCATCACAAGAGAAATTGGCACTTTATGACCCTGATATCAACACGGGGAAGCTGGACTGATGCTTCTTGCTGATTTATGTGCTTAGTAAGTCACTTTGC
Organism: Haliotis rufescens; assembly: GCF_023055435.1. Lineage (NCBI taxonomy): Eukaryota > Metazoa > Mollusca > Gastropoda > Lepetellida > Haliotidae > Haliotis > Haliotis rufescens. The sequence goes on along the minus strand of NW_025963890.1, from coordinate 56,477,763 downwards.
CTCATTAAGTGTTAATGTTAATTGTGCCAGTCAGATAGGTTTTAGGTTGCTTATTACAGTGACAGCTGATCTGGAGGGAAGCTCTAGATTACCCCCCACACACCACCCACCCCCCTCAACTTACCACCGTCCCCCCCCATGTATTGCTGTCAAGGAAATGCTGAGCAATTTCTGAATGTTTAGGAAATGAAACAATCCTTTTGTTTTAGAATTTGACTTTTGTTTTTAGAAAAAGTTATTTTGAACAAAAAATATTATATAGACAGTCATACAAATACAAAACATGTATGTAGAAATAGAATGTCATTTGAAATAGAATTTGATGTAGAAAAAGCCCTCATGGCGCAGGGTACAAGCATGGTACAAACATGTTCTAATCCACAATGTATGCTCTAATCTAGACTTGCACAAGCCTCTAAAGGCAATAATTATTAGTTTAAATCATAAATTCTAAATTATGTAAATATTAAGAGCAAGTTGTCTCTATGAGAGACTGTCCACATATCTAGACTTGCATGTATTAGGAGGATAGAATTACTACACATCCATGGACTTTTCTTTCAGTACAGCCTTGGAGCAAGTCTAGTTCTAATCCAAAATGAATTTTTAAAAATCAAGTTTTTCCTCAAACAAGTATGGAAAAAAAGGTGCCTAAAGCAAAAGCCTTTGGATGAATTTCCTGTCAAGCCAAGCTGTTTTGAAAGGGGTGTATGGGGTTTTAATACCTGATCAGCCATAATACCCTAGTACAGCTGTATCACACTGGCTTATGTGAAGGAAATTGTGTGATAATGTACCCTGGACATCTAGTGGACCAGATTTCATGCTTGGGTCAGTCTGGACAGGAAGAGAAGGCAGTGCTTCGTTATTAACAGCTTAAAGGTGGGGATTTATATCAAGTAGCCTGACACGAATGGGAAAGCACTGGTCTCAACTGGTCCTAGGAAAACGTCCTGCACTTATCTACCCTTGGTTATAGTATGCAGATAATGTGGGATATATTAACTGGAAATTTTGTAATGATTTGAAAGCTTGAATTTGGAAATAATCTTTTCACATTATTCTCCTAAAAATATTATGATTATTTTGTTCAGTACAAAAAGGTAAGTTGGAAGATGGAATTTGAGATCTTCCAGGAAAACAAATATATTACATTTGACATTTGAGAGAGAGAGAGTGAGTGAGTATGTTTTTACGCCGCTTTTAGCAATATTCCAGCAATATCACGGCGGGGGACACCAGAAATGGGCTTCATACATTTGAGAATAGGGTCTTGACAGCAAGATCTTTTGAGGATTTAAACTCAGAACATACATCATGAGCAAACACACCTACAATAGGGCTACCACACCTGTTAATTTTCATTATTTGGTGAAACTGTTTAGATACAGCTGCACCAAGGATGATGATGGTGTAGGCCCAGGCAGTAAAATGTGTACGAGCAGTGAGATAAGCAGCGACAGAACTGTTTTCGAAGGCTTAATTTACCATGCTGATATGATCTTGTACACTACTCTCCATTGCTAGACTACCAATTGCGCTGGGCTAATGACTTTATGCATAATCAATATCCATACTGAATACACGATTGTACTGAGGGTATGGTGTTGACAGATATTAACGACCATACATTGCTTGAGTCACATCAAATGCAGAACATGTGACAGAATTTATGTAATTTTTAGACAATTTAAAGAAAATATTTCACAATATCATTATAGCATGTATAATTCCAAACTCCTAATTGCTTACTTTTTACGATTTCAAATCTATTTTGCAATAATTATGACATTGAGGATGCACATTTCAAAATATTTCAAATGAAATTTACCTCATCTGTCATGAAGCATAATTACGTTAATCACCCAAACACACAACATACAGGAAATCTGTCTTAAAATCACAGACATTTTTAACCTGTAAAATATAAATATTCCAAAGGAGGCACCTGGGTCTGTTTAGCTTTAGCCCAATTCTGAGAAAATCAACCACACAAAATGACAAACAGCTGTTGAAATTTACGAGTAAGGAAGAAAATTGCTTTCAGCAGATAGAACCTGATCATAACCATGACCATAAACTTCTTTGATGAATATAGCTCATTAGATATGTATCCTATTGGCCTACTTTTGCACAGTGCACACATTTAGTACATATGAATTGATGATCTAACAGTTATCATCTATTGCTTATTCATACGGAAACTGTCAATCACTTCCAGATATTAGAAACTTGCTCCGCCTCACTGTACTGCACCCCTTAACCCTTTATACACTTTTCTACATAACTGTAAAACTTATTACCGCTTTCGACATAATAAGCACCCAGGGCGCTCTCAAAATTAGAAATAGGGGGCTTATTAGAATATTCTTTGGTGGAAAAAACAGAGTTGAAAGATAAATTTTGTGGTTTATCCTGACATCCAGAAATGTTTATATACAACATATATATTTTTCCAGAATTTAATTGCCTATAATTAAGGGTGCACATAACACATGAGTGCGTATTATACGTGAATAAATAAGTCTTGTGTACATTGATCAATCCGAAGGGGTGCTAATTGGGATTGTTCACTAACCAATACATTAGCAAATATCGCCGTGGGCGCTTAATAGAGCGGGGAGCTTATTACGTCGAATACGGTAAATGAAACACGGTGATCAATTAACTGATTACTTATAAGTATTTCATACCTACACTCATATTTGGCAGTATGTTATATGTTTTTGAGTGTATTTCTTTGATAAAAATGAACTCTTGTCTGAAAATGTGTTATCTGTTAAGTGGAGACAAGCTACCAATCCTTCTCTGAAAATGATATCCACCTCCCACCAGTTGTGCCATAGCAATGAACACTTTCTTAACCATAGAAAATAACCATCACCCAAAACTTAAGAAACTAGAATGAGGCAACTGCTGCTTCAAGAAAGGTTTTGGTACTTTTTTTACAAACCGATGAAATACTTATTTATTACATGAGGACACATACACACAATTCCTACAAATGCTGTCATCAACCCCCTTTATTTACTGTATGCTATCATGTTAGTCTTACTATGTTGATTTTCTGTAAAATATGCTGTATCTGCATTATAGATTTGTACCCTGCCCCTAAGGGTGTTCTGTACAATAAATATCTTGAATCTTGAATCTATGGTCACACTGTTGCAATAGGTTATGAAAGGTATTTATTTTTAATATATAAAAATTCTAAATATATGAGAATAAAATATAGATTATTTTTTATCAATTTCCTTTTTAGGAAAATATGGAAATATATTGAAATGAACGAGGAAGCTCCCAGTGATATGACTCAAGTTTGATCGTCAAGATGTCAGATGATAGGTGTCAATCACATTTCTGTAACACCTGTGTGACACACCTGACTCACTACACCTACCTGTCGGTAATGATTTCCCATATTATGCGAAGTCAGCAGAAATTCAGAACAGTGAAGGGTTTTATTGGTGAGTATATATAGGCACTCCCATGAAACTTCTTAATCATAATCATTTCACTATTAGCCTCTCAGTGTTGTTTATTAAGGGATTTGTATCCAGTATGTTATTAGCTGCATTATTAAAATTATTACAGATGTTCTATGACAATGTTACTTTTGGTATATTGTTTACAAATTCTGTTTTATGTATACAGTGTAAATAAAAAAAGTGATTGTGACAGTTATTTTCATAATGAATATTATCAGCTGTTTGCGGGTAACACAATGTAAATTGTTCATGATAGAGTGAGTGAGTGAGTGGCTAAATGCCTCAAGTTCATCATAGCAGTAACGGTAGTGTATTAATGGTGGAGGTAGTCAAAAATGAATGTGATGAAGAGGATGATGAAAAATATTGATATGATGAAGATGAGGAAACTGCCCAAGACCCAACAGCCAGTTTCAAGGAATCTTTATCAAATCCATCCTCCAGTATTCTGTCATATTTTATTCTTTCCAAACTTGTTGAATTGAAAAAAATCGTTTTCATTGACACACCATCTGATCAAGATGGGACATTCCTTTGAAACCAAGGAGGCTAAGAATCTGAGGCTAGCCTCCTCTGCTACAACACTGTTATAAATCAAATGTAATTTGTTTCGCCTTCGACTCAAATGACTGCAATGAATGATAGGTCAGGACTGAAATGAAGACCTGTCTATTCACCGATGTGTCAATATCCTGGAGCCTAATTCCACTTTAGTCAAAGTATGACCCCATGTGGGCACAGAAAAATAATAGACTTGGAATTCTTGAAGTGACCGTTGAATATTGACTGGTTCGTGTAGTGGACGCTGGTCAAGAAATTAATCCCCTGCGTGCTGTAAGCATCACTGACCAATCAAAGGTGTGAGATTTGATTTGGGAAGGTGTCACGTTGCCAAGCCCTTGTCAATTTCAAGTCTGATGCTTATCTCTTTATTAAATGGAAGTCTTAGAGCATGAGAAAAGGTGTCTTTATCTGCTCTGGTTATGCAATATGTTTAGCTTGAAAGTATTATGTCAAATGAAAATATACATCTGTCAATTATCGCCAATTCCAGGAGCAAGGAGAGATTATTCTGCTGTTGGTGATAATGATCTGCAAAGCTCCCATTTCCCGACTTTAGTTTAAGCAGATGTTAAATTAACAGTATGACATGTACAAAAACAAATGTTAGAACTTGTAGATTTCAGCAATAGATTTCATCTGTTTTCTGAGATTAGAATACCTGGTATTCGTGTTTTGAGTTCATATATAACACATGAATAATACGTCTGATTGGCATATGGATGTAACTGTAGCTCTGTCGAATACCATTATAACAGGCATAAAACATCAGGCTTTTAGTCAACCATTATCATTTTCATTCACAATGGTTCAGTTTTTGTATGGCAACATTACTTAGATTTTATGTAGAATGTCCATAAAGAATTTGACAAACTGAAAATCCATTTTCATTGCACTTTTATATGACCATGTTCCATTAAAAGTGTTTTGAGAAATATTTGTATAATCAACTGTAAAAATGAACATTTTCTTTCAACACACCTGAACACAGCTTGATGACTGGAATATTGTAATGCCTATTTCTGGTGGCCCCGCTGTGATATTGATGGAATAGTGCTTAAACCAGCAGAGAACCATACTCACTCACTCACTCACTCACTCACTCACTCACTCACTCACTCACGCTGATAGTGTGAGGGACTATTTGTGCAATCAACTGCTGCAAATTGAAACTCTGGTATCACCATACTTGAACAAACTTTTTACTATACATATTGATCATTTTATGAACTGTAGAAAACTGAAAATATAATGTGTGTGAAACTAGGAGATATGAGAGTTTAAGGATTTTGACTATGGTGGTATTTCCTCTTCCCTCCCCCTTCCTTCTCATCCCCCCACCACTCCCACCCCACCCACTCACCCCCTAATGACACCGCATGTTTAGTCCAGCAAAAAATAGTGCAAGGTCACAAGTTCTCAAATGGGGACTTGATCCAGTCTATTATAATCAATTTCACAGAATTTGCAAGGCTGATTGTAATCATGATTCTCTTCTCAGACCCCCCCCCCCCCCCCACACACACACCCCATTGTGGTCTGGTCAGATGTGTACTCTGACCCCTGTCCACTAATGGTCATCTCAAGTATCCCCCACCCTTCCTCCCCCTCGTCTCACAGACAGACCCCCCACATCTATATAAACCACCCACTGCCAATCAATGCCTTGCTAATACCACCCCACTGGAATCAGTTTCGCTATGTACATCATTATTTTTGAATTTCACATGTGGATAGCCTGTGCTTCATGTGATCAGTTTCTCTTAATGATGTTATGTACATCACATATGAAATTATTATCATTAACACCCTGCTTTCATAATAGACACATATTCATGAAACGGCTTAATGTCTTTTTAATGATTTTTTAATAAACGATGCACATGTTCAATCAACCACATATCTCCAAATGATTATTCGAATAATCATCAAAGGCATCAACAGGAACACAAAATATTTGTTGGCTTTTCACCATATTACCTCTTAATCTTTATTAAGAAAATTTAAGCTTAAAATGCAGTCCCTAATTTTCATTCGGTTTTCTCTTTGATGTTTGAGAATCCCCTCATCTCCTCCCCCTTGAAAACCCCCCCACTGGGGCTCTTTTCAGTGTCATCACCCAAATCCGTCACATTCAAATTCCTTTCTTTTTTCAAGATCAGATGTGTCGAATCACCGGACCCTGACCCATCAATTATTATTCTAATTGATACCCGTATCTAACCCCTGTTTGAGCTTTGATCACCATTCAAATCCCCTCACCATGAGAATAAAATATTCACCTGTTCCCCAGGATCAGTAGTGTCAAATCTTATGCCTGGGGTCTAGATCTTGTCCACCCCTGGCCCAGCTCCGAAACACTACCCTGACCCCAAACCCCTTTTGGTCAGGGTCCCTCCCATCAATCATTATATTTTTTATTTCTTCAAATTATCACACTTTTAGAGGTATCAAATGAACTGTGTGCCACCATCAAGTCTCCATACCCTTAGGTTAACCTTTTCCCATCCACTAAAATTATCATACCTCATGTCGTCTTTAACCATCTAGGATACAATTTCCTACAGTCTTCAAATATTTAGCATCTACTTAATAAATACAGATCTCTGGGTATCATATCATTTAGTACATATATTTTATGAGATAAATTGTTATATTTCTTAAACAAAAAATAGAAATGTAATATTTCAAAATACTGTTAAGGAAAATTTGTTGATACATAAATTGTATCTCTGTATAATAAATCATATACATTAAATAATAATATTTATGTTTCTTTTTTTCCAGGAACCTGCATATTTGGGTAAATTGTCTTGGAAAGGTTATCCAGTAGAATTACATGTTTTACAGCAGTACACAGACATAATCACAAGATTACAGTGTTGATATTCATGTGTAAATTAATGATTCACGGCATCTGGACAAGGTACCTCAAGTATTCTGTCAGGCATGTTACACTGTCTTGCTTTAGGCATTCCCCCCACTTAGCCCATTCTTAGAATTCTTCATGGGACAATATTCATTTCATCTCAATAAATCAGTGACATATTTTCCATGTTCTCAATACTGAAGCACTCATGTCCAATTATCTGACCCCTGTCCAGTTATGGTCAATTGAAAACCCTCCCCCCAATCACCCAACTCAGTATCTTTATCTCAATCTGTTTCAAACGCATCCACATTCTTCATCTCCTCTTATACCCCCCACTCCCCCCCACACATCACCCCAAGCCTCAATCTCTGTCTCCTAATTTTCACCCCTACCACAATTTTCCTTAAGCCTCATTCACATTCACACCTCTTCTCAAATATTGTGCATTCGTCATGAATGGAAATTCCTGTTGCTTACAAAATCAGTTGATGTCAGATGTGACCTGTGTCCACTATTGGTCAGTATGTGTCATTCATGTCCAAGTGTCATAGTTCCCCCTCCCCTAATATCCCCCTCCTTAATTTGATAAGACCACTTTAAAACCTCCTTCTCAAAGTTCATCCATTTCTCTCTTTTCTATTTCTCCTAAAATCATTTATTCATCTTCTTTGCTTTCCATTTCTCTTTAAGATCTTCTTCATTCAATGGTCCCTCAATGTATCATAGTTGAAAGGTATGCAGGCAAAGAGTGACCTCTGTCTATCATGACCAGCTTCAATTGTTCAAGTCATATCATTTTTATTGCATTTTTTCTTCAGACTTCTTAAAGAACCTGTAAACTTTTGACCTTGAAACATTCCTCTCCATGAAAAGATTCATAAACCTGCCTCCTGAACATGAACTAGATTTATGCATGACAACTATTGGACCAGGTGTGAAAATTACAATTATTACAGTTATTTACAAAATTATCATTTTCACAATGGTTGTAAGAATAAATAAATCAATAGAGACTTCATGTTAATTTTTTTCACATTCTCATACACATTTTAACAGTTTTTGAATTGTGACAAAACTAATAACAGCAACACAGATTAACCAAATGTGCTAAAATACAAAATATCATCACATGTTCATCCCTGCCATTTTTAAATGTTTTTCTTCATCATTTTCCTCCCAAGATGAACATCTGTGACCTTGACCCCAGTTGGTTTTTACCCTTCAGAACATCAAGTTTCCACAACAAACAGAAACATGCTCATCCCCCTTCACTCTCCCAACACCATTTTATTTCTTCTTTACCTCTCCCACCATCTTCCTCTATTCTTCTCCCCACCTCCAAGTTGTACTTCACCACCTTGGCCCTGAAATACTTACTCCATTATCTCAGTCCAGATGACATAACCCCAACTGACCCAAACAAATACCACCACCTCTCTATTCAACTGACCCCTACCACCAACTAGGTTTCTCCCCATGAAAATTTTCTTTGAACACTGATAATCTTAACTTCCTCAATGTGTTTCCATTCTGTGTAATTTTTATGGTGTGATTTCCTGCCATGGGGTCTTCATTAGCCCCAGATCTTACTGAGTCTGATAATGCTTGAAATACGACTAGGTCAACACTGAAATTAATGACCAGGTTCACATCTGTGAGGGTGTAGGCGTGAGCACATTAAAGGAAAACCTCGTACATTGCATTACTTAACATTACAATAGTCAAAGGGGAAACAGTGCACTTTTGATGTGTTGATTTTCGTATCTCTAATTAATTTCTGTGAGCATGATGAGTGAGATTAACACTTAAAGGGTTAATTATGTTAGTAGGGGGCATGTATATTGCGCATGTACATGTCACTGATGACTGACGCTTTCTTTATTGATTGCAATGTATTATGTCAGAATAACTGAAGTTGCATGCAAACTGTCATTAGAATAAACATAGGCTATAATTATTAACACCTTGCAAACATTACATTAGAAACACATCCTGCATAACACTGTACCTTTACTTAAAACCAAAAAGCAACCCAAAATTAAAATAATACAAACATCCACATAAAAAGACAAATCTTAGCTATGTTATGTATCCAAATATTTCCGAATAATAATGTTAAAAACTTTTTGCAATCATAAGCCAATTATTAAATTTCAATATCAATTTCCACAATCTCACTGTAATGCTAAAATCCTAAAGAGATTCAACCTCACACCTTGATCAAGGACAGTTTGGTCCTTCTTGACCTCCGACCACCCACATATCAATATCGAACATTACATAATCAACTCACCACTCTGACCAGTTGCCTGATAAGGAACACTGTCCAAAGTGTTTACAGAACCCTATACAACAGTAAACTAACTCCACAGTCAACATGGTGACGGTGACACTTTCTGTTCACCTGGTTGTCAATAACGAGATATTCCAGGTATTTCCTGTATCTACCTGTCCACATTCTACCTGCAATTCTACGCTGGGATATATGTACAGTTGACTGTTGTCACCCCTAACTTTGTTTACATTACATGACAGCCTTGAGAGCCCTCTCTTGATTAAAGATATTAAGCTTAAGATATGGAGAGCCACGTACACCACAATAGTCAATATTGTGGATACAAAACATTAACAGAGAGAGAATATATCAGGTTTTCCTAATTAAGGGTCTTTTTCTCTTTCAAACAAATAGCCACACCTTATGCTTTGTTTTTAAGTACATCAAAAAAAACTTGCAAATGTGATGAAGTGTGTGCTCTAGCTCGTACTCTTTAATATTAAAGGTCACAAAGTTAAGTGTTTGGGTTTCCTTCTTTACAAATATACACGACAACACAACTTCAATCAAACATTTTGGCCCATAAATCTGATAAATGTTCATATATCTCATATAACTTGGATTTGTTTGTTTGTTGTTTAATGCTGCACTCAGCAATATTCTAACTATATGACGGCAGTCTGTACATAATCGAGTGTGGATCAGACAATCCAGTGATTGACATCATGAGCATCCATCCACGCAATTGGGAAACGATGACATGCATCTACTAAGTCAGCAAGCCTTACCTCCCGATTCCATCTTACGGCAATCATGGGTTGCTGAAGACCTATTCTAACCCGGATCTTCACGGGGCCATATAACTTGGAGTACTTACATAATGTACTTATAAAAAAGGTTTGCCAGTTTATTTGACTGTATTGGATGTCTCAATTTTCCATGAAACATAATACAATCTGAAGAATGGTGTAGAAAATACCAGATTACAATGTATTTGCAAGTGTGGAGGGAACATCATCACATTACTGTTACTGAGAACGGGAACACAGTGGGTCACTTCCTCTCCTCTCCAACTGTTGAGCAACCACATTGTGAAACTGAGTGAGTCAGAAACATTACAGCTATAGCTATAACTGAGCCTTGATCGGAGAAACCAGTGGCCGATAGCATGAACAACAACCCACAACATGGTCAAGGTACAATGACACACAACTGTGCAGTCACACACAATAATATCCAGTCTCCTTCAGACTAACATCTAGTCTCTGAAATCAACATATTTTACAGAAAAAAACAGTTGTTTAATCATAGTTATAAAATATAATAAAAAGGAGCCCAGATACTTTCATTTTCAGATACTGATACTGCAGTAATCTATACTTGCCAACATTATAGACTTGCATGGGCTGTATTGGATATATTTGTTTTAGAATGTATGACAGACTAAGTCTGCTTGTTAATTGGTTTTAAGCAAGCATGAGGTGAGGTGAAATTGGGTTTAACGTCGCGTCTAAGATTATTGCACTTATATAGCGACGTGCATGCACGAGTGTGTGGCTGCTTGTACTAGTCCGGACTGATGCCGATTTATAGTGCTAGCCCACTGAGATACCATGCCGCAGTTTAACATGAATACCCCACTCAGACACAGTATACTGACTCCGAGCCAACCAGTCCTTGTTTTAGCCCCTTAATGCCGAGCGACAGACAGGGTAACAACAAGTAAGATCTTTTAACGTCTTTTGGTATGACGCGGCCGGGGATCGAACCCCGGACCTTCCGCTCTCCGGGCGGACGCTCTACCACTAGACCACGGAGGCGGTCTTAAGCAAGCATGAAGCAAACTTGGTGCTAAGATGTGAAGATGATCATATCTCACATGGACCACCTTGTGGAACAGTGCCAACATGGCATGGAAACTCCACAGGAGACAGTGTGAAAACTGCTCTGTGTTTCCCTCATGTCAATGGATTTCAATATCCAGGGTACATTTTGAATTCTACTTTGTAAATCTACTGATTATCCTTCACTTCTAAGGAGGTGTAACCTGAGATGGAATTGAACAGTTTTCTCTTCTGTTTGAACAACATAAAGTTCATTGCACTCCTCACCATCCCTTACATTTCTCAGGAGTGAAGGGGTGTTCAGTGCAGCGTATAAACTCATATGAAGAAGTTATCTTGTGAGATCATTGAAGCATTTAGGAGACGCAATCCTATTCTCTGCAGCTGTTATTTAGACCTATGAGAAAGTTGAACCATTCTCAATGTTCATGGGAATAAACAGTCCTTGATTTTAGGGGAACTCTGACGACACATGCCTATAAAATATTGTATTTTTATCACATTATATATTATTCATATTTATTCACATTTGTTAATTTGAAAAATCAATATAAAATACACAAGAAATATACTGTCCCAAACAGTTAACCATTGCTTATAATAAAGTTCATGTTCAGTACATTGTTATAAATAGAAAATATTTGGGTATGGTTAATTATAGAAAATGGCTAAACATAGACGCAACTAGCAGGAAATATTTCCAAGAATTATACTAAACACTGAGTTAATCATTGTAAATTATTATTCTTGATGTGAATATTGATGACTACAATATCCTCTATGAGTAATCAGTTCCTCTCTTGATTGACACTTGAATCCATTGACCTGATTTTGTAATAAGCAATAAATACATCTCCAAATACCTCCAATTTAAAAATTTTAACACCTTATGAAATGTCTACAAAGTGTTCTTGGGAACAATTAGGATCATAGTGATAGATCTGAAATCTGAAAGACATCTGTGTAAGAAAAGTCATGTACATTTCACACGTGACAATCAATGGACAGCTGACAGTTCCTGTGTGACAGGATCAATTAAAGTGTCTATTTCCGAAAGATCCCAAAATAAAGCAACTTTCACAGTGATGTCACACTCGAGTAGAGTGACACATATTCACCAAGAATTGACAATTCAGTAATTTCCCTGTTGTGAGTCTTTGGACTTGATTTGAATTGGCCATTTCCTTATTTTCAGGAACATCTATCTGACAGACATGTAGACATTTCGAAACCTGTATGGGGATATATAATCTATTAAGTGCATTAAGAAATATGCTGTAATATGTTTGAAATCTACACAAGAAAATCAGCAACTGGGAATGTAAGTTTCATGTTAAGCTTCCAGTGCTCCTATCCTTTAGCGAACACCTGGTGCTATCCCTGTTTTTCAGTGGTCTATGCAAATAACTTCCACTGCTGTGTTGCCTTTCATGTCCAATGGAATCTGTTTCGGCAGATGATTGAGACTGATTGTTCTCTGACATGGCCATTTTATATATATTTGATACTTTTTTCTTTTTTGTTGTTGAATTTTTTATTGTTCATATATTTTTTATACTTTATAAAAAATCAGTGGTCACAATCCTTTAGCTATGATATTTAAATGGTGTCTTGTGTTTATAATATTAAAAAGTCCTCAATTCTATATTTTACGCAAACCATATCTATAATATCTATTTTTGGTAAAAATGCATTGAACTGTCCAGCCACGTTCTCTCTGGCTGATGTATTTGACTCTGTCCAACTCTACATTGCAGAAACACAACACATTTACAGCCACAGCCTCTGACATTTTCCGTTGGCAGCCACAGACTGAGGATGTAGGCTGGTACAGCCATTTATCAACTAAGACCATCCAATGTTTTGCCTGTCACCTTCACTTCCTTCCACAGTCTGGGTATCGAAATTCCAGATTTTTAACCAAATGTAATAAAGTGGACCAGTCCTGCCAAGCTGGGGACCAAAATGATGGATGATAGCTTATTAATGCCCATATGACCTTCATTCCTGTCAGCTTCATATGGTCCTTCCACAGCATCACAGACACTCTGCAGAGCCAACAGACCACAAACTTTCTTATACCCCCTCCCCTAATTTTAATCAGATTGAATTCAAACACATTCCATACATTCATAAATTTTACATGTTCATTTCACTTGTACATTTCAGACTGAAACTGACGAGTGTATGTTTGCGTCTATTGCGCTATAAGCGAGGTGTCAGTGTCAAGGAGCAGTTCATACATTTATGCATTTGTTTCTTCAGTTGTATTGATCTGGGCCTGTGCCACTTCTCTAATCATGCTAATTGCAATTATCTTCGGCAAAAGCTTTGCTATCAGGATAGCATTTTATAGGCCACTGTTTGAATAAAAAGCCATTACAGAAGCCAGATGCGTCAATAGTTTTAGCATCAGACTGACGTGATAAGCACCCTGTTTCTGCTCTTCCTGATGGTGCTAATGTACCACCAGAGGGATGCTGGTCAGTGTGCTATGGACAACAGTGGTCAGTGGTCAGTGACAGCTGATGATCAGATGTCAGTATGATCATGATAAGTCTGCATTTGTCAAGTATGACACCTTACTTGGTTATCTTCTGAGAACAGCCAATTTTTTATTTGTTATATATGGATGTCTTAAATGATTCTAGGTGGGTAGGTGGGGTAGGTGGGTAGGTGGGTAGGTGGGTGGGTAGGTAGGTAGGTAGGTAGGTAGGTAGGTAGGTAGGTAGGTAGGTAGGTAGGTAGGTAGGTAGGTAGGTAGGTAGGTAGGTAGGTAGGTAGGTATGCATGTACATACGGATGGACGGATGGAAGGACAGATACATGTATGTATGAATGAAAATGTTTTGTCTTCTAAATATTGCATCTGTTCCGTAATAAATATATAAATAAATCTTATCTTATCTTATCTTATCTTATCTTATCTTATCTTATCTTATCTTATCTTATCTTATCTTATCTTATCTTATCTTAGGAAAGGAAATAAACACATACAATATATTTCTTCTTCTTTTTCTTCTATAGATGTATAGTTATCTGGATTGCATTCTACAAGAAAAACATATACAGTCAAATTTCATTATCTCATAAAGTTGTCTGTTCAAAGTTTGATGACTGTCACAACTGTTCCTCTCCTATTGATATATTATTTTAATATTCCTCTTACTGAAAATATCATATCAATTTTTCTTCCAAAAGATTTCACAACCTAAATCACATAAATTAACATGTCAGAATAACAGGTAATCTACCTGAGTATTTTAGATTAGTCACAAGTCAGAATACATTCCTGATGTAACACGTTTACTAATCATGTTGCCTTCTCATATCAATCATACCAATCAAGATTTATGAAAATGTCTATTTGATGACCCATAAATTCAACCAAACTTTTTCTCATCAATCTTAAAACATCATTAATCCATTAAAGAAAAAAATGTACATTAAATCCTTCCTCGGGGTAACGTAAAAAATGTATGTAAATTTCAGGCTACACGTATCAATTACTACCACATATTTGGAATAAGTTGTAACATCAGTTGTATCATTTGGAAATAAGATTTATTTCAAAATTGAAATTTTACCAGAGGTGCTCAATTATATCTGACTAGCTGGCTTGTGCTGATTAAATTTATACAAAAATGACCTGAACTTCAGTGCTAAAAAATTCTACCCTTATCTCAAGTATAGCAAAATCCTTGCCTGGTTGCTCTGGTGTAGTTTCGCACCCAAATTATAAATGTGTTTTTATGACATCTTCAAAATTTACTTTTACCAAAGTTACCATCTTCATAAGACGGAATGACGTAAATCATGTTTACCATTTATGTATGTAAATCAATGAACTACAAATGGGCATCCCTGTTGCAGCACATAAAACTCAATAAGGTTATATAAACCCTTGACTAATAATAACCCATGACAACAAGAAAGAAGCCCCCGGCTTAGCACTGACATAAATAAGTTAATTTTTCATGTCAATAGCAAAATAACCGATAACATCTGTGGTATTTGCCCACAGGAAAATTGGCATCATTGCAAATATCATTAACACTGGAATCCTGATGGTTTCGCAAGTATTTGAATATTGAGAATATTTCTAACAACCTTGTTTAGGATTTTTATAATTCCTTTAATACTGCTCCACAAAACATCACAAAGAAGCATCTAAAATTATTTATTTCAAAATGTTTAGGATAATAAAGAAACAATTAAATATTTCAGAGTTATCTCTTGTTTCTTTGCTTATCAAGACCAGGTTTTTTTCTCTGGAGAGCTTCCTGGATGTCTTGTGCTGATAATTAAAACTTGAGAGGAATTTGAAAATTTCTGAAATAGTTTCAAAATGTAAACTTAATTAAAAACTTAAAACATAAACATGCTGACTTTTAAGATTATGTTTAAGGGCAGCCATTTCCTACTGCTGCGATTACAGATGTCTGAAACTGGTTATCGAAGCGCCAAGAGACGGAATGGTAAAGTCGACAAACACCCTACAGAGTTATCTGTTATCCGTTATCTGTTCCTTGGACAGACGACAGGGAAATCGGAGGAGTATGTGTCAGACATGGGACGGAAATGAAAGCAAGGCGTCTATAGCAGACATACATTGCACCATTCCTGTAATGAACAACTAGCAAAGGACGTCAGTGTCATATTTCTTTGATCTTGACATCCTGTGAAGATAGTTTTCAAGCAGCATCTGTACTCGCACTTGGGTCTTCTTCAGAGACAGAGGACCATCTGGCTGGGGGTGGGGGTCAGGGGTTAGGGGGAGGGTAAATAGGTACATGTGACACACAACTGACCAATCAGGGACGAGCAGGACTTGCGAATGAAGCGACAGAGAAGAGCCCTGGAAACAGTTCGGTCTGTTAATGAAAAGCATTACAAATTTGTTTGCATGGACTTAGACTTGTGGAGGGTAGCACGCACGAAGTTTTGTAGACATTGTGTATTTGATAGTGGCTTCATGTTGTTGCAACGTTTGGACAAGGTCCAGTTCATAACCTAACCTTTGAACTTCAAAAGTGGACATGGGTTTAACACATTGGTCAGCAAGTTCTTGTCAGGTGTTAGATCCTGAGGTCTGGGAAAAAAACTTGCAACTGTACCAAGTGTTCTTGAATATACGATTTCGGCTGCATTTATCTTAATATAGACAAAAAATACATGGTTACACACAAACTCATTAGTGTTTTCAAGCTTATGCAATTTGTGTAATACTTTCTTTAAAACTGATTATTATCTTATTTTGAGTTTATCCAAACCATGTGATATCATATAACACCATATTCAGGTTGATCTTGAATGAATGGTATTTATATGAGGTTTTGAGTGTTGAAAAAGTAAATTAAACCATTTTCCATGTATCTAAAATTAAAAGAAATGCCTACAGACTGACCCGTCTATAATAACTTATGAAATAATTGATATATGCATGCAATGCATAGTGCATGTTGGAAAATGCATGGTATCTTAAACAAACTTGAGTATAAAAGTATAATTTTGATAGCATATTTCACATACTGAAATGTTGGAAGAGCTGAGCTTGGTTGAAACCAGTTGCAAACTGCAAACCTGTGTTGAAGGGGGTAGTGATTTGGGAAGGGCTTGTGGCAGGGGGAGGATATTTAAATGGGATAGGGGTGTTCAATGGGGGGAGAGGTGTTTGATTTAGGGGGGGGGTGCTTGAGAGATTCCTAACTTCTCAAGTCTCTTCACAAGTCATCAGAGGCTCTCACGTAAACAGGACCAGCTGTAAGTCATTTGACATAGATATACAATACCCCGCCCCCAACAGCGATCTCACCTCCCAGGCTGGTGCATTCACCCCCTCCCCATCAGCCCTTCCCCCTGCGAACATCCCCTTCTTCATCACTGGCAAGTCAATTTCATTTATGTTACATTCACAAACCTTTGAAGCATTTAATTAACGCTTTATACTTATGAATATCATCTTGCACATTTCCTTGATTAAAATTCTGCTGAACTTATTTCTTGTCCTATACAAATAATATTTTTAATATACGTAACATATATTACATAATTTTGATATATGTGGACAACATCTTATACATTATGCCCACGGCTTGACAGTACCAAAGACGACCATTAAACTGACAAGGTTATCACAACATACAGCGACATGTTACCATAATAATGCCATGAAACTATAGCCTCCTCATAACCCCAGCATCAGGTAATGAAACAGATGATGGCCAGGAATAACAATGTCGTAAAGGTGTTGATGACATATTGATGGACACCTAAAGCTACATCCATGTCCATCATGAAATGTACATAGTGAGGTGGAAATGTACATATATTTGATTGAGGGGGAATGGAGTATGTGATTATCATCAACTACCACTGTAACTTCAATCCTTTGTTGACCACCATAAGACCATCCAATGCTTTGCCAAATAATCTCCATCATGATAATCAACTATTATGCTCCACCACTACCAACATATCAATTATTATTGTCAACATCATAACTTCATCATTCCTTATTATCCTCATTTATATCATCATCATCATCATCATCATCATCTGATGTCATAATCATCATCATCGTCATCATTGTCGTCCTAGTCATCAACATCATCATCATCATCATCATCATCATCCCTCCACCTCAAAAGTGACCTCATTATCATCACTTCCATAATCATTATACCACTACTCCTTAATCACAGATATTATTCCCTATCTCCAGCATTCTTTCAGACCGGAGTTAATGTAAAATAACACAGTAAATACCCCATAAATAGACGTACACACAGACAGAAAATAATTTCAAAATGTCAAATTGTGCTCTCCTGCAATGTCGTTCTATCTCATTCCCTCTTTGCAATAAACGACCCCAGCTGATGCATCTACAAGCTATTGACGTTCCCTCGTCTTTTGACATGTTACAAGCTAATTACGAATTGACAGATTTCTAGCTCGCATACACTCTGCATGGTCTTATCGACAAACCCTTATTTAGAATGACATCATGAGCGTCCATGCAATTTGCATGTTTATTCCATAAGGAAAGATATTCAAAAACTGACAAATAGTAGCATTAACAATTGCACCTATAGAAAGCACACTTGCTTACAGATTACCACATGAGTATTACAGATTGACTGTATTAGCATTCTAATTTGATGGAATGGATATCCACTATTATTAGTTGTGAGTCATGCAGCATTTTAGATCTTGATGAGGTTTGCTAGCAATGGAGGAGGTCATGTCGAAATTTCATGACACAGAAATGTTGACACCAGACGTTAAATAGAATGCACTAAAAACAATGCTTTCATCTTACAAAATTGATCTATGATAGCAGATATTTTGTTCTATGTATTTATATATGGTATAAAATGGACAGCGAGGTAGTTTTAAAAAAATGGCAGAACATTCCTGCAAGGTGATATTTTCTATTAAGAAAATAAGATGTCAATATAAATGAAGTGAAAACAGTTGTTAATCGTCTTCTACAATATAGGTCTAATATTTTATCATATTAAATATATAATCAGTCCAAAAACAAATACCTGAATTAAAATAAAGATATCCTTCTAGTATCAAAACCCTTTTCAAGAAATGTACATCTTAAATCTATCAGTACATTCAAGATCCATGTTGTAAATTTTGAAATTGACCCTACCATGAAGACATATGTACAAGTATATACACATGTTAATTAAATATATTCTTCTAAAATTTATCATACACATTTGGAATAGTACGTCTTAACAAATATAGGCAATTGTCTCATTTGATTTCCCCAAATTGATCATGTACATACTGAAATGTACATAATAACCAACAGATGTGATTATCTCACATTGACAACACAAAGACAAGATCATTATGTAATTGATGACACCCCAAGTGAAAAGTACATAGAAAGCTGTATGATCTACTAACCAAACTCTGAAATCAACAATGCTTCGCACATAAAACCATGTAAAAACATGCATTACTTGTACATTGATCCTATATCATTCATATCATCATTCTCTTCTTAATAATGGATTTAATTACGAATCAGCGCACAGAAACATTCGACAGAAAAATCTCGGCAGAAAAAATCCAACATGGCCATTGATGGCTTCCTTGGGATGATCAATAAGCCATGCAGTGAGGTGGCACATGATTTCACCAAGAATCATGACGGCCTTAGCCATGTATTATTGAAGAATCTGGACTCCATTTTGTGAAACATTTAGACACTGGGCAAAGAAAAAAATCAAATATAGTTTCGTGGTCATTTTTTAAGTTTTAATTTCAATTTTAATTTGTTACAATAAGCTCTTTGTGACTCAATGAAATATTAATATTTCATTGCTTCCTAACCTATAACAACTTCCATGCTAATTTGAAAAAATAAATAAGATTTGTTCATGGTGAGGTCTCGGATGAGGCAGGATACATTCCACTTTTGGGTAACACCTGGTGTCACCACTATTTGATTGGGATTAATAAACACGAGCTTATGATGTAGTCAGAATCATACAATGGACTTTGCTTTTAACACATAATTCCTATGAGTATGGAAAGGGTTTCCATTTATTTCAATGAAATTCCAGATTTTTTATAATCCAATTTAAAACTGATAATAATAATGAATCGCATAGTGGTTGTCAGTGGCAAACATAGGCTAAACTTTTATTCATGTTCATATCATTTTTATAGTTGAACAAGAACTAATCTACTCATAAACGAACAAAAATAAATAATTGGAATATCTATTCATTGTTGCTAGGCCCTGGGGTAGCCTCGTGGTGAAAGCGTTCATTTGTCACGAAGAGCCCAGGTTCGATTTCCCAAATGGGTACAATGTGTGAAGCCCATTTCTGGTGTCCCCCCCCCCCACAATATTGCTGGAATATTGCTAAAAGCGGTGTTAAGTCACTCACTCACCCACTCATTGTTGCATGTCTGTACAACATGTATTCAGGATGTTTACACTAGAAGGTAGGTACACATCATCACCCTAAAGGTACAGACTGTAACTGAAGTTTCATCTTAACGGTACAGACTATAATTGAAGTTTCATCTTAACAGTACAAGGTTCATCCTAATGGTACAGACTATAATTGAAGTTTCATCTTAACGGTACAAGTTTCATCTTACCGGTACAGACTATAATTGAAGTTTCATCTTAACAGTACAAGTTTCATCTTACTGGTACAGACTATAATTGAAGTTTCATCTTAACGGTACAGACTATACCTGAAGTTTCATCTTAACGGTACAAGTTTCATCTGAATGGTACAGGCTATAATTGAAGTTTCATCTTAACGGTACAGACTCTTATTGAAGTTTCATCTTAACGGTACAAGTTTCATCATAACAGTACAGACTATAATTGAAGTTTCATCTTAATGGTACAAGTTTCATCTTACCGGTACAGACTATAATTGAAGTTTCATCTTAATGGTACAAGTTTCATCCTAATGGTACAGGCTATAACTGAAGTTTCATCTTAACGGTACAAGTTTCATCTTACCGGTACAGACTATAATTGAAGTTTTATCTTAACGGTACAAGTTTCATCCTAACGGTACAGACTATAATTGATTGACAGATGTAATCAAACTGATGTATATTCAAATGGAGTTGAAGAAAAAAAAGATTAACAAAAGGGAATAAAAAGATTATTTCAATCTGTCTGTCTGATATTTTAAGAAAGGAAATCATTATGGCTCATAAAGAATAAAGAACAAATCATTTCTGTAATCCATGCCATTAAGTGCCATGACAGGTCTGAGAAGACTCACTGTTCATTTCTTTACTTGACAGATAATAGATGGTACTCTCCTGTCATGTGACGGTCATGTGATTGTGATGAGGCCTGGTGATGCAGGTCTCAGACATTTACCACACTGGTGAAACTCACGAGCACTGGTGTGGTGCTAACAAACCTATAATTGGGGTGAACAGGGATTCAAACCCATTGTCATAGGTTTCTGGTGTTGCCAAGGGATGCAACTCTGCACAGTGAATTGCAGTGCCTTCATCAACTGGGCCACAGAGGGAGAAAATAAGGGATAGTTGTGTAGGAAGATAGAGGAAGAGGTTACACCCTGCTCAGTCGGGATAGTTTAGAGGAAGAGGTGATATATTGCTTATTTGGGTCGACATACAGTAAGAGGTGATATAGTAATCAGTGCTCAGACATTTGATCATCATAGAGGAAGAGGTGAATAGCATTCAGACATTTGATCATCACAGAGGGAGAGGTGAATAGCATTCAGACATTTGATCATCACAGAGGGAGAGGTGAAAAGCATTCAGACATTTGATCATCACAGAGGGAGAGGTGAATAGCATTCAGACATTTGATCATCACAGAGGGAGAGGTGAATAGCATTCAGACATTTGATCATCACAGAGGGAGAGGTGAAATAGAACATACCCCCTTATTCTCGATTATCATTAATGTTGATATTTTCAAAATAATTGGAGAATTTTTACAACCATTAATCATAAACATGAAATAACCATGCTCTTAGTTCCTCACAATGTGACATACAGTTTATCTGTAATAACTCTCAAAATTATAGAAATCAAACTGATCTATTTTTTAACAACCCCACACCATCATGGACAGTTTGAAACTAAACAAATTCTCAGGAAAAACATTAGATGTATGGGAATCATGCATCATTCTTAATGTTGGAGAATCCCTAAAATACAAAGGACAAAAACAATGTATATATCATATTGTACTCAAAATGACAATATATATGCTCGAATTTTATCCCCCCCAAAATAAATTGTGCCAGAAAATGCTCATCTTGTCTTAAATATCTGGTCTTCATACAAAATCCCTTTGCCTTCCTCACCCCCCTCCCTCAAATATCAAATGGTCGGTCCCTTTCATACTAGCCCTTCAATTCACTGAATGAAATCAGTTACATTTCCTAAGGCTTGAACCTGAAGTAAACCAATGAAACTGTCCCACAGTTGCAAGGAACAAGGGTCATTCATTGATTTTGTCGATGTCTAAATATTTTGTAAGTTGGCCAATCAAACAAGAGTGATCTCCCCTTGTGTACTCTTCTCTCTCAGCAAACATGAATGTGTGCTAGATTAAGACAAGGGGCCAAGGTCAACTAACATCTAACATCCATTCACTGGTTTAATGTGACATTTTAATTTCTTTCACAAGAGAGTGTTTTCAAATATCAAAAGCAATTAATATTGTTTATAAAACAAACAAAAAAAATGCACGTTTTATTCTTTGATATCATGAGAACAACATTAGCTTTTTCAATGCAGTTTATCATATTACACATATTGCAAAGAGTAAGTATTATTATTTTGCAGAGATATTGTATAAGCATGCATTTGATGTTGTATATTGTATAAACTATAACAAATAACACAGCATACATTATCGCAATTAAATGGAGAATGCATGACAGCAACATTAGAGCTGAAACACAGTGGCCTACATAAAACAATTTTGATACAAAATAGGCCTTATTTGTTACAGTTTGACAAAATCCTTTTTATGAAAAATAACTTTCAATATTTAATTCAAATTTCAAAAAGAATCCCACTACAATAAAAATAAAAAACACTGCACGATTTCATCATTAATATTCATATTTCTTAGTGAAATAAAATTCATGTCTACATGTCTACATGTCTACATGTGTGTTTCAAGGACTGCAATTTGTCATCAGCTCTATATATAGCAAGAGGTCACAGCTGCTTGGATGCCTCCACTGGGTTACCTACCTTGTCTATAAACAACCTTATCTATTACATTTGAAATGTACATCTACTATGACCTTTCTCACGCCCTATTTGGAGTATCTCTGGCAATAGGTAAAACCATGTTTTATCATGAACACAGTAATCATAGGCTCTATTTCAAAAGCATGAGCATTTGAATAAGTTTGTTACATTTATTTATGTTATGAATTTAATCATCATCATCATCATCATCATCCCTCCACTTCAAGATTGACATCATTATCATCACTTCCATAATCATCATACCACTACTCTGTAATCACAGATCATCATCATCATCATCATCATCATCATCATCATCACCCATATATCATTTACATATTCTTTATTATATGTAGCCTCTATGGTCTAGCTGAATAGGTGATAGAGTGTCTGCCCAAAGAACAGAAGGTTGTGGATTTGAAAGATGGAACTTGTTGTTACCCTGCCTGGGCTTGGGAGAAAGGGGATAAAACATGGACTTATGGGGTCAGAGTCAGCAAACTGTGTCTGAGTCGGGTATCTATGTTAAACTGCAGCATGGTATCTCAATGGGTTAGCACTGTAAAACCAGTATAAGTATGGGCTAGTACAAACAGCCACATACACCCATATGCATGCACATAGCTCTATAAGTGGAATAATCTTGAACAATATGTTCATCATCATCACTGTTATTGTTGTTATAGTGATGTCAAAAATGCTTTTACCTTCCAATGAAGTTAATACACATATTTCACTCAACAATGCTATCAATATCAAACATAAACCCCCAAATTTCAATTAGTGGCACAAATGACGAATGAGTCAAAAATGCTTGCTAAACTACCATGCCCATATTATCATAATTATCACAATTTAGTAATTTCACAAAATAAATAATTGTCCTTCCCATATGTCAACTGATAAACACAATATAATTACAATCATTTTAGACAGTATTTAACTTTTAATCAGTGCTTCATAATTTTCCATAATCAAATGTTATGATTAATGCATGTTTACGAACAAACTGTTTGACACACAATGTGAAATGGGGCTTGTGGGTCTATTGTAACTCATAGCATATATGTTACACTCAGCCTGTCAAGACGATGATGCACATGTCAAAATACTATCAGCATGTTTGTGTCAGCAACTTTGGGGAAAAGGGCCAGTCTGATGATAGATTTAATATCTCAAGTTGACATGGTTTAGTAGACATATTTTATTTGGGAATTTACTTTTAATTCCACAGGAAGCAGTTATTTGGATCATGCTTTATGAATTACATGACAATAGACATTTTTCATTAAGGAGGATGTCAGAAAATGTATCAAAAATGTCGTAACGTAACTGACAGATTTGTCAGCTTGAAGTGTACAACACATAAATTATTCCTCTTTTGTGTCAAAGGTCATAGGTTTTGAGACATTGGTCACAATGCTTAGGTATATTTAAGACACTTGTTAAGCAAAAGGTATACAAAATGAATAATTAAATAAGTTAAAATAACATATTCCTTTTTTTCAATGTGCTTAAATCCATAACAATAATAATCATACACAGGTGAAATTTCCCATTTGTGGACGGGACTAACTCGTATATTCCTTGCAAGAAGCAAGCTCTCGGAAATAATTTTAATGTCACACCAAACATCTCTCATTATGAATGAATTCAATCAAAAGATACAGCTTAAGATCTCTTGAATTAGGACAATGAATAATATTTCCCAACCACAACCATGACGAAGTAATGGACATGAACTAATACTCAGTACTTATTGACAGCTGAAGAATCACTTACAATGAACATTTAACACCCTACATCACAATCCTGACAAAGTCATGATATTGACAAATAAAAAAAGTGGAAAAATACAAAAAAAACACGAAATGGGTATTCAGCTCATTTATTATTTCCACAGTCATGAGTTTCTATGAAGAGTAATATCTACTCGACCCCTTCACCACAAAGCCCAAGCAAATTAAAAGTAAATTACTCAAATTGCCAAAATATCAGCAACCGCGGCAGAAAATTGGCCCATAACTGATGGATGCAACAGAGAGGACCTGCAGTGCTATATATCTACGTAACAATGATATACACCTAAAACCTCCACCCCCAACTGTTCAATACATCCCATCGTCATGGTTACTGGACCACATACAATATAATTTTCAGTGTACGAGTTATATAGGCACAGCTCTGAGCGGATAAAGTTATTCATGCTAGCATAGTTTAGTAGGTATATGGTAGATCAATGTGCTCTTGGGTATTGTACTGGTGAGCTAGAGAGTGGTTCGATGGATGTTTGAGTTAGTGAGTCAGTGGGTGTTTGAGTGAGTTAGAGTGTGAATGGGTGTAGTTTGAGTGAATAGCATGGATCGGCTCGGGTGACATAGTTAGTGAGGTGCATGTTCCAGTGAATTTACAACATGACATTTAAACACCTTCTATCAAACTTCGCTCGTCACGCCGAAGACCCGGGTTCGATTCCCGACATGGGTACAATGTGTGAAGCCCATTTCTGGTGTCCCCCGCCGTGATATTGCTGGAATATTGCTAAAAGCGGCGTAAAACCATACTCACTCACTCACTCACTCTATCAAACCAGTATATTCAGCCATAACTGCGAGGCACCCACACTGATTCCGTCATCTTGATGTACAGCTTTGCTATTTATTAATACAGTATGCATTTAGTAGACTAAAAACAGATGATGAACATATGAGAATGATTCTGACTAACATGATTCTTAAAGAGAGGAAAGGATTAATATGACAATGATTTTGACTTACATTATCCTGTAAGAGGGGAAAGTATGCGTATGACTATTATTCTGACTCACATGACACTTCAGAAGAGGAAAGTATGCATATGACTATTATTCTGACTCACATGACACTTCAGAAGAGGAAAGTATGCATATGACTATTATTCTGACTCACATGACACTGAAGAAAGGGGAAAGTATGTATATGACTATTATTCTGACTCACATGACACTGAAGGAGGGGAAAGTATGCATATGACTATTATTCTGACTCACCTGACACTTCAGAAGGGGAAAGTATGACTATGACTATGATTCTGACTCACATGACACTGAAGAAAGGGGAAAGTATGTATATGACTATTATTCTGACTCACATGACACTTCAGAAGGGGAAAGTATGCATATGACTATTATTCTGACTCACATGACACTGAAGGAGGGGAAAGTATGCATATGACTATTATTCTGACTC
The DNA here is from genome assembly GCF_023055435.1 of Haliotis rufescens. Lineage (NCBI taxonomy): Eukaryota > Metazoa > Mollusca > Gastropoda > Lepetellida > Haliotidae > Haliotis > Haliotis rufescens. Next base: position 56,451,745 of record NW_025963890.1, on the reverse strand, counting down.
ACATGACACTTCAGAAGGGGAAAGTATGCATATGACTATTATTCTGACTCACATGACACTGAAGGATGGGAAAGTATGTATATGACTATTATTCTGACTCACATGACACTTCAGAAGGGGAAAGTATGCATATGACTATTATTCTGACTCACATGACACTGAAGGATGGGAAAGTATGTATATGACTATTATTCTGACTCACATGACACTGAAGGAGGGGAAAGTATGTATATGACTATTATTCTGACTCACATGACACTGAAGAAAGGGGAAAGTATGTATATGACTATTATTCTGACTCACATGACACTGAAGAAAGGGGAAAGTATGTATATGACTATTATTCTGACTCACATGACACTTTAGAAGGGGAAAGTATGTATATGACTATTATTCTGACTCACATGACACTGAAGAAAGGGGAAAGTATGTATATGACTATTATTCTGACTCACATGACACTTTAGAAGGGGAAAGTATGTATATGACTATTATTCTGACTCACATGACACTGAAGGAGGGGAAAGTATGCATATGACTATTATTCTGACTCACCTGACACTTCAGAAGGGGAAAGTATGACTATGACTATGATTCTGACCCACATGACACTTCAGAAGGGGATCGTATGACTATGACTATGATTCTGACCCACATGACACTTCAGAAGGGGATCGTATGACTATGACTATTATTCTGACTCACATGACACTTCAGAAGGGGAAAGTATGCATATGACTATTATTCTGACTCACATGAAACTTCAGAAGGGGAAAGTATGCCTATGACAATTATTCTGACTCACATGACACTTCAGAAGAGGAAAGTATGCATATGACAATTATTCTGACTCACATGAAACTTCAGAAGGGGAAAGTATGCCTATGACAATTATTCTGACTCACATGAAACTTCAGAAGGGGAAAGTATGCCTATGACAATTATTCTGACTCACATGAAACTTCAGAAGGGGAAAGTATGCCTATGACTATTATTCTGACTCACATGAAACTTCAGAAGGGGAAAGTATGCCTATGACAATTATTCTGACTCACATGAAACTGAAGGAGGGAAAAGTATGACTATGACTATCATTCTGACTCACATGACACTGTAAGAGGGGAAAGTATGCATATGACTACATGAATCTTTAGGAATAACAACTGTAAATGTTGCCCTTGATATGTTTATGTTGTAACACAGACCACAGACCCTCACCACCCTGCATTTGGACAAACACGTACACTTAGAAACAGCCCATGTTATAGATATGGAAAATTGCTGCCAAGCATTTGAACACTGGAACATTTCCCAAAAACAAACAACTGAATTTTGGATCATAATAGGAGTTAAATGCATATCAACCTCAGGTCAGGTGCCCTTACACAGTGTCCTATTGTTCCACTTGCTCGTTTGCAGTACAATTTAGAACTTAACCTCTGGAGTACATTTTCACGGTAATGGAACACGCTGGGAAAATGTTATTTACACTTGAGTTGTCTTCCACTATTTGAAATGCAATGCCTATTGTTACATTATGAAACTTACATCCTTTTCTTACATATGGCTTTTGACAAGACATAAGTCTCACAAGTTCATTAGGGGTCAGGGGACATGTACAGTTCAGCTCAGTTTGGAATTTGTTACCTTGAGAAAATAACTAACAAGGACTTTAATGTGTCTTTAGTTGTGTTTGACTTTTTATCGTTGCAAATTTTGCAAATTGGTTGGAGTGGCGGGTGCTACCGGTAGAGCAGGACATGTTTATCCTTTTTATGAACACCTGATATCATCACTGATTTTAAGTGATCCATTCATAAAATTTTCACCTCTATTTTGCCTTTTACATACAGTGGAATCTGTTTTATCCGATAAATATCTGACATTGATCTTTTTAATTTACAATGATTTTACTGTTTTTGTTCATATTGTATAAAAAATGAATGTCAATTTGTTTATGTCAATTTCACCACCTGCTAATCAATATTTTTGTTAAGGATAACAGAAATGTTTTCAGATTTTACATATATTAACTGCCAGTTTTTAATTGATTGAGACATTTAGTTTATAAGATTTTGAACATAATTATGATATTTTGAATTATTTTCTTGATTATCACTTTATCATTTAGGGGTGGTCGGGTAGCCTAGTGATTAAAGCATTTGCTTGTCACACCGAAGACTGGGTTCGATTCCTGACATGGGTACAATGTGTGAAGCCCATTTCTGGTGTCCCCTGTCATGATATTGCTGGAATATTGGTATATTGCTAAAAGCTGCGTAAAACCATACTCACTTTATCATTTAGGGGATGACATTAAATCTGTGTAGTCAATGAAACACTGTGTCAAGATGTATACAGAAATCTCTTTCAGTTCAATATTGTACACTGTATGGCAAATCCATTTTTTTATCACCTTCCTGGCATTCATAAAGAACAATCATTTGTTTATACTGAGTGGAAATTTAGTAAACAAATAAATTAATTTATCAATACTAATTCTAATATCGAAATTGAAAATTATAAGTTCATTATGAAAGATATAATAAATAAGCCTGTAACAAAACAAGATAAAATTCTTGTCAATTTCATCCATCGTAAAAGGATTTGATGGAAGGCATAGTTTTCAATTTCAATTTTTATTGTAATTGTTGATGTATTTTGCCACACTGCCATCGTATGAATAGCTTCCAGGGTTCATCTAATTCTTTTATCACGTTATTGTCATTGTGTTGCTTTGATAATCCTTTCATTCAGTAGAAGGCTGATGAGTACCCCATGTCACATCATTTGACAAGAATCTTTGACATGTGCTATCAACATCACTACTTGTTTATTTCACGTTCATCACATTAAGCAAATATAAGCTCATTTCCTTCAAATTGACTATTTTCTAAACACTTTCTCTGTAGAGGAAGTGATACCGCATATTAAAATCGTGTTGCGGAATTATGTCAACATGTATACGCACCTGATATGAAACCTAAAATCCGTCTTACAGGTATTTGGTGTCAAAACTGACATGATTGCCTTGAAATGGGCGACTTAAAAGCTAAACAAAAATTGACACGGGTAGATTCATCTTGTGTCTAAGTAAGCAAGAGCTGTTTACCAACACTTGGGGTTGACAATTGAAGCATTGCAGGTGTATAGGGGCCTCTAAAACAGCTCTCATCTCTTCGTCTTATTTTTCATGTGGTATGCTTGTGAGGTGTGAGTGGTATTATAATACAGTCTCTTCATGGATTTATTGCATAGTTGAAGATTTCAAGGAGCTTAAATGTGATAGGATAAATCCTTTGTGGGTTATTTTTGTAAAAAAAAGAAAGATTAGAGATGATTTAAATATTTTTTATTAAAGATATAGCTTTACTAGAGGGTAAGTAAGTGGTTTGATTTTTAAAATAAATGATCCATTGAGGCCTGTCAAGGATAAGACAAATATACGAAAAGATCAATAGTATTAAATATGTCACAAAACTCAAATCCTATTGATATAGATATATGTGTGTGTGTGAGAGAGTGTGTGTGCGTGTGTGATATTAAATGACTAAAAAAGGCGTCATGAAAATGACAAATTTAAAAATATATCCTTATTGTAAAAAGGTACATCTACTACATAAAACTCTGATGATGTTACTGGTAGTTTCAACTATTGTACTTATTACCAAGTTTGATACATTAGTGACAAGAATGATGCCCGATGCAATTCCCTATTTTGACTTGTACCATATGTTCCCGTGTTTTTCAGGCTTGCAATTGACATGCCTTTGCATGTGTTTGTAATGGGTGCCACTAGTGAGGCAGGACACACTCACCTATTCGTGAACACCTGGTATCATCACTATTTGAAAGTGATTTATAAACACATGCTCATATAGTCAGAATTGTACAATGGGCTTTGCTTTTGGGAGAAATTTCTTATGAATATGGAAAGGGTTTGTCGCTTTTATTTAATCTCACATGCTGTCATAATATAGCACAAACTCCTATGTTAATCTCTTTCAACACATTCCAACTTGATATAAACAACCCTGAAACTGACATGGAATATACACCTCAGTGCTCCTGTATTGAATCTGCCTTATTACATAATGTACAAGATCACTCTTGCAAATGACACCTGGATATCCTGCAATAGGCACATAATCAAGCATGTAGTTATCAGATTATCATTAAGCCTATTTCTTACACATTAACATTCACCATGCAAAGAGCAAGGTTATAGTCATAAAACGATGATTCAGTGAGTCAGACGTTGTGCCGATCAGCGAGTCGTCAATTAGACCATGGTCTGGTACATCAGTGACATAGACGTGCGCCAGTCTGGACAGGTATCAGCTGGGTGGAGACACGTCAGGTGTACATTTCAGGCCCTCGCTCCTATCCCCCAGAAACACAATACACTGTGACTAAAAACACACTTTAACCACATAACTGTCCCACTTGAAGTTTCTGACGTGAGGATAGCTGTTGCTTGTTCCTCTCACCTTGCTGATGTTGTTTGACTAATGAACGCTTGCTGCTGTATATAACAGTGAAGATGGTACTTCCACACTGGTATATAACAGTGAAGATGGTATTTTACCACAGGTATATAACAGTGAAGATGGTATTTCCACACTGGTATGTAACAGTGAAGAAGGTATTTCCACACTGGTATATAACAGTGAAGATGTTATTTCACCACTGGTATATATAACAGTGACGATGGTATTTCCACATAGGTATATAACAGTGAAGATGGTATTTCGACATAGGTTTATAACAGTGAAGATGGTGTTTCATCACTGGTATACAACAGTGAAGATGATATTTCCACACTAGCATTTAACAGTAAAGATGATATTTCACCACTGGTGAAAAACAGTGAAGGTGGTATTTCACCGCTGGTATAAAATAGTGAAGATGGTGTTTCATCACTGGTATACAACAGTGAAGATGATATTTCCACACTAGCATTTAACAGTAAAGATGATATTTCACCACTGGTGAAAAACAGTGAAGGTGGTATTTCACCGCTGGTATAAAATAGTGAAGATGGTATTTCATCACTGGTATATAACAGTGAAGATGGTATTCTCACACAGGTATTTAACAGTAAAGATGGTATGTTACCACAGGTTTATAACAGTGAAGATGGTATTTCCACACTGGTACATAACAGTGAAGATGGTATTTCCACACTGGTATATAACAGTGAAGATGGTATTTCCACATATGTATATAACAGTGAAGATGGTTCTTCCACACTCAGTATGAAGCTGACGACGACAATGTATAAAAAACAGTCAGTGATTGAGGGAAGGCTGTATAATGCCTCAGTCAGCAATATTCCTTTAATCCATACTACAGAGGCCTGTAATAGTGGAGCTTGGACCATTCAAATCAGTGACTGATAGCATGAGCATCAATCAAGGCTTGATGACATGCAATCGCTAAGTCAAAGAGCCTGACCACCTAGGTCCCTTTTCACAAAGCAACTGTGAGGCTACGACTGTCGTAAGTCTATGTTTAAGTGTAGGAGTTACGAAAGACGTAGCATTACGATCGCTTTGTGAAACGGGGCCCTGATCCCTTATGTAGAGAGAGAGTCTTTACCAGCAAGTGGAACTGGGGGCCTTATTCTCAGCCAGAAAGCCCACAGGGGTTATATAAGTGTACATGGTATATTTCCACCCTCTCTAAATGCATCTTTATCAATGATGTCTATTTCACTTCTATTTCAAGCTTAGGTGAATGTATAACCAATTTATTACATCATAAATATATACAAAAAGAGCATTCCAAGCTGATATGTCTTGCACTGAAATTTTCAGTCTGTCACTCAAGTGTCAGTTGTACATTACGCATAAGTCGAATGTTTCACAGTGGAGGCTCTGTTAGCCACATCGTCAATTTCAATAGACCTAAAAATTACACCTTTTGTGGTGCTCATTTCAGGGTTTTATATATCTATATCACCCTTACACCCTACATCACCCTTACAAAATACATTCATATCCTCTTAACATATGTAATCTAAACCAAAATATGCAACTATGTTGTTCATCCAGCATTTCCCAGCACAGCTTGTCAATTTCAATATGTCATGCAAGCACATATCTTTGATATTCAGTTCTGTGTCTATCACCCAATAAAATCTATGTAACACATGGCAGTTAATATGTTGTTTATTTCATACATGAACTCCAAAGCTGGTGCACTAAATGGAGCACCTGTTTCAAAAGATTTATAATTTTTCTCCTTCAGCTGAGAAAACATTTTTTATTCAAAGCAGTAGATATGTAACAGCTTGTAATAAACAAGGCAAATTCTGGTAGAAAATAGAGTACAGAAAAAAACAAATAAATACTTTATATTTGTAACACAATCTTTGATGCTTTTCATTTAAGGTGTATATTTCACATTCTAAATTTTACATTTGAAATGATGCTCATATTAACATGATGGATATTAACATATATTTCAACTGGTGGATTTCTGGGTACAGTACAGTAAATATCCAGATCAGTGAAGCATAAACTGTCAGATACCGTTGTACAGAGATAAGTGTTTATAGGTGAAGGAGGGACTTGAAACAAGACACTGTCAGAAGAGATGGGTCTTTCCTGCTGTGTGCATATTAAGGGGGAAAAATAACGGTTTTCTGAATAACACGATAACTAACAGTAGTTTCATGTAGTCATGCTGGTGTAAAATTTATACAGCTATCTGTTATCCCCTCCAATCTTAGGGCTTATGGGGACAAAAAAATTTCAGGGGACAAAGCTAGGAATGTGCTGATCTTCACAGCCACATAGTTTCTAAGGGACAAAGTTTACGGAGACAATAAACATACTTCAAAGACACCCTGATGAAAATATAAGCAGGGTTTTGCTTACTGAGAATTAAATATCATATTTTCCACACAAGAAAGTTTCTAAAGTTCATACGAACCCTCAATTTTGAGGTAATAGAAACTTGAAATAACTCGCAAAGAGCACCTATAGGGTTTGTTATCGCTGGACTTAAAGGATTTGACATGATATTTCTAAAATATATATCATCTCTTACTTACATATCCTTAAATATTCAATGTTGTCATATGATGGTCATGAGCGAAGTGTGAAGAAGGATTAAGGGTGTTTTGATCAGGATAAAGAGTAGATTATTATGTGAACTCTTATAAGTTCAGTATGTGCTTTGGTGAACTCTAACACATGAAGCATCAAGGTTATTTGAAAATGGCGAGACATTAATCCACCAGAAACATTACCTTCTAGACACCAAACATTCACTATGAGCGATATCTATATGAATGTACAAGGATGGTAGAGAACTTATAAACATTAATCTATCTGGATTGACATTATTAATACATAGTTTCTTCTGAACAGATTTATGTCCACAGGAATTAGGCATTAGTAGTTTTGAAGACATAAAGACCTTAACATCAACCTGTTTAATATGGATACTGTCTGTTCTGGATAATTGTTTTGAAAAGGTATAAAGGTACATTTTTCATAATTTGTACATTTTTTACTGTGCTCAATTACATTCCTAAAAAAATTCAATAAATTTCACCCGAGGAACATAACCTTTGCAAAGTTGACACTGTTTATACTGGACACTTTGTTTCACAAGGTGCCCCTATTAAAGAGGTTTCACTGTGTTCATGATGACAGTCTTTCTAAGTATATATTTAAATAATCTATCTTAATTCGTGTCTATTCCTGTTTCAAAGTCCCTTCGGCATTTCTTTTATGAAGTAATAAAAATAAAATCTGCAGCAATAGAGGAAAACATAACAGTACTTAACCATATGACCTATGCTGTACTCATCCTGATTCTCGATGATAGCAATGCATTATTACCTAACAGCATAAACAGGTCTGTAAAGTTATTGGGGTGCATCATTGCAATAAAAGGTGTTTATTTCAACAAGAAGGGAACATGTTTCAGGGCTGCAAACACCCCAAAGAAAAGAGTGTAGTTGCTCATCCTTAGCCATTGACATTACAAAATTCAAGCTTTTCATTATCACAAAGATCTAAATTCCATTCATTCCAAAGTATATTTTGACCTCCTGGTATACCTACAAACATGTTGCGATCTGACGGATTCTCTGTTATAAGTATTGTTGTCTATTCCACAGTTGATGGTGTACATAGCCCGACAGTATTGTCGTATATTTCACAGCTGATGGTGTACATGTTGCTGTCCTAGTTTCTGTCTGGACTTGCATATAGATTGATAGTGACGATGCTAAATTATTAACTGGTAATTATGATGCTATCTGTCAGAACAGGTAAACCTTGTAGTTGAAACTAGGGTTTTTTCAGAGTGAAATAGACAAGGTCTGAAATTGATGACACTTCGACAGACTCTTGTTCCATATGTTGTGGTTGCACAGGGTGTTGATTTCAGTTTGTTTGTTGACAGATATTGATTGTCCTAGTTACATGGTTGAGGGACCTCACAATGGTGCTAACAACTCAGGTGAAACCTCTTGGGTATATCTAGACCTGTTCCTGACAGTTTCATGTTCAAGTTTTGATACTTAACATTGATGGTAAGTGTCCATAAGTTTAACTTTGAAGATAAACAGTAGAGGGGTATGTTTTGTATGGGTGTCAACTTAACACAATAAATATTTGAATTCTATGTTGTGATTATCAGTGACATTCAGCCCCAGTTGGGACCAGATCGGAAAGTTGTTTTAATTGTTGTATAAGTCAATTTAGCATGGGGGTTGAATCCAGTCACAACCTCCCTCCCCTTCACCCTAACCTTGTCCAGTCACAACCTCCCACCCCCTACCCTACCTTGTCCAGTCACAAAACCCCTCCCCCCACCCTACCCTTGTCCAGACACAACCCACCTACCCCCACCCTACCCTTGTCAAGACACAACCCCCCTCCCCCACCCTACCCTTGTCCAGACACAGCCCCCACCCCCACACCCTACCCTTGTCCAGACACAAACCCCCACCCTACCCATGTCCAGTCACAACCCCCCTCCCCCACCCTACCATAAGTTTCCAGTCTACCCCTAAGTTTCCTTCCCACACTCAACATTCTTCTATCCCTTAATCTACGCCCCTTCACCTGACCCTGTTGTTATTGGATGCTGTATGGTGTATGGCCCACCTAATTTACTACAAATCCCCAACATATATCTATATTACCATCCTGCTGTTCTAGGAATCAGCCCCGAGGGAAGCCACATGTGTCTATTTATGACCCACCCTAATTTCACTGAAAAAAAACATGTTCGCCCTGATCCTCGGTTTTCTTATTATACTCCACACAATACATAAATGTGTACTAGGGTGAATAAGCAACTGACCTCCCAAAAACATAACCTTACCTGCCTTTCCACAGATTCGTCCCCATGTCCTCCCTGTTTCCACTTTGACCTCTATCCCACTCTACTCCTGCCCCCATACCTCCAACCCTCCCCATCTCTGCACTTCCACCTACCTTACTACACCCCACCTCACTACACCCCATTCTACCTCACTTCACCCCATTAAACCTCACTACACCCCATCCTACTTCACTACACCCAAACCTACTTCACTACACCCCAACCTACCTCACTACACCCCATTAAACCTCACTACACCCCATCCTACCTCACTACACCCCACCCTACTTCACTACACCCCATCCTACCTCACTACACCCCACCCTACCTCACTACTCCCCACCCTACTTCACTACACCCCATCCTACCTCACTACACCCCATTAAACCTCACTACACCCCATCCTACCTCACTACACCCCACCCTACCTCACTACACCCCATCCTACCTCACTACACCCCACCCTACTTCACTACACCCCATTAAACCTCACTACACCCCATCCTACCTCACTACTCCCCACCCTACTTCACTACACCCCATCCTACCTCACTACACCCCATTAAACCTCACTACACCCCATCCTACCTCACTACACCCCACCCTACCTCACTACACCCCATCCTACCTCACTACACCCCACCCTACTTCACTACACCCCATCCTACCTCACTACACCCCACCCTACCTCACTACACCCCACCCTACCTCACAGCACCCCACCTTTTTTATCTGAACCCACTTCCTCCCCAACAACATACACCTCCTCACCCCCACCACATGTACCCATCCAATACCACCAGTCGCCACGACACTCCCCGCCACACAGGTGAGGTATGCTGGCACCGGGTGACCCCGTCTATCTAGGCCGGTGTGCAGGTAGGTAGTTGTAGGTATAAACATAAGTAAAATGAAGATAATACCTGGGTGACAACAGATCAAGACTCATCCCAACGTGCAGCAGCCTGTTCTGACAACCCTCCTTAATCAGGTGATCATCAGGTGGGGTATACCCCCACAAACATTGTCCAGATAGTTGAACACTATAACCATATCTACATCACAGGAATGTTGGCGTCATTTGTTCAAAAATACTGATGAATTGTATTTGTTGTCTACGGATGATAGCATAACCTAGGCAACTAGACATTAACCTGTATGTCTTACTGCCTGGAAGAAATGTGTACCTGTGTAGTTATTATACTCAAGACTACTTATCTTAAACTGACATGTCTATATACATGGGCAACATGTCCATCAAAGAAAATCTACAAGCCTTGGTCACGATATTTCCATCCCATCACTTGTGTATAAAAGCTGTATCAACATGATCCTTGTCCAGTGTCTGTAGTCAAACATTGTCACAGTTTTAAGATTTTATATTTCAAAGTTGAAAATCTCATCTTTCACTTTTGTCAACAAGTTTATTCACATTTGTCAACAAGTTTATTCCCACACAGGATATAACATTGATAAATAAGTATCTGGTATCATGCCGTCTCCTTTCCAACAATGCATTTCAGTATTTGTTTGGGTCATATTTCTTCACACCCTTATAGATGCACTGGGAAATATATTTTTTAAAGCTATGATCTTTTAAGAGTATATTCAATACAGGCTCAAAGTTTGACTTTTTTGGCAACTGCAAAGTATGATTAGTATCATGTATGGCACAATTTGTGACGTGATAGTTCTGCACACACAGAGATTCCCTACATCTGTGCAACTCTTCAGAGAGCATACAAGTGGGTGAGAGAATATTGAGATCTGAGTCCAAATTTACAAGGATTAAATTATTTCTCATTCACCATATCTACACAGAAGTCAATGTAAATCAGGATATTGTCATGGAAACACAACTACCACCACCTCTACTACTACTACTACTACTACTACTACTACTACATCTACTACGACTACGACTACTACTACTACTACTACTACTACTAGTAATAATGATAATCCCATTTAATTCAGATCAGTGTGCACTCAGTTTTCATTCTCAGTATACAACCAAAGATGCCTTACAAGGCACTTGTAGGTTCACAGTCACATTACCATCTCATCCTACCAGGTACCCATTCATTGCAGGGTGAACGGGCATATTTCAAACAAAGTTTCTTTCCTAAGGGGCCACCACATATATCTGCTTCAGTGTAGGCAGGACTGAAGCATTGAAAAATCACAGAAGTGAAGCTAGGAGTCCCCATCCACCTCTCCACAACCAATGTTGCTCAACCTCGCCTGAATTGTGGCCTCTCCACTGTACACAAGACAAGGTGCTACCCCAAATGGAGGAACATATAGCATCTCTCCACCCTAAACATAATCATGGCTACCCCAAATGGAGGAACATATAGCATCTCTCCACCCTAAACATAATCATGGCTACCCCAAATGGAGGAACATATAGTATCTCTCCACCCTAAACATAATCAAGGCTACCCCAAATGGAGGAACATGTGGCATCTCTCCACCCTAAACATAATCATGGCTACCCCAAATGGAGGAACATATAGCATCTCTCCACCCTAAACATAATCATGGCTACCTTAAATGGAGGAACATATAGTATCTCTCCACCCTAAACATAATCATGGCTACCTTAAATGGAGGAACATAAAGCATCTCTCCACCCTAAACATAATCATGGCTACTCCAAATGGAGGAACATATAGCATCTCTCCACCCTAAACATAATCAAGGCTACCCCAAATGGAGGAACATGTGGCATCTCTCCACCCTAAACAAAATCATGGCTACTCCAAATGGAGGAACATATAGCATCTCTCCACCCTAAACATAATCATGGCTACCTTAAATGGAGGAACATATAGTATCTCTCCACCCTAAACATAATCATGGCTACCTTAAATGGAGGAACATAAAGCATCTCTCCACCCTAAACATAATCATGGCTACTCCAAATGGAGGAACATATAGCATCTCTCCACCCTAAACATAATCATGGCTACCTTAAATGGAGGAACATATAGCATCTCTCCACCCTAAACATAATCATGGCTACCTTAAATGGAGGAACATATAGTATCTCTCCACCCTAAACATAATCATGGCTACCTTAAATGGAGGAACATATAGCATCTCTCCACCCTAAACATAATCATGGCTACCCCAAATGGAGGAACATATAGCATCTCTCCACCCTAAACATAATCATGGCTACCTTAAATGGAGGAACATATAGCATCTCTCCACCCTAAACATAATCATGGCTACCCCAAATGGAGGAACATATAGCATCTCTCCACCCTAAACATAATCATGGCTACCTTAAATGGAGGAACATATAGTATCTCTCCACCCTAAACATAATCATAGCAGTGGAAGGCTATGCAAGTATTCCACAAGCAATAAACTTCAATACTCCTAAAAATTAAAAAGAAACTAGTAGTTGGCAACCTTTGAAGTATGATGATGAAAAGACAATTTTGTTTCTATGTTAGTCAATCAGGGTTTTTAGGACCCAGATTTTAATATCTGATGACAGAATAAAATTGTTTATTTTCAGCTTGCAGCCTTGACATTTAAACACTAGCTATCTACTACCATCTCATCCATGTTTACACAGTGATGGTATCAAAGTCTTCAAAAATACACTATAAATCAGATAAAATAATGCCTCAGAAATTCCCTGTTTTTCTGACAGGAGGGAAAAACAAACTAAAAGTTCATTTTTGCCAGGAACAAATTTCAAACAGCAAACATACAAATGGGACATATTTGAAGCAAATTTAATTGTTTTTGTTTCCAATGAAATGTTGCAGATAAAAGGAACATCAAAACTCAATTCTGAAATCATAACTTAACTAAAACCTCAAAACAATTGTTTTCACAAAAAACTTGTTCCTGGACATAGAACACAACACCAAAACACATCCTTCATTATGGTCGACCTTGACCAAGTGAATAATTTAAAAGTCCGAGGGAGAGATGTGTGAATACTTTCCGAAAGCTGATAGTTGAGTGCAAATCACTAGCTGGTGGCAAGCCGTAAACACACTAACTATGTTCCTCGATTTGACACCACAATGGAAGAGACAATGCCAACTGTACAAAATCTATCGCTATTGGAAATTCTAGTAATCGACATACTACTCGCACTTAGCTACACACAATCAATACTGCTAACATGATATAGCCAGGTAGAGCTTTGCCATATCTGTGATATGAAATATCCACTTAATGCACTGCACCAATATATATATTTTTGGGATACTAAATTAATGGTTATTAATCATGACTTCTAAATAATTAATTCTATACATTCCTGGGTATTTTACAGAGCTATCTCATAAATTATGATATTGCCTTTTCAGGAAGGGCTTCTTGTAATCAAGTATGGAATCGGTTGCTAGTTCAGCCTTGTTCAGTTCCTGTAATTTCCAGATTCTTCAGTAAATCACTCCAGCTTGAACTTCTCTGTTGAACAATGTTTGGTATGACTTACCTGTTTACTGCAAAAACATTTTGTTATCATATATAATCCTCTTTGTATGTGACAGGTGTGAAAAATTGCATTCGGCTATTTGTGTTTTTTGACAATAAGTATGATGTGGTTTGATTTTGATTGCTGTTTAACGCCGCACTCCGCAATATTCCAGCTATATGAAGGCGATCTTTAAATAATCGAGTCTTGACAAGACAATCCAGTGATTGACATCATGAGAGTCAATCCACACTATTGGGATACAATGACATGTATCAACCAGGTCAACGAGTCTGACCACCCGATCCCGTAAGTCGCCACTTACGACAAGCATAGTCACCTTTTACGGCACGAATGGGTTGCTGAAAACCTAATCTACCCCGGATCTTCACGGGTCAATTAGTATGAAAGATGCAAGGAAAACATCAGTTGGTTCTGCATTTGCAGTTGAAGTAGATAGAAGGAATGGAATTGGTTCATTTTCAAAGTTAATTACCAAGCAACATTAAAAAATCATCTTAAAGTGTGTTTTTTATTCGTTCAAAATATATGCATATTTCAATAGATAATAAAAAAGCCTATTCTTTTAAGGACATGTTTCTATCCATTCTCTACATAAAAAAGATTGCTGTTTACAACGGTGCGATGGAATGCCATAAATAAAACACGATTATTAGTGTGAATGTATGATTTTGTCTTCAGTGTGGATGCACATTCTTCATAGCAGAGAATGTTTTTTACAATTTGTGTAAATCCATGTAACTGAGGATGCGCACCTGTAACGATGATGATATTCTACGAATGTACCGTATATGACCTTAGATAAGCCGAAATCTGTATCAAAATGTTATGTGCGGTAGACAAGCCGGACTCCCACCCTAAAACTACGTCTCGATGTGATCTGTCATCGAAAATAGAATATCAACATGTCTGTATTGAATTAATAAGTTAATCGTGTTGTTAAACCATCGGTTATAATAAATGTTTAATTGTATATCTGGACTCATGTTTTTAATCTAAGTAATCTATTTTATTATTTTAATCAATAATATTTACATTAATTTTGTTGTTCTTACAACTCCCGTTGGCCCCATTCCATAAGGTCCGCTTTACCAACTCACCGTTATTTACTACAACCACGATCATATTACCGCTATTGACACCTTGAAATGAACCTTTGTTGACAGAAAATGGATACATATATCATAACTGCCATACTTTGACTCATCAAAAGTAATATTTGTTGTAGCATTGATGGCTGGAATGACGACCGCTGCTATGCCTTTGTCAGCTTCCACTATGGTGATGATGTTATCCTTACGGGGATTTGTTGTAGTTTGGCGATTAAATGTCAACATGTTGTTTCTGTGATGGAAATTAGAGAGATCGGGCGAAACCTTAAAGGTGATTTGTCAAATTGTGCTACTGCATAACCCAGGTTGTGGTTATAATTATTTTGAAATATATTGTAAAACCTGCAATTAAAATAACACAATATCAGAATATATTATTTGTAGTAAAATAGTAACTTAAGATACTATTTTTTCCGATCATCTCAGTAATCTTTATCCCTAGTCTAGCCTAGCATAACACAAAATACAATCGAAATGGTAAATCATCATGTCTAGTGATGTTTAAATGCAAATTTCACATTTTCATTGACAAAGTTTGTTGTAGCGTTGTTCATTCACCTGAAGCGATGCAATGTAGTTTTTTCACCAACAGAAATAGAGTTTGATGAAATGTAACCCATACATAAGCCGACCCTTTCTACAGAATCTTTTTTCTGGTCCTCAAAATTCGGCTCATCTACGGTCATGTACGGTACTCGAAAAATGCAAATGTTTTTATCTTCATATGAAAGATGTCAAAAAACAAAAAACATTTCTCATTTCTTGTCCATGCATTTTCAATGTTGGTCATTTCATTGTCAAGATGAGAAGACCAAATGTCATTTCCAAAAATATCCATTCCAAAAGGAGTGAATTCCAAATGTTAATCACATTTCTGGGAACTCTGTAATGACACAGGCATCTTTATTGACAGGTGATATTTACATGTCTATTGTGCTTATTGCTATTTGTAAACTGTTATTGCTTTTGTTTTTAGACAGATGACATTTCTATCCACCATGTCTATTGCATTTAAGACACTATGGGTCTTGCACATTGTTTGAACAGTTGGAACTTCGCACATGAAAAAAGAAATCATAAAAAACATATGCATGTCTTTTTAAAAATATGTTTATGATTTGTTACATGTTGTCTTGAAAGATATGCCATGTATATGTGATGGAGTTGTTGCTGTCATGTAATGTACAAGCATGTAGATATACACTAATGAGAACACAATATGCAACACACAACATGAAATAGACAAGTGTGAGAATGAAATGTACAACATGCCAGCCCACATTTCTAACCAAATTCACAAAATCCCTTAGTGGTATCCAGGATTGGAACAACAGGCTTGGCACCAAAAGGACTGCAAATGAAATTCTAAAGAAATATATATTTTTAACAGTTCCTACCTGTGAGCTACGCCCCTCTCATGGAGGTAATGTATTGCTGAGACCATCTGACGTACAAATGTACGAGATTTATCCTCCGACAGCCGATAGTCTTTATGCATTTTGATATATGCCAACAGTTCGCCGCCTGAGGCATATTCGGTGACCAAACAGTATAACGAGGATGCCTGAAATATAAAAAAAATTGTCAAATATTGTGCAACATGATGTGAAATGGCTGAAATTGGAGGCTGATTATGACATCTAAAAGAGTTTAAAACTACATATAACCATTATCATGAATATCATGACATGTCTGTTTACTGTGGCAGGAAATCCTGACGTGATGCAGTTCTTTGACCTTTACTGCTATGGTGATTTGGGGTGGAATGGGGTTTAATGGTGTGTTAAAAATTATTACACTTACATAGCAATGTGCATGCATAAATAAGTGTGTGTGGCCGCTTGAACAAGTCTGGACTAAGTTTTATATTGCTAGTCTGCTGAGCTACCTTGAGACAGACATGATAACCCCATTCAGACACAGTGTACTGACTCCGAACCCTCATGTCCTTATTTCATTCCCTTAATTCAGAGTGCCAGGCAGGGTAACAACAAGTACCATCTTTCAACATCTTTTGAAATGCAGAGTACCAGGCAGTGTAACAACATGTACCATCTTTCAACGTTTTTTGGTATGACGCCACGTGAGACTGAACCATCAGTCCAGTCCTTGTTTCATTCCCTTAGTGCAGAGTGCCAGGCAGGGTAACAACAAGTATCATCTTCCAACGTCTTTTGGTATGAAGCAACGTGCGATTGAACCACCTGACCAGTCCTTGTTTCATTCTCTTAATGCACAGAGCCAGGCAGGGCAACAACAAGTACCTTTTTTCAACGTTAAGATGTGACGTGAGATTGAACCACCAACTTTCCACTCTCTGGGCAGACACTCTATCCATGAGACCAGGAAGGCAGTCTTACCGCTATGGTGAATGAAACTGGATGGAATGGATAATACTGGTGAAACCGGAGCAATCTTTGTTTCAAACCTATGATCAGTAGAGGATCCTGCACATCCAAGGAATGCAACTCCGCAAAGCAAATTCAAGGTGACTGAGCTATCCATCCAAACTAACAATCTGAATCTCATGTTTTGGGGCATAGCTAATAGAAATTTATACAATCATAGTTACCAAACACCTACTGGGTAAATCAAAGTACCTTCTGAACTCCCTTAGGAAAATCTGCACATTGCTGCTGCAATATATGTCAAGGTCAGAAAATTCTCCATCAGTCAATTTTACTCCCTACAACATACTACATTTTTCAAAAGGTTGGGGGGTCCCAGACCCCTTGGGCCCCCTCTGGATTAGCCTGTGCATGTCATATCACATCTGGACCACCTCCGTGGTCTAGGGGTAGAGGGTCCGCCCAGAGAGCGGAAGGTCCGGGGTTCGATTCACGACCGCGTCATACCAAAAGACGTTAAAAGATGGTACTTGTTGTTACCCTGTCTGGCGCTCGGCATTATATAAGGGGCTAAAACAAGGACTGGTCGGCTCGGAGTCAGTATACTGTGTCTGAGTGGGGTATTCATGTTAAACTGCAGGATGGTATCTCAGTGGACTAGCACTATAAATCGGCATCAGTCTGGACTAGTACAAGCACTCACACAAACACACACATGTACATGCACGTCGCTATATAAGTGCAATAATCTTGGACGCGACGTTAAACCCCATTTCCCCTCACCTCACCTCATATCACATCTAATGCATATGTCCATTACACACTTTTTGTTTGAATCGTCATCAACATTAGCTCCCTTAGCTGGTTGTGATGAGTGTAGGTTCACGTTTCTGTATGCCAATGATTATCACTCCCAAACCACATGTTGCATCTACACCAGCCATCTTAAAGGGTTCAAAAGGCAATGAAGGTTTTACGTAACTGCCAAGCTCTATCTCATTCTTATAAAACCTACAAATGACTCTTATAGGCTAATTCAACATTCATTTAATCAGAGCAGACGTCATTTTCTGACTAAAGGTGACTATTTCAGTGTTGAATCCCCAAACCTCTGTAATAAATGACATCAACGTGATTCCAAAGATATCTTAACACAGACATTAATCTCATCAGGACATTTTATCAGAAACTATGAGATGGATTAAAAAGTTCTTGAAATGGGGCATTTCCTGTCATTACTGACATTTATACATCCATAGCTGAGGATTCAATTTCACCTTGAAAATATCAAACCAGAATTATTACCTAATCGCTGAAAACATCTATTTTTCTTACCCAAATGACTCTGTGAGTCTTCAGCACCAAATAACCCTACTCCTCCAAATCATCCACAAATACATCCCTCCCCCTTCTCTCCCCTCCCCCACCCAATGCAGACAATCATGGCAATCCCTGGTCCTATCACCATGCATAGATCAGCACTCCGGCAAGAATCATGCAAATATCCTCGTTCATATCATGTCAATTTCACTTAAATATCATATTACCAAAATTGCATTCTATTGAATAGAGCTATAGGCGGGCAGTGCAGTGCAGTAAATATTATGTTAATGCTATTATTCTGTATTGATTGAACGGGGCCTGTGATACATTAGGCTGTTAACGGCTCCCAATATGGGAGGAGGCTTGCAGAGTATGAGTAAGGGATAGGTAAGCATATTTAGCATGTGAAATGAGTCTTATAGATCCAGATGTAAGCTTTGTTGTTAAGGCTGTTTAGTTACAGGGTGATGTGGGGTCAAACATACACTGAGTTCTCCCTTTGAAGACTGCATGCTGAATGGCAATTTAGTTCTGTACTTTTGTAAAATCCATGTTGTATGATAGGGTACACTGTGTGTTATGGTCAAAGTAAAATCATTTATGGTGGAAAAAACAATTGTGATTATTGTGAGAGGAGTCCCAGAGTGTGTGTGAGTGTATGTGCGTGTGCCAGGCAGGGTAACAACAAGTACCATCTTTTAATGTCTCTTGGAATGAAACGTCTGGGGATCGAAACCACAGACTTTCCGCTCTCCACTAGACAATGGAGAGCAGCTTTCCCAAATTCTCATCATCTTTTCCCCACCCTCACCATCCATCCACTCCTCACTCTTCCCATTCTTCCCCCCAGCCTCACCATCCCTCCCTACCTCATCATCGCTCCCAATACCCTCATCATTTTACCCCCACCCTCACCATCCATCCACACTTCACTCTCCCCATTCCCCCCCCCCCCAGCCACACCCTCCCTCCCGACACCCTCATCATTTTACCCCCAGCCTCACCATCCCTCCCTACCTCATCATCGCTCCCCCACCCTCACCATCCAACCACACCTCACTCTCCCCATTCTACCACCAACCCTCACCATCCCACCCTCACTATCCCTTCCATCCTCACTATCCATCCATCCATCCATCCCTACCACCACCTGAACTCCCAATCCAACCATCCTCCACCTTTTTACCCATCTTCCCCAAATAAATGACCCCTCACCCAGAGAAAGACCATAGTCCCAAAAATGAACTGCGACTCCAGAAAATAAGTTGCCACTTAGGAAAAGACCAGTCATCCAATTACTGACCAGTACCCAAGGAAACATCTTGAAATGAACATAAGAGAGATATCAAAATAAACACTAAACCAAAAGACAAGCTTGATCTGTGTATCATGTATCGTACATGTCCATGACATGTCAATACAAGAAGATGGCTTTGTTGTTGACATGATACAAACATACACATAGATCATGAATACTTCACAGTGCCAAATTGGCCAACCAACAACTTCTCTTCAAATTACAGTTATCAAACACCACTGGGTGTTTTACTTATACATGTGTATCAAAGGTGCTCTTTAAGGCTAATGGAGCATATTTCTATCAATCCAAGTACACTGGTTCTACTAGCAAGATTAGAACAGATGCAGAAGACCTTTAAGAGTTTGCAGTTTAAAAGAAGCTTAAAATAGATGCCTTAACAGATAATCTTCTATGTTAGAGGGGTTCCTAGAATCACAATGGAATCTTTCAAAGGCATTAAAAAATATCAAATTTTGCATATAACATTTAACATCCACTGAGCTTTACAAACATTGATAGCTATTTCAGAATGATTTATTTACAGATAAAGGATGACCTCGTATATAAGTGATGTTAGAACACTCACTTATTGTCCTCAAAAAGTGTGTTAATTTCAACATATTAGATTTCATGACATGTTGCCAATTTCACCCAGCTGACAAATATATTTACTGGAGATGGAAACTGTAAGACTGAGATGACATTAAGGAAAACAAAGACCCTCTTTCTCTAATGAAGGCCTAAGTTCTGACAACTTTAAGGAAAATAAAGAGTGTCCTTGTCCAATGTAGCCTGATGACATTAAGGAAATCAAAGACTGTCCTTTTGCAATGTAGGTCTAAGTTGTGATGACATTAAGGAAAATAAAGAGTGTCCTTGTCCAATGCAGGCTGATGACATTAAGGAAATCAAAGACTGTCCTATTGCAATGTATGTCTACCGGTAAGTTGTGATGACATTAAGGAAAATAAAGACTGTCCTTTTTCAATGTAGGCCTAAGTTCTGAAAACATTAAGGAAAATAAAGAGTGTCCTTGTCCAATGCAACCTGATGACATCGAGGAAATCAAAGACTGTCCTTTTCCAATGCAGGTCGAAGTTGTGATGACTTAAAGGAAAATAAAGACTTCCATTTTCAATGTAGGTCTAAGTTGTGATGACATTAAGGAAAATAAAGACTGTCCTTTTTCAATGTAGGCCTAAGTTGTGATGACATTAAGGAAATTACTGTCTGTCCTTGTCCAATGTAGGCCTACTATCTGATGACATTAAGAAAAATAAAGACTGTAGTCGTAAAATAATACAGATGGACAAAAGAAATAAACATTCATCTGTCCGCCCAAGAAACATAAACAAGACTCTAAAACAACAATTCATATTATCTAATCAGATTTAGTTGATAAAAAGAAACCATCTCGCCATCTCTCTGCAAATAATTTATGTCAATTTCACATATGGAAATTCATGATATAATTCAAAAATATGTTTTCATAAAGATCACCTTTCATTAATTCTTTGTCTAACTCTATTGCACCGTCTTACAAAAAATAACATGAACTCTAACATCATTCATAAGAGTATTTTGTCTCCCAAAGTAATCCCAAATGAAAGACCTTTTTCTTAAATGCATACATATGATACCTTTGAAAATGTAAATCAGTTTCTAACCTAGCCATAATTGAAATGTACATTGTTCATTTCAAGTCAAGGAATATCGCTATGAATGAAACATGTGGTGTCAATAATAGTTATCATGAACGTCACACTGTTTACGTGTTATTGTAAATTCTTTCACTGTTTAGTAAAATTCGGCTCCAAAAACAATGTATGCAAAACCTCTGAACCGAAAAACCTTACTCGGGATCCAAGCTATTTTATGATATCTTTCAGCTGTTGCTACAGTCATCAGAAAGCAATATTAGGAACTTTTAAATGTCAAATGCTTACATGCTGTGGTTTGAAATGTAATATGCTATAACATCTACAGTGTGCTGAAGTGGACCTCAATTGAGTCTGAAATTTCACCTCTGTATGCATATTTATAACATTTCACATCCCATTAACCAAAGATGAATTAAAGGTAAACAGTGAAAGACATTCATTTAAATATTAATATAATTTTTTCATAAACTTTTTCTACAACCATTTTTATGTTTGCGGAAGATGCCCGAACATCTAATTATATGGGGTGCATCTGATATAATGGTGATTACATTATGATGTGGTTCCGGCAATAAATTGACAATATTCTTATGAACAGCATGTTTTCAATTAAAGAAACTGAGTCATAGCAATAAAAATAAATAGCTTTATAACAAAAAGTGTGAAATGTACAAGATTAGGGATTATTTACATCACTTTGAGTTTTCAATGAGGCATAATTTGTAAATTTATGCAATAAAGTAATTGGCCTTTCCTAAATATTAACTGCATATTACAATCAAGATTTGATAATTATCATTCTCTTGACATTCAGATCTAAGATTTAGTTTGTGTATGGGAGAGGGAGAGTCAAACTCTGATCAATAGTATTCTGTCGTAGGATCACAATGCTGTGATACAGCATTCAATTTGAAATCTTTTGTTTCCTTGTTTGTTTGTTGTCTAATACAGCACTCAGCAATACTCCAGCTATATGACAGCGGTCTGTAAATAATTGTATGTAATCTAGTCAGGGCCAGACAATCCAGTGACTGACATAATGAGCATCGATCTACACAATTGGGATACAATGAATGACATGCATCAACCAAGTCAGTGAGCCTGGCCACCCGATCCTGTAAGTCCCCTCTTAATAGAAGCATGCTGAAGGAAGACCTGGATCCTAATGGATCAAATATCAAATTAGATATGTCCCTATACAACAAATATTCTTTTCAACTCCAAGGTGAGGTGGCACACTTGCACCACATCCCATCCTACCAGGTACCCATTAATACTAAATTGTCAAGATAACTGAATAATTTTTTTAATATGAAAGTACTTATCAACACCATAAAACCCTAACCTCTGACCGACTTACCCCCCCTCCCCCCCCATCTACACACCTTTACATCCTACCGCACCCCTACCTCCCCTCCCCTCCCCATTTTACTCCTATTAATATTTTTGTGAGTGAACATAAACTGGCCCCTGCCAAAAAGGAACACATTCACATTCTGCATCAAAACATTCCAACAAAGCAGACCCCATATTTAAAAAAGTATTATTTTGTTAATCTAATCCATAAATAATCTGTTTCATATATGCTGTGTTGAACTTAATATTTTTATGGCAGGTTCCTTTGGTGCAAGATAAGCATCAAGCGAGCAATGATGCGTACAATATCCATGATATGTTTTCAAGTGGCAAATGAGCATCACAGGACATTTGCTTGCCTTTGTAAACAGTTTAAAGCTTGAGATATATTTTTTTTTAAATTGATATAAAAGAAAAATATGTTGTAATTTTATTGAATGCTGCTGCCACTTATTTGACTTATTTTTTCAGTTGTCAGTTTAAATATGATTAATTGATTATTTTTTTAATCTTGTGTGGTCATTTATTGAATTAGTTCTGTTCATACTGATTACTGGGTTAACCTCTGCATTTCTGGAATAACCTCTGCATTTCTGGGTTAACCTCTGCATTTCTGGATTAAACTCTGCATTTCAATTTTGAAATCACCTCATTACTAATTGTAATAGAGAAATTGTCCTAAAACAACTGTCATACTTTGAGATCACATACCTCACATTTCAATATAACCTACCTGAATTTTTTCTGGATTTCAACCACAAAATGACTTTTAACCCTACAGCTTTCATAACTCCTATGCCTTTCTGTCTCACAGTCCCGGAACCATATTATTTTGCCTTCTGCCCAGCCCTTACGGTTATGCTCTCACCCTAAATGAAGCAAGTCTAGATTTTTTCACAGGTTCACATTGTCAATCTCCCATCTCATTGGGGCTCCTTTTCAATTTAAATTTTCTTTCAAAATTATATATTTTCAGACACTAAGTGTTCGTCTACTCCTGCATCTAAACATACACAAACAATTGCCCTACATGCATAAACCTTCGAAGATAACTTTTCTAGACTTGTATCACAAAATGATATTAACACTACGACTATCAAATCTCACATTCTAAATACAGAAAACTACGTTGTAGGAGCATGGAGCTTTTAAGTTTGCTTTACTTGGCTGATGATAGATGTACATACACAGACCTTTTAAGATAATTTTTCTGAGATTTGTATCACAAAGTAATCTTAACACTATGACTAATGTAACTTTAAACATAGACTAACGATAGTTGTACAGTCATAAACCTTTTAGCATAATTTGGGGGGGATCTCTATCACAAACCGACCATGACACTATACTACACACTCACTCACTCACTCATAACCATCTCCAGACATGCTACGATTGTAAGTCTAGATTGTTTAACAGCTGAGGTCAAAACTTGCTAAAGGGTATAACAGCTGTGGTCAAAACTTGCTAAAGGGTATAACAGCTGTGGTCAAAACTTGCTAAAGGGTAACATATGGCAGTAAATAAAACAGTATTAAACCTAAATCCTTGAAACAATAACACCAGGTGTCCAAAATGGTAGGTATGTTTAGTCCCTCGACCAGTTGATTGTTACGATAATGATAACTTATCAGTGAGACATGTCGCTTTTAGTGACAAAAATCAATCCCCATGTCAGCAATTTAACAATTTACACAGTACATGTAGATTACAGAATCAAAATACAAATTGAATATAAAAAGTCAACACCAGAGAATAACCAGTCTAGAATATCCAACCAAAACAGTTTCCATTGGTCATACGGGGGGACTGGTGGCCCAGTAGTCTAAGGCTCCATGATTCGCTGTGCAGAGTTGCGTCCCTTGGGCACGCCAGAAACCTATGATTGAGGGTTCGAATCCCGGTTCACCCCAATTATGTTTCTAGGTTTGTCAGCACCATACCCGTGCTCGTGGGTTTCACCGAAGTGGTAAACGTCTGAGACCTGCATCACTTCGGGCTTTCCTCCCACATTAAGCTGACATGCCGTGATATAACTGGAATACTGTTAAAAGCGGCGTTAAACCCAACTCACTCACTCACTCACTCCATTGGTCATAAAAGGCAAAATAATGCTGAAAAATACATGAATGGATCAGTGCACAGTGATCGCACCAGGTGTTCACGTAAATGGTAAGAATGTCCTGTCCTGCTGGCACCGGCGCCACTGACACAACTGGCATAAAAAAGTATGTGTTTGTTGAAAACATGCCCTATTTGCACCAAATTGCATTGATAAGTCTAAACATGAACTTATCAAATTGAAATAAACAAGTTAATAAAAATAAGCAAATTATCCACAACACATGTGTAGGGATGCCAGGCAGGTTAAAGTTGCTGTAACTCTCTGCCCATAAGCTTCATTAATCATCTATCCATATTTTCCCACCTCAAATACGTGTTTGGTTAAGCCCCAAATGAAACAAATGAAGCTCCGCAAAACAATCTGCGATGTACAAGCGAAATGGGCGCTTGTTATCAGAGGAAATGCATTCTTCCATAATGTGTGGATTGGATCATTGAAATGCAACATCTATCATCTCCCAGACAGATATCAACAGTGTAAAGCCACACAGGCCGTTCTACAAATAGCAACAGTGACCCATTTCCCTCATATAACAGTGTGTGCATGATTTGTTCAATAATTGATGCACATTGATATCTACACGAACAAGAGTTTATGGCCAGGATCTACAAGGCTGCTGCTAACATACGATCACATAAAAATGACATTCATTTTTTGGAATTATATATTTATTAATAATATTCTATAAGATTTTGATAATGTTGATATGTATATTCATTAAAGTTTAATAAATATTAATGTGATTTTGTACTGTAGAACAGGGGTATCTAAATTGGATTTATTCGTTTGATTCATAAGAGCTATATAATGCAGGCTTTGAAAGCATCGGTTTTCTTGGGTTTTCTTTTCATTTGTTTGTTTGTTTATTTGTTGTTTAACCCTGCACTCAGCAATATTCCAGCTATATGACGGCGGTCTGTAAAATAATTGAGTCTGGACCAGACAATCCAGTGATTGACATCATGAGCATCAATCCACGCTCAGGGCCCTTGCCCCCTCTACACAGCCTAGACAGCAAATGGGACTTCTCGCAGGAAGTGCTGCCTAGTCAAACCCACCCAGAACTTTTCTGAGTCTGCAACCTTCTGCATTACCCAGATTGTCAGAAGGGCTGTTTTCCAGGCTGCAAACCCAGGTACTCTCCCAATGTCAGTCAACAGATTGGGAGGTACCAAACCTAAGGCACCAAGAACAATGGGGAGTTGGACAACTTGGTGCTTGAGGTGCAAGCGTGACATTTTGAAAGTCTACATATTTGAATCCTGAATCCTGTCAATCACATTAGTGTCAAAAGGGACAGAAAATTCAACAATATAAATGATTTCATTGGATTTATCAAAAAGGACAAAATCAGGTTTCTTGGCCTGAATAGGTCTGAGGCTGTATACGGGCCTATTCCAAAGAATTTTGTATTTATCATTTTCCATGATGCCCTCTGAGTCACATATTCTGGGTCGTACCATGGATGGACCTCTGTGTCAAAACCACAAGCATGGCGAAGACGTAATAAAAAGGATTGAGCCACTCCATCATGTTGCTTAAGATACTATGTTTGTGCCAAAGCTGGGCATCTACTAACAATGTGTTGGATAGTCTCATTAAATTCAATGTATAATCTACATTTCATATTTACATTTTGATGCCATATCACACATTGACAGTTTCAAGTAGGAAGTGACTAGTCCTGAGCGGTAAACAGAAAGCCTTCTGTTTCACTTTTCAGGCCAGCTGACTTCATCCAAGCAAAGAACTCTGCAGTGCTGCTGTTCCTCTCAACACACTGTACATAAACTCTGTGCAGTGGTCGTTCAGATAGCCTCTCCTTGAAAAACCGAGTCTGGGCCGATTTCATATGCAGCTTGGTTGACACTCATTTCTGTACCGTCCCTCAGTACAGAACCATCAACGAAATGAACACTGACATTGAGATTATGCCCCATATCCTTGCTTCCTTTAAGGACACTGTGAAATGTTTTCATCATGAGTCTTGACATGCTTCACAAGAGAATCATCAGACAAATATATATGTGTGTAAAAGTGCACAATACAATTCTATCATGAAGAGCCCCAATGTTAATCAAACCATGCCCTCCCATTATTATCATTATTTTTATTATTACCAGAAAATGCAAAGAGGTAAGTATCATGTGGCTAATCATGAGTGTCGAGTCAACCTGACAAATATGCAAATATATGTCTTAAAAAACTTTTTGAAATGCACCAGCAAATGAAATACATCAGCTTAAAGGACATACATACATCACTGGTCAGGAAATACACACACTACCCAACTGTCAGTGTCGCAGATGTCTTAAGTGGACGTGAAAATAATTAAGACACCAGTGATATAATAGTCTATCATCTCATTGCTAGGGATTAAATGCAAGCAAGTGCCAAGCATGTCTCATCTTCATAACTGTCAACAGAAAGCTGACGTCGTCACTTTCAAAATGTACATGAAATGTACTTAGGAATATACACTCCCATGTAAACAAGCATGTGTCTTCCACAAATAACTGGCATCTTGTCCCTCATTCCTTCATACGGAAACGCGTCTGTCTTCCTTTTCACGAAGTGAATCAGTCAGTCCCACAATAATGTTTCCGTTGACACAATCATAAAAATGCATTGTCCGTTCAAGGATTTTTATCCTGGATATAGCTATATTTATTTTTCAAGCAGAAAGTAAAGGGACCCTGGTCAGTATGTGAAAGCTATGGTTGAAGGCTGACAACCTGTTTCCATTCATAAACAGAATCATTAATTATCACCTGACAGATATTTTTTATCACATGACCTTCAATGTGAAATCAACACCACCTCAAGGTCATTTACTGAAATTTATTCGGAAAAATATTAACACAAACCCATTTACAAACAAATTACTAATCAAATTGGTAACTGAACATTTTTACGTTTTATTCCTTTTCATTAACTTCAAAAGTAATGTGTTCTTTTCTTGATGACAAATCTCACCAAGGTTATTCACACAACATAAAACCAAACAGGGGACCATATCATGACTAATTTAGAAAAATCCCTTATCTTGGATAGCCACTTTCTGATCCAAACTAATTCATTAGCATATTCAGCATGTTTACATTTCAGCCCATCCCAAACTAAATTTACACACATTTTGTAAAAGATGTAAAAAAGTTCAATCTCTTTCTAAAATTTTCAAAGTTCATGTCAACATGTTGTCTATATCAGACTGAAACATACGAGAAGTATTTGTAGAATTATCCTGAAGGTATCATTATCTGACCCGAGTTGCTCCGTCATATGAGCATCCATTCAATTACATCTTCATTTTTTGCAATTATTAACATTTCAAGCCAGGGTGGTACGGGATAGTTCTCTGGAAAGTCTCATTAAAATTGGATTCCTTGCTATCACAAAATATCAGGATCTTTATGTTTAGCATGGGTCCTGAAGTGTGATGTGCTTATTGGAAGACCACGATAACTTGTCCTAAAACATTATTACCAGTTTGTGGTGTTGTAAATGGCAGAAGCGTAATAGACATGTTTTGTGCTCTGCATCGTTAGTATGAGATGCTAATGATACTGTCAACAGCAGAATAAAAGTAGGTTCAGATCTTCACCATACATAATTGTGTTTGTATATTTGATAATTGTTCATTTACAGCAGAGCAAATGTAAGTTCAGATCTGTATTTCCACATGCTTAACTGTGTTTTGTATATTGATTATTATTCATTCATACAAGAACAAAAGAAAGTTTGGATCCTGTCCACATGTTTAATTGTTTTTGTATATGTGATGATTGTTTTTGTACATGTGATAATTGTTTTATATATGTGATAATTGTATTTTGTACATGTGATAATTGTTCATTTACAGTGGAAAATATACAGTTCAGATCCTTTCGATGTGCATAATTGTGCTTTGTATTAATGATTGTTCATTTACTGCAGAACAAATGTAATTAAGATCTTGTCATGTGTGTATTTGTTTGTTTGTATATTTATTGGAGCATGTTGATGTAAATCTGGGCCCGCCTACACAAAACGATTGTAGCTCTATGACACACTTAGCAAGATTCATGCTACAGGAAGGCTTTCTGCAGTTTGGACCAGACCAACCAATGATAGATATTATGAGCAACGCTCCACATCATCAGGGTGTATTAACACACAATTACCCAAGTCACCAAGCTCCACCACCAGATCCATTAAGTGACATCTTACAACAATGGTACAGTGACACGCCACAACCAAGAGACCGATTCTGACCATCTGATCCATCAAATCGCATTTCACGACCAGCATAGGTTGCTAGGGACCAATTCTAACCCGGAATCACCATGGGTAAAAAGACATTTAAATTACTACTGTCCCACTGACCTATTTCAAGAATTTCCAACCTCAGCTACAGTCTTAAAAAATACCACATTTATCATGTATATCACCTAATTGTCTTTTCAAAAAGAGTAAAATCATGATTTTGATCAAAACTAACAGAAAAATCATTCATTCTCTAAGGCCAAATCTAAGTTGCAGGAGAAATCAAATGTAATATTCATTGTTACATGAACAAATGATTTAAATGCTGGACTAATGTATCTTCCTCAATTAGACCCAAAATATTGACAATTGTAAAGAAAAAATTGATCTAACAATGGTGCTGATAATGTTCACCCAACTTGCAATTTGTTGACTTTTGCAGACTTATACCTCTGTGTCATCAAGCCAGCAAAATGACAAAACAACAAACGGTAGGATGATCTCACTTATCACTACGGTGAAACCCACGAGTAGGGGTTGGTGCTGACCAATCGGGAACCGAATCAGGTCGTGTTTAGGACAACTATCACATAGGATCCTCACATGCCTAAGGGGCACAACTCTGTGAGCCACAATGCCCCTACAAGCATGATGAATGACTTTGGTAACTTTACCACTTCATCCTTCATCCAGTCAACATCTGTGGTAAAACTTGTGCACTGTCCTCAATCCTCACTTACCAAAACACGGCTGTAAAACTCTTCATAGTCAGCATTTCTGTGTTATTCATGATTCCAAATTTAGATCACAATACCAACTTGTCTGAGCGATAAAATAAAAATAACAAAAACTGGGATTCAACCTTGAAAAGAAACAGAAATTAATCTATCCTTTTTTGATAACTCTCCCTTGTATTCATGCTTTGGGCTTGTGGTTTGGGATCAGGGCGTCGACACTTGCGTAGGAAATATACTGATTATCTTACACGAATATTACAAGATTTGTATTTTCTTCATATTGTTTTTGTGTGACTCAGATCGAAAGATGAAGATTTTTACTATCGTCTAAAAATAAATAAACGTTTATAAATATCAAGTTCTTCTTGGTGATACAGCACGTCTGACTCTCAGGAAATGAAACTGATTCCATTTGAATTCCACATTCCCTAAAACGGTGCCATGTTTGGAAAAGTTACAGTCTGCTTGAATGATTAACCTTTTCAAACATTTACAGAAAAACTTGAAGATAAACTGAAGAAGCAAATCTCTGTGTGAAGCACTTGTGCATTATTTCATGGGTCCTAGCGAATGATTTTAGATACACTGCCGTGATGATTTTTTAGTAAAAGAATTATTTAAAGTAACTTTTCACTGAGTTAAATATGAATACATTTTATATAGAAATTGACAAGGTCCTTTCAAGTTGTATATACCTCATGTTATCTTATTATAAAAAGTGGTTTATTGAACATTAAATCAGTCCTGTGTTTAATTTACAATTTCACTTGACATACATAGAATGCATCACCCTTTATTTACATCGATCGGAGCGCATCAGATTTCCAATACACTCCTTTGAAATATGAAAAGTCGATACAGACTATTAATACCCGTGTAAACACGTCTATTTCACTGAGAACAACCCACATTACAAACATATGACAATTATCAGCCAAATTAAAACCATGAGACCCGATCTGTTTGAACTTTGTGAAATTCACATGCAACAAGCAAGGAAAACAAGATTCATGAAACTTACATAACTATCACACAGTAAATAATAATCGAAATTGACGTAAATGAAACCCGCAATGGACAACTATCTGTAGCACTGAGAAAATCAATAACAAACTGAATGGAACAGCAGCATGCACTTCGACATTCCATTGGTTTGTTATGCTGGTGAAATACAGTGTTTAAAAGCAAGACGATGTACAAGGCTGAAGCCATGAAGGGAGTTGGTAATGTACGTCGCACATAGCCGCAGTAGAGGCGTAAGTTGCACGATCACACACTAGCAACTACGATCATTAATAAGGCAAAAAAACATGAAACAGTAATAGAATCTATCCTTTTGTATATACATAGTGGTAAGTTGTAAGTGTCTTTCACACACTACAGTGGGAGGGCTGTCAATTGCAAATAGCATGTCAAAGGTTACAGCTGTCAACAAATAAAGTAATTGTTTAATTGTTTAATTGTGTAATTGTGTAGATGCATGCTGAGTTGGTTTAGTAAATGGACACTAATATCCACAAACAAGGGTCAGTTTTTACAAAGAATTGGGATGACTTTGGAATCTTTCAAGCAACCTAAAGAACAAGCTTATTAATGGTGTATGATTTTGATGAGGATAAAATAATAATAATAATAATAATAATAATAATAATAGGCTATTTATATTGCGCATATTTCCACACCACTCAGGGGCATGCTCAAAGCGCTATTATTACCCCAGTCACTGGATCAATATGCACTCAAGAATCATTCTCAGCTCCCTAGGGAGTATACCACCCATGCTGCCTGTTAGGCTCTAGAAGGTTAACAACCACAATGCCATCTCATCCTACCAGGTACCTGTTCACTGCTGGTTGAACAGAGGCACATTTCGAACAAAGTCAAAGTCAACATGTGCTTCAGTGTGGGGCAGGGTCTTTATCGCAAAGGGATGACAATGCATGAGTGAGTGAGTATGGTTTTACACCGCTTTTAGTAATATTCCAGCAATATGACGGCGGATGACACCAGAAATGGTCTTCACACATTGTACCCATGATGGGATTCGAACTCGGTTTTTAGTGTGACGAGGGAATGCTGTAACCACTAGGCTATCCCACCACCCCTGATACATGATGCATGATGCAAATGAGTGCAATACATTGATGGGGATGAAGATTGGACATGAAGTCAGTACTCAGTTGGGTTGGTACTGATGTTCAGTAAGCTTCCTTTAAGACCTTTCATACTGGTCAGCAAAGCTTTTTGAGCAAGTGTGCCTTTTTTTATTTCCAGGGCGGGGCGGTCAGGTAGCCTGGTGGTTAAAGCGTTCACTTGTCATGCCGAAGACCCGGGTTCGATTCCCGACATGGGTACATTGTGTGAAGCCCATTTCTGGTGTCCCCCACCGTGGTATTGCTGGAATATTGCTAAAAGCGGCGTAAAACCCATACTCACTCACTCACTATTTCCAGGGCTGAGTGAGTCAGTGATTGCTTACTGCTTTGATCACTAATAAACATGTTACAGTTGTGTAACTGAAAAGAAGTCAAATGTACGACTAAATGCAAGCTGTTTCTGTAACCTTAGACTAACGTTTAGTTTCTTAAAATATATAATTTTCATAGAAACCAACTCCATTTAAATCGAAAAGGAGCCCCAATAAGGTGGGAAATTCAGAATCTGTGAAAAAATCTAGACTTGCTCCAATTAGGTATGGAAGGAAAGTAACATGGTTCAGAGACTGCGAGACAGGCTACTATAACCTTCAAGACATCAGTCTTTGAAAAAATGTGAACTAAAACAAAATGAATAAAGTTATAAGGAAATATGCTTGATACACAGAGAACATGCTAAACTGGCCGCCCTTCAGTTGATGCTGCGCTGACAACTACGTGTTTCAAATTGACCGCAGTAAAAACTGACTGAGTGTCTGGGGAAACAGACATAAAAGTGCAAGGAACAAGGCTGTTCACACCTCCTTTGACGTCAATTTCACGACCAGGTGGATCGGCATGATGGGTGGTGCAATAGACAAGTCGGTAGGGGAATAGACATGCTGGGGGCTTGAAGCAACATGTTTGTTAAAGAAATGTACAAGGGGATGAAACAGTGTTGGCTGGGGTATTTAATTCCTGAATTGATATTCAAAGGAGTTTTGACATTTATGATATAACGGTACATCTGCAGGGTCTTGCATGATGTCAGAGTTCTTTGGTGTTCCTAAGGGACATCTCAAACATCACACTATTGTAAAACGATAAAGATCAGTGAAAAAACAGGACGCCATAGCAAGCATAAAACAACACTGGGATTTTTTATCTTTGGGAAAAAGTAAGAAGTATGAATTTATTTGTAAAAACTTAAAAAAATTAGGGATTTAAGATAAATATGCAAAAGTTGAAACAGAATTACTGTTAACAGTCATGCTATGCGTTGTAACAGTCTGGGTTTCGAATCTGAAAATTGAGTATGTATTATTACTTGGTCTGTCGGCACCAAATTCCACAATATTAGCTAACAGGCTGTCGTATACCACGGAAGTAATGAAGCACAATTATATCAGGAGATGGAAGATGGGTTATCGATTCAAAACCACAATCATGAAACATTAACAGTATGTACTTCATAACTCTTATATTTTTTACTATCTCTGTGTTATCATAGGGACCAAACTGTGCCTCCTTATTCACATAGCACCTTTATCTCAAACTGATGGTTGTCTCAAAGTCTTGAGATAAGGGTCAAGACTTTGAGAAATGTGGACAAGACTTTGATACAAGGGGACTTAGAATTTGAGAAAAAGGGGCTATGACACTGAGAGAAGGGGACCAAGACTTTGACATAAAACATTCAGATAAGTGAGTGAGTGAGTGAGTGAGTGAGTGAGTGAGTGAGTGAGTGAGTGAGTGAGTATGGTTTAACACCGCTTTTAGCAATATTCCAGCAATATCACGGCGGGGGACACCAGAAATGGGCTTCACACTTTGTACCCATGTCGGGAATCGAACCCGGGTCTTCGGCGTGAGGAGCGATTGCTTTAACCACTAGGCTACCCGCCCACCCCACTTTGAGATAAGTGGGGTGAGACTTTGTCAACAGGGGACTAAGATTTTTAGATAAGGGGTCTAAAACATTAAAAGAAGGGGATCAGGATTTTGGCATTTGGGGATCAGAACTATGACATATGGAGACCAAACCTTTGAGATAATGAGAGCCAAATTCAAATCTTTGCATTGAAAATCTTGTTTGCCTTTACAATAGTGAGATGTTTCATTAACACGTTGATTTCAGCAAAAGCGATTTACATTTCAGGTCCGACAATCACTCTCTGCCAGGAACGATTCACATCAAGTTATGCAAATGACTAAAACTACAAGCAAATGTCATTCTGACATATCTGACTCGTTAATTCCAAGGCATCTTATGTCAGGATAATCAGATCCTTAGTCAGACCTGCTGAAACAATAACTAATATGAAAATCAGAAAGCATGATTCGAAATATGTGCTTGTCTATTTACCACAGCAGTTGCCTATTTCACATATCCCCCAAAGTGTAATGTAATTCAGGGTTAAATATGCTCTTCAGCTAGTCTGACCCACCTCTCTATGCCTCCAACTCCTGGAGATTTCCACAGTGATAATGACAACTATGTCAGTGTGTGACTGACAGGCTGGTGTATATTTCACCATGTGGTCACTACTGTTTTTCTGCTAATGATTTATTACCTCACACTGTGACCACTAGTTAATGGGGCCATATTGATGTATCGCTTAAAACATGGAAAAACACTGAAATTTGATTTATTGATTGCAATACAAACCATTAATCACACTTGTCATCATACTATTTTCATACATTACCAATGATTTCAATGCATGCTATCTGCTCTTGATCAACTTTTGATTGGCAGTTGTCCTGGTTTTCTTAAAGTGGTCAGGTGATAACTTTTGAAATGAAGGAAATGAGTTGGTATATAAATACCAAGACAACACATTGGCTATTATCAAAATTGACAGAGCACCATAGATAAAATCTTGACTAAATATAAGTAAGACACTGGTACATGCTTACTGCCTGAACTATCATTGGTTCATGTGGAACATAACTCACCCTCCTTCCCTCTTTCACTCACGCCTTCACACACTCCTACACTATCTGATTAATTTATTCACTCCCTCCTTCACTTAGTCCGACACTCACTGATTCATTCATTCACTCACTCCGACACTCACTGATTCATTCATTCACTCATTCCTTCACTTACTCCGACATTCACTGATTCATTCATTCACTCACTCCTTCACTTACTCCGACACTCATTGATTCATTCATTCACTCACTCCTTCACTTAGTCCGACACTCACTGATTCATTCATTCACTCACTCATTCACTTAGTCTGACACTCACTGATTCACTCACTCACTCACTATTACACTCATTCATGCATTCCTTCACTTATTCACTCACTCATTCATTCACTCCTACACTCATTCATGCATTACTTCACTCACTCATTCATTCACTCCTACACTCATTCATTCCTTCACTTGCTGATTCACTCACTCATTCAGTCACTATTACACTCATTCATGCACTCACTCATTCATTCACTCCTACACTCATTCATGCATTACTTCACTCACTCGTTCATTCACTCCTACACTCATTCATTCCTTCACTTGCTGATTCACTCACTCATTCAGTCACTATTACACTCATTCATGCACTCACTCATTCACTCACTCCTACACTCATTCATTCCTTCACTTGCTGATTCACTCATTCATGCATTCCTATACTCATTCATTACTTTGCTCACTCATTCACTCTTTCTTTAACTCTTTCCAGAACTAAATGGCTGAAGCTACACTGATGTCATGTCAAATTTTAACTCACTCAGTTAATTTAAGATGATCTAACCTATTTGTACTTGCACTCCAAATTGATTTATTAGCCATGTTAAAACCCGACAGGTTTTGTCCAGTCCCCCGAGAATCAAAACAAAATATTAATCATAACCAGACACAATTCATGATTGACTTTATCAAAAACACACATCCGGAACCCTGAAATTGGCTCACAACACAGTTAACAAATTCCTTATTTCATTAATTAAGCATCCAATAGAAATAACAAAAGCATTCATTTGAGATAAGTAATTGGCAGAAATAATCTATAAGACCCTGAAACATACATGTTATCTACGACATTGTTTGTGTTATCAACGTGGCTGTATCTCAGAGCCTAGCATCTCTTCACCTTTCATTTCCTGAACACTGGGGTAACAAACAGTGTGTATATTACACCGAAATACACATGGCCCTCGCTGATAAGAGTGCCAGTACACAGGCAATAAGGAGGGGGAAAAGAGCAAGGGTTTTATATTGCATTCTGAAATGTATTGAAATTGACAAGCCGCAGAGCTTCCTGTTGCTGTTCCTTTCCAACCAGCACCTGGCTATGTGTCACATATGGCCAATGATGGTATGCTTGAAAAAATATTTAAAAATATTTTATATCTACAAGAAATAAGATGCATGTTAGTCATCAGATGAAGCCTGCTTCTTGTATAAACATTCAGATGTCTGAAAATGGGTCACCATGGAGAAAACATGTACATTTCAAATCTCCCCTGGACTCTATATCCGCTAAATTTCAAATCTCACTTTATCACTGATACTTACATCAGATACAGTGAGTGAGTATGGTTTTATGCCGCTTTTAGCAATATTCCAGCAATATCACGGCGGGGGACACCAGAAATGGGCTTCACACATTGTAACTATGTCGAGAATCGAACCCGGGTTTTCGGCGTGACGAGTGAACACTTTAACCATTAGGTTTCTCACCGTCACAAATCAGACATGTAATAGGGAATGGGAACATTCAAATATGTCAATTTCAACAGATCTGCATCAATTTCCAATTTTACATTTGGAGTAAAAAAGTATGAACTATTTTTCCACATTCAAGGAAGCCATAATCAATGTGATTTGTTCCGTAGCCCTAATCTGGCCCAGAAATCCATATTCCAGATCCATATTCCTGACCATCAGTGTTCCCATACCCACGCTCTCTCATCTCTCCATTCAGTGCCAATCAACCGAGTTCTGTAGTCTGTCAACCAGCAACTGTTTACAATCTCCTCAAGTGAACGAGTGAGTAAGTTTGGTTCACCAGAATTTCATTTAGGGCGTGTCAGTTTCATGTGGGAGTAAAACCCAAAGTGATGCAGGTCTTAGATGTTTACCACTTTGGTGAAACCTACACATGTGAGTGTGAGTGAGTTTGGTTTAACGCTGCTTTTAACAGCATTCCAGTTATATCACTGCGTGTCAGCTTAATGTGGGAGGAAAGTCCGAAGTGATGCAGGTCTCAGATGTTTACCGCTTCGGTGAAACCCACGAGCACGGGTATGGTGCTGACAAACCTAGAAACATAATCGGGGCGAACCGGTATTCGAACCCACAATCGTAGGTTTCTGGCGTGCCCAAGGGACGCAACGTACTCTGCACAGTGAATCGCGGTGCCTTAGACGACTACAAGCATGGGTATAGCGCTGACAAAACTAGAAACATAATCAGGGTTAAATGATATTTGAACCTATTTAAGGGAATTGTATAGTAAACTTTGGTGCTTTAGGTGACAGGGCCACCCATGAACCCTATCAAGCTCTGTTGTCTGTTACACCACCATACAGCCTAGTTATAGATCATGCTGTTGTTTCTAACCACAACACGTCCTAATTCCTTCCATCTAGACTCTAGCTAATATCATCAGAGATGCCACATGCTAGATTCAATACCCTACACCCACCTTTACCTATATCTAACCCTGGTTCCTTACCTTAAGTCCAAGCTCACATCCTAGATTGTTTGTTTGTTTGTTTTTTACGCTGAACTCAACAATATTCAAGCTAAGCGGCAGTCTGTAAATGATCTTTTCAGGTTAGACAATCCAGTGATTGACATCATGAGCATCGATCCATGCAGTTGGGATACGATGACATGCATCAGCCAAGTCAGCGAGCCTGACCACCTGATCCCATTTATCAACTCTTACTACAAGCATGGGTGCAGAAGACCAATTCTCTACCCGGATCTTCACAGGTCTCCTAGATTCTATACCCAAACCCAACTTTTGTCTGATACCACCATCTACCTTAACCATCCAGCCACCCAAGCCTTAATCCTCAATCCCATCCATCACCCCACGACCCACCTACCTCACACCCAACCCACCAAAAATAATTTTCAATTTTTAGTTCAGGTCAACAATCTTATTTCTCGTACATTCCTACTCCTAGACCACATCAATAACTTGTCACCACTCAAAATCCCCCCACTCCCTCCCCTCCCAATGCCATTAAAACACACCCACTTCTAAATTCTATTTGCAAACAAACTCCATCCTCTGTATGTACCAGCATCATCGTCTCAGTGACTAAAGTCGATGTCAGCATCATTGGTAGTCTCCCCCTCCCCTCTCCCCTCCATCCCCATTTTGCATGCATATCATAATGACTTTTTTCCCCTTTGATTTTTTATGATTTTACCATAAGGAGTATATATGTACCATGATGCTTTTTTCCCACGATAAAATTGGGACAGTTCACCTATCCTCTACTTTCTCCTCTCACTCGGGAGTGGTCGTCTTTAAACTTTAGACATCTTTTGAAAGAAACTGAGCCCTCTGCTTTATAAACATTACATAAACCAAATTAGACACCACATTTCTCTCCATCAACCAAACATTAAAATCCTGAATATTTAGACAAAAATGTTTAATACTCGGTTAATACATTACTTTGTTCTGTTTTCAAGATTCTTTGCTACATCTTAAAAAAAAATCCCCATTTCAAACAATTTTGATAAAACTTTCCCAAATTCCTTCCAATGCAGAATTAAAAAAAAGGAATTATTTCAAAGAATGTTTACTTTAAAACATGCATCCGCACCAACTATCACTTTGGCATCAATTCTGTCCATCAATTTTCTTTGTCAATTTCGCTGGTGAGGACACATTACCATATATGGCGTTGAGGACAGGCACATATTCCTCTTCCAGCTGAGGAACGTTTTTCAGGGTAAGTTTCTATATAAGTAAAATCTGGCCTGGTTTAGAGTTACATCAGCTTCATCCTCCCAACTGTCAGCCTCCAACATTCTTTAAAGTGAAAGCCACGCAGCTGTTTAAACTCGGCTTGGGATGGAAATGATGTTATCGCTGCAAGGACGTTTGTCACATCTGGGGGCTGTCTTTGGCATGGAACTTTGTATACATTTTACCTACATATTGCAAAGAGCAAAATGATCAGATTTCGTCCCTTACAAGATTCTGGGATGTTTAAACAGCTTCTGTGCCATTTTTTTCTAGCTGTTTATCCCATGGGGCTTGTAACTATGAAACTGCAGTGCAGGACAAACATCCCCTCTGCCTGTGCTGGTCTCATGACAGATGTATATATCTGGGAGGTTTATATAGTTCGGGGAATTTTTAACTATTTTTTCTTGTAGATTTGAAAATTTAAATTATATTTGCATGAATGAAAACAGACTTTCCATTGCTGCTCAGTAAATTAAATTGAAAGCAAAACAGGAAGTGTTATGACTTATAAAACAGCATGGTATTTATTGGAATGTCACAATTATTTAAGATCTTGATATAAGCTAGTTAACAGGATAATTCGTCACAAAAAAA
Source organism: Haliotis rufescens (assembly GCF_023055435.1). Taxonomy (NCBI): domain Eukaryota; kingdom Metazoa; phylum Mollusca; class Gastropoda; order Lepetellida; family Haliotidae; genus Haliotis; species Haliotis rufescens. The sequence continues at coordinate 56,412,032 of NW_025963890.1, read as the reverse complement.
TTATTCATATTTCAAAATATGAATATACATGTGTTGTATAGAGGCAAAACATTTTTTTGTTTAAAAACAGAATTAGAGTGCAAAGAATAATCAAATGTATTTTCAAATTTTAGTACTTCTATCTCAATCTTTCAAATACATGTTTCTACAGTCACACGTTCGGTAGTACCAGTACCAATCTGATCAAATGGACATAAAAAATCCCCATTCATAGATAGATGCATTAAACTTCACACAGACATCGCAAACCTTATACAGATTTGATACACACTTTATGAAAATACATAATCAGATTTAAATATTATCATTTTGAATTTATATTGAATTTAAATTGCCATAATTTGAATCTGTGGAATGAGTGAGTTGGGGGTTTATGCCACTTTAAGCATATTTCAGTAATATCATAGGAGGAAACACCAAAAATGGGCTTCATACTTTATACCTATGTGGGGAATCAAACCCGTGTGTGTGTGTGTGTGTGTGTGTGTGTGTGTGTGTGTGTGTGTGTCTGCTTGTACTAGTCCTGATTAATGCCAGTTGTATACATGTACCCAACTCAGACATAGCATACACAGACTCCAAGGAGACCAGTCCTTAGTTTATCCCTTTAATGCCATTTTTTTGCACCTGGGATGGGTGGGGGTTGGGAGGTGTTGAGGGAGGGTTCCTTGTGAACAAGGGCCAAGAACACAACTGATACTATAGTCTTCCATGGCACCTTCGTTTAAATGAATGATGGCTTAACGCTGCTTCTATCCCAAATCAGTTATATCTGTGCCTCTTAGCTTCTCATAGCAGGAGAGTACAAAGTGGTGACGGTTATATTTTGACCACATTGTTGAACCAAGAGCACAGATATAGTGATGACAGACCAAGGATTATTATCACGGCTTATCTATGGTTCATTGATCCAGCAGATCCTGTCAAGCAAAGGGATGTCACTCTGCAAAGCAATTTTCCCGAGACCACTCACTCTCCATCCACCTAGTTTGTCTACGACAAATGTTTCACAAATGTTTATGGTTTACATTATTTATTTAAAACATCCATTTTCTTAACAAGTCAAAAGAACTGAAAATATTTTGACCCCTCATTACACCAGAGTGTTTTTTTAAATGCCAGTGTATGTATTTTTGTCCCCAAGGGGACAAAAAATGGTTACTCTATAACAAAGTTCTCTAGTATGATGCCTAAATGGCAATCGTGTTCTGTGACATGATCTATACACATTGATCCCTTGTATCAACGGAGTATTATGATACGATATTGTTCCATTGTAACGCTACACCCTAATCTACTTCCACAGATGTGTTTCTGATGATGGTCTAACTAATCTGATGTGAAAATTACCACTGAGAATTACTCTGATCCAGACTCAAATTCCAGTCGCACTTTGCATGAGCACAGCTAGTAATATGCTTTCACCGAGACCAGCGATGCATTAGCGAACATAAGCACTCGCCCTTGGTCTCTCCCGGGATCTGGTTGATTGACGGATATCTACATCCCTTAACGACCTCCTCGGGGGCCAAATTGTGACAAAAATTGTCAAAACTAAATTCAAATCTAATGAAAAACTGCCAAATGAGGATAGGGAGAGATTGCTGCTAATGAAATGTACGAGTCTGAAATGGACATCTTCGGCCGTTAATGACAGAAGTAACGCGATGCTGGTCTGTCTTGGGTTGATGTTTATTTGCACTTGTTTTAATTATACTAAATTGAAAATGAGTCACTTCATCGGGTTTGCTGTAATGCTGTGTAAAATGTAACAGTTTTCACTAGGTTACGGCACCCTGTTGTTATGAAGGAAGACGCCGTTCCGACCCATTCAAATCATGTTTCAAAATGCCAAGATGAAAGCAAGGGTTAAACTTTTAATAACATCTTTCCAGTTATATCAAGGCATGTCAGCATGTGGGAGGAAGGCCTGAAGTGCAGGTCATACTTTCCACCCTGGTGATACCCACGAGTATGGGTATAGTGCTGACAGACCTAGAAATTAAATCAGGTAAAAAACAGGGATTCGAACGCACAATCATTCGTTTCTGAATTGAGCAAGGGACACAACTATGCACAGCGAATTGTGCCACCATAGAGGATTGACCCACCCATGTCCCGATTGATATTGTAAGTGACGAACCACGCGGTCGGGGTAGACACGACATCAACCTAGTCACGGAGTCTAACCATCCAATCCATTAATTCACCTTTTACGACCAGCATAGGTTGCTGGGAACCAATTCTACCGCAGAATCCCTACGGGAATATGTTCCAGTAAGACGTTGTGGTCTAGCATAGTGATTAAACCCTTTGCTCATCACTCCCCAACCAGGTTTTTACAAACACAAGATACAATTTGTGACACCCAATTCTTCTCACTGCCATAATGATTTGCTAAAAGCATCATACAACCTGACTCACTGAGCATAAAAAAGCAACATTTACACATGTCTTTCACATTGAAATTAACACCCAATATCAACGACAGATGTTCTCAAGCGTGACATTAATCACTAAACCATAACCAGCCAATACCAATACCTTCTAGACATGCATGAAGACGCTTCCTTTTGAAATGTACATCTCCCAAGACGCGTTCCTGTCCTTCCCAGCCATCAAGGATAGAACTAATTGTATGTATCTTGTCAATAACACCAGTACACCTTGAGTACAAATATTGAATTTCTCTTGTCATGACTGCAATAGACGACCAGGTGTGTATTCTAGTCATTGGCATGTATGATTGTGTGCATAATAGCTATGATTAACAATAAAAACGTGTTATTTTATGTCAATTTCATCAAGCTATTGAAAGATAAGGAAATATTCATTAAAGTATCATTTTACTGTCAGGTTTTGTACAGAATGAAATTGGGCACAACCTTACTCATTGACAATTTTAAGCCTGAATATGTTTGAAAAAAGGAAAGTTAAATAATAATCACAAAACATTATTTTAAAAAACCCAATAAAATTCAAGAAGATAATTCTCAAAAATGTCAATTTTATTAAATTCAAAGCTGCACCTCCAAACAAATTGTCATTACACACATTAAGTACTTGTCTATTTACAAAAGGGGTTTGAATATTTCATATTCAATATCACCGACAATCCTAAACAAGAAACAGGAATAAAGTTCCCTTGTAGTGCTAATTCAGCTGCAGTTTGCAAGCTTCAGAAGCTCCGAAACCGAAATGTAGATGATCATGCAGCAGAAAATCTCTCACATTACAATCTCCAGATATAGATCAGCCTACTGGTTCAAACACATGTCATCAAAATTCAAATAGGGAGCACTATTGCTGAATCTAAGAATGACACCATCACAAGGTCTTCTTAATACATGAGGGAAATTTTTGTAAACTCTCCAATTCCAAAATCTTAGATTTGCATATTTCCCTGAAGAATCCAATAACTTTGGAACATTAGTCCTATGCCACCTTCTAGGTTAGAAATCAGAAAATACATCCTGGCATAAAATAATTTGATCGCGAGAACCTAAACGTATAGTTCCGGAAACTACAATCAATAATCAACGAGTTAAACTGCTTTCTTCCCTGTGGCTAAAATAATCCAATATGAATGAGAAAATGTTGCAGGATCAAGTTGCAAATACAAAAAAAACACTTGTCCTTCCTACAAAATTTGGACTTGTATGCTTTATCCTTCGTAGTGTGGTAGTAAAACTAGCATATGGTCACACATGCAGTTGACTTGCATTGTAGGCGATCGTGGGCAAGACACTCCATAATAGATGTGCATGAAGACACTGGAAGGACACATGCGCATGAAGGCCAGACAAGAAAACACGAAGTCCGTTAACCATGGTCTCGGTAGAGGATCAATACTATCCCATCATTCAATTGACTATTTCTCAGTCGGAGTTTAGCACACATTTCCTGCTATGTTCGGTGTTCGGTGGACGGCAAGGTGATTTGTGAGAAATACGTCCACGTTCATTTCAATGTTCAGTCTCACTGTGCCACGGAGACGTTTATTTCATCCAGGCGCCTCCTGACATTTCGGTCAGATTACTCGAATGTGAAATGAGTACGGAAAAAATCGGCAAAACATCCATTTAGGCCTTTGCAAAGGATTAGCACAATGGGCATGCTAATGTCAAGAGTCGTGAACATAGGTTTTAATCAGGAGACTATGAGACCTGGGTTTGAAATTGATCAGTCCCCTACTGAAATCTACATGAAATAGATCACCCAACTCCAACTGTCAAATCACTGAATTTACATGATTTCTTTGTTGAATTCTCACCAAAATCAACCCAAACAAAATTGCAATAATTCAAGATGCAAATTCTACTTGAATTATTACTAGTTATGGAGAATGAAGACACGAACTGAATATTTCCTATAATGTCTTGACCTGGGTAATAATGCGCTAGACGAGTATTGATTTGTGTTGTTGAGGTTTGTTATCAATTAGTGCACCTTGCCTACTGAATGAAGATTTGCCTACACACAACATCCTTTTCAAGAGCAAATGAAAAGTATTGATTTTGTGTGTTTAATAGCATTGCATTATCAGCCTCACAAGCCTAATGCTTTCACACAGCCCCATATTTAAACTCCATGCAGACCAAAGCATTTTGTTGTGATTGAGTTCCATATGGCTAAAGGTATTTGCTAAATATAACATGCTGTTACTGCTGTTTACGTGGTCTGTCTTGCTGTGCAAAACAGGACTAATATCTGCATCCCAGTTTTTCTTGTTTTCTTCCAACAATTGACTGCAAAAAGCTGTCTAATTCTTTGACTTGAGCGTATGATATCTTGTCAAGCAATCAGAACCCACTACCATACTCCTTCTTGTTTAATTCTTTTCCAACCATTGTCTGGTAATGCCTATCACACACCTATTCTTTTTCATGTTAAATGAGGCCCTCTTCCCCACCCTAGTTTGGTACTACTGTTACCTCTCTTCCTTCTCCAACCTCTTCCCCACCCTAGTCTGGTAGAACTTTTACCGCTCTTCCTTCTCCAACCTCTTCTCCACCCTAGTCTGGTAGAACCTTTACCGCTCTTCCTTCTCCAACCTCTTCCCCACCCTAGTCTGGTAGGTCCTTTACCACTCTTCCTTCTCCAACCACTTCCCCACCCTAGTCTGGTAGGATCTTTACCTCCCTTCCTTCTGCACGCTCTTTCCCATTCTAGTCTGGTAGGACCTTTACCACTCTTCCTTCTCCAACCTCTTCCCCACCCTAGTCTGGTAGGTCCTTTACCACTCTTCCTTCTCCAACCACTTCCCCACCCTAGTCTGGTAGGATCTTTACCTCTCTTCCTTCTGCACGCTCTTTCCCATTCTAGTCTGGTAGGACCTTTACTTCTCTTCCTTCTGCCCCTTCTTTCCCATTCTAGTCTGGTAGGACCTTTACCTCTCTTCCGTCTGCAACCTCTTCCCCACCCTAGTCTAGTAGGACCTTTACCTCTCTTCCTTCTGCACACTCTTTCCCATTCTAATCTGGTAGGACCTTTACCTCCCTTCCTTCTGCACCTTCTTTCCCATTCTAGTCTGGTAGAACCTTAACCTCTCTTGCTTCTGCATGCTCTTTCCCATCCTAGTCTGGTAGGACCTTTACTTCTCTTCCTTCTGCACCTTCTTTCCCATTCTAATCTGGTAGGACCTTAACCTTTCTTCCTTCTGCACCTTCTTTCCCAATCTAGTCTGGTAGGACCTTAACCTCTCTTGCTTCTGCATGCTCTTTCCCATTCTAGTCTGGCAGGACCTTTACCTCCCTTCCTTCTGCACCTACTTTCCCATCCTAGTCTGGTAGGACCTTTACCACTCTTCTCTCTGCATCCTTTTCCCCACTCTAGACTGGTAGGACCTTTACCTCCCTTCCTTCTGCATCCTTTTCCCCACTCTAGTCTGGTAGGACCTTTACCACTCTTCTCTCTGCATCCTTTTCCCCACTCTAGACTGGTAGGACCTTTACCACTCTTCTCTCTGCATCCTTTTCCCGCCTCTAGTCTGGTAGAACCTTTACCCCTCATCGTGGTAACCCCTCTTTCCTTTTTCTTGTCTTACTTGTCTGGATAAGGCTTTTTTCACTTTTACCAAATAATTTTCCTGGTAACGTGCATTATTTCTGACCATTCTAGTCATCTGATCACGTGGCTTCCTCAACAACACTCAATTTTTGTCTGGCAACACTAGCCCTCTTTCTCCCAAGCACACCCAATCCCATGTCTGACATTACACATCAGCCCATGCTCCTAATTCCAGGTTTTTCCAAAAATAAAAGCCGATCAGTCCCGAAACAAAGACCCCCTCCACTCCTAGCTGGGAAAGGTAACCTGCTACCTATTGACCAACAGACACAAGTAAGAGAGGAGGTCAATATTGTTATTCAGGGATTGACCCGTAACAGTGACTGGAGGCAATGGACAACATACACCAGCTGATCAGACCAGTGTCATTGACATGAGATCTCAACCTTTCCTGGAGACATGGATGTTCCATCTCTCATGTTACCATACTGTTTGCCTCAAACACAGATGTGGCAAGAGATGTGTTCAGTCTTATATCCCTACTGTTTCTAATAGTGAACTAACAGTTGGAATACTGTCTGTTCTGGATTTGGAATGTGCCCAGACAAACATCTGCCTCATGTTGTGTTACAGATGATGCAGTTACACATATAAATAATCAGCATTGCCCTGTCACAGCTCAGGGGTGTAACAGTTCAGTGACAGGTCAGTGTCACTTAGCTGTCACCAGGACAAAGCAGAGTGACACACAGTGTCACAGGCCATGTCAGCATTCAACAGTATGCTGTGTCACGGCCATGTCAGCATTCAACAGTATGCTGTGTCACGGCCATGTCAGCATTCAACAGTATGCTGTGTCACGGCCATGTCAGTGTTGAGCAGTGTTACTTTCCAACAGTATAACTGTTTAACTTACACTATGTCATTGTGGCAGCCATAAGATTTCTGTGTCATGAGCTGGAATTTGAACCATGGAACGTCTGATCTGAGGTCGGATGCCTCGTCCACATGGCCAAAGAGTTAAAGTTAACCTCATCGGCAAAGTTAAGGTTGCTTCTGTGGGATGACTCCAGGCCCGTTCCCAAGGCTCATAGTAGGATACTGAGACTTATTTGCCTCAAATACTATGAATATTGGTCAGCCCACATAAAGGGGCCAATATAGTAGTAATACTATTTTTGAATCCCTTCTGATCCAAGGTTAGATCCAAGGTTAGACACCTTGTATCACATGAAGAAAGAGGTTAACCACTTAAACAAGTTGGTAAGGTTAGAATATCCTATGTGGGATGACTCCATGCCCTGATGCATAATCATTCAGTATGACAGGTCATGTCACAGTTGAGCAGTGTCACAACTGAACTTACCCAGTGTCACATATCACCTCAACGCAGTATGACAGGGCATGTCACAGTTGAGCAATGTCACAACTGAACTAACCCAGTGTCACATATCAGCTTGTCGTAGTGTAACAGGTCATGTCACAGTTGAGCAATGTCACAACTGAACTTACTCAGTGTCAAATATCACCTCGATGCAGTATGACAGGTCATGTCACAGCTGAGCAATGTCACAACTGAACTTACCCAGTGTCAAATATCACCTCGACGCAGTATGACAGGTCATGTCACATTGGAGCAATGTCACAACTGAACTTACCCATTGTCAAATATCACCTCGATGCAGTATGACAGGTCATGTCACAGTCCAGCTTGATGTAGATTCACAGTCCACAGGAATATTGCTTGGCACTGATATTGCACTAAACTGCATTGGCAGTAGACTCACAATCAACCAATATTTCCAGTCTTGCATGGAAATGGAAATATTTTCATATGGAGCACCGACACATTCTCATACAATCCGAAGTTCAACCAAAGTAACATCAAATTGCATCGCTGCAACAGTTTCACACATAAGTTTTAATTTAATTTCTAAATTTAAAATGTGAGGACATTGCACGGTAGACTAACATTTAGTCTCTGAAATCTTATATTACACAATATCCTTCTTGACTCTAAAAATAAAAAAAATTTCCCTATGCTGATTTCAGAATAGAGCTAGCTTGAGCTGGCTAGACTTGCTTTTTGCTTTTTCTAGATTATAAATTTTTCATAAAATATATATATTCCACGGTCATGGTGCAGGACTAATTGCACGGGTGAACCATGTAATACAATTCTCTTAGTATTCTTTTGCATATTTGCAAACCTTCTCCTTAATGCTGTGGTATTAATACTAACAAGATTAGGTACCACAGGGTGACTGGTAATATTTGATAAGAACTTTCATATGTCTTGCAGAGTATATTTCTGGACACATCACAGGATGATTCTCCTGGAATGGTGTTACCAGTCATGGACACCTATCAAAGTATACACAACATAACACTGGCGGCAGGGCCTGGTGGTAATCGTGTTAGCCCATAGTGCCTTACATTGCAAGAGAGGTCATACTTGGACACATGGCTCCACAAGGTTTAAAACAAAAAATGTTGATTTCATTGACTTAAGGCAAAAGTATTTATTTTGGTTAATATTCGAACATACAGGACAGATGATTTTAAAATGTTTTTAATGTTGATTTGAGGTTACTAACCTACAACATGCTTTTTAAATATCATGTTTTACAATGTAAACACAACAATTATTTTCTTATAGTTGCACATGGTAGGTTCATATATTATGAAACAAGACAAAAATCCACCAATTTAAAAAGGCTTTGCTACATATATTTCTAATGTTAAATGTGACTGCAAATAAAGATACTAAAGAACTGAGAAACAACCAATGCTTTCACATGAACTAAAAGTGATACTTCTGAGAGTGACAAGCTTCTGTTACAGTGATGTTCACAAATAAGTAACCAATCACTCCTCCAACACAACAAAACACCCTGTTAATGCTACAGTCAATCAAATAACTAGAAATTCCCACTGTTCAAACACCCTGAATGCTTGGTAAACATACTCTTCAATTGTCTGACAACATCAAGAAGAATTTCTAAGTATTCTAGACCACTCAGCAAGACATAGATCCCCTATGATATTTTTACCAGTTCAGAGATCAAGAACCGTACTCAGAGGATCTGTCAATGTTTCAGAAATAGATTTCAAGTTCAAAAGTAGCTTTTTCAGTAAAACATTTATGAGTTGAAAGAGAATATCTTTCTCTTTAAAATGAATGAGTCCCACTTGAAATATTTCATAGAAAAGCATTTCCTCGCACGGCTCTATTTTCAATCTGATCTGTCAAGATTGAACAAAATCACAGCATTATTGTGCTAAAAAACACAGCTCCTACTTTAGATTTTAGAAACATGGTTCTTCCAGTTCTTTCTGAAGTTAAGGAACTTTTGAAAATAATTCCACTGGATCACATTATCAAGATATATTAGTCATCAAAAGTACAATGGTACAGATGTCAAACTATTTCTCCTTTAACTAGATTGTGCTTCCAACTAACTAGTAACTTCGTCATCAAACAGCCTAGGAAACCCAGTACAAATATATCTATTTCTGTTTTGGGCTGAACAAACCAAGAACATATATCTTTCCTCTTGAAACAATTCTAGGAATCAAAACAGTAACATATATTTTTTACACAGACAAAACATTTGACAAACATATGACATGCTCCTACCATAATTAATATTTTATTTTTAATATTATTGTTTCAGATGCATCAATCATTAAATTTGTTTAAATTTATTAAAAAGTCATAAACTTGAAAAGGAAAGAAAAGGAATTTAATATAGTACATTTTAACTGATCCCATTTTTAATTGCTTTTACAAATATTCCTGCCTTAAGTATATTAGATTCTGTGTACATACAATTCGTGTATTCCCCTATATATCTGGACAACTGATCCATTGAAATTGACTTACAGAACTTGGCGCTACGGGAATTAGTGCAACATAATTATTCAAATATGTATACCGTACGTAATTCATAAGAGTCAGATCCCTGACTAACCCTTGATAAGGTAAACAAGCTGAACAAACACTGTTAATTTCCTGGAAAACCCAAGAGGCTATATTCAAATACTACAAAATTGACATGGCTCATTGTTACAATAAACGAATATAAATTCTTCATTTAGACCAAACATGTCTCTATTCCTCTACCCAGATTTGCAAACACAGTCATCACAGCTTCTTGATGACAATGCAATGTACAATGATGAATTGCTTCCAAGTGTCAACTTCTATTGTTCATGTAGTATCATTGTCGAAACAAACCAAACGATGGATGTTTGAAACTGATCAATTATCAGTGATTTGCATGAGGCAGTTGGCATTTGCACACATCTCCCACCATTACCCCAAATCTCCAAGGCTTTTCATAATACTTGATCTTCTACATAGATGCTGATATCGGTTAACATCGTGTATCTCCTTCAAGTACAAAGGGCAACATGTCTACTCTAAAGTGTGATCATTTTGAAGTCAAGTGCTAAATTAATGATCATCATTGAAAAATATTCTGCTTTGATATATATCTACAAGCACTCAATGTCATGGAAAAGGAAACTATCGTTTATTGTGCTACTAACATGATGGAACTGACAATACTCGTCACATGAATGAAAATATTGTATTTCTCCCAATAGGTTGGATACAATTTTGATATATCTCTGGAGAGCCCTCGCAGTAAATTGACAGTACAATACTGTTGATCATCTTTATTGATAAATCTGGCACCATTGAACTGTGGTGAACTTCTTATCAATATTATATGATAAAAATTCAATGGCTGTTTACCAAGGACTAGGAAAAATTGCTCCAAATTAGCATCTAAGTTTGCTCCACTTTTCAATTTAAGCAATTTTTTCATCCACTTAAGCCATTCTATTGAGTTTACAAATAAACCCACCTAATATGAATTGAATAAGATGATTTTCCTCGATTCAAGACAGATATTTGTTTTTGTGTGCGTTGTTTGGCACAAAAATAGGCAAACAAAAATACTTTGAAAAAGTATTCTACCGGTAATTTAGTTTGTGAATGAAGAAATCCTTTAAAAATTAATTTCCCTTTCAAATGCTGTAAATCATACCACGGATTGAAAATGCTATGAAAATGCATTATTACATGTCTATGGAACGAATGCCTCTTTTAAAATGTTTTAATGTGCAAAAATGGTTTTGGGACAGCCTGAAATGCACTTAGTACACTTAAAATATTTAAAGAAATTTCAATTTCAGTTTTATGCTTTTAAACAATCACAGTATGATAGTACACAATATTCGGTGTCATTTTTACTTTTCAGGCATATTGTGTCCAGGTCAGTTGATATGACTATTTATCACCAGCATACTGATATCTCAACACTTACCACCAGATTCAAGGTGTCAATTTATGGTTTAACTACATTTTACAGGTAGAGGCGTCAATTGAGATCTGGTTGAATAAAGAATGAAGACAATGTTGAAATTGATTGAAATAAACATATACTGAAGATATAATTCTGCCTGTGATAAATGTGAAAATCCCTGGACACAACTGATATTGATTAGACAACTGAATATTATTCAAATGTATTGAAAAGGTGATTCATTTGAAATGAACATGGAATTTAGTTATATTTGGGAACTGCTGACAGATCCTTTCAATAACTAGGCAGATATTCATGTGAGAATAACATGGAAAATAATCAGAAAAGACTGTTCCAGTAACTCATTTGAAATGTACACGAAATGTTGTGTCTGTGTGTGACAGAACATTCCCATGATGCAAATGACATCAACAAGAATGATTTAGATGACAGCCTCACGTTGTCATTATCATTAATGACATATTTAATGAGCGTCTATTTGGAAACTGAAATGACAGATAATTGCTAAGGTCTAGCTGTGATGTATGTGTTGTCGTGTCCATCTCACCAGACAAACCTAATGCATGTGGCACGTTTACACAGTTCTCAAAACAGTCACTTTTCTCTTTTCAATTGAATGTATATCATATGAAACATACAAAATGTTGAAAAAAAACATCACTTCTGGTTAAAAGAATGCAAATTATAAACTGTACCTATGAAGTGTACATAAATAATTAATATATGAATAATGTTTATAAGTAATAAAACATGTTTGTAGTGGAATTATGAGATCGATTCACTGAAATTCCAAGTTCCAAGTTCACTGAGTTCCAAAATTCTCTTAATTTATTTATTAGAATCCATTTTACAGAGCATAACAAGTAAATGAGATCATCACTGCAATCATAATATTGTAAATTTAAACATTACTGACAAATCTCAATTTAATTTCACATATTTTTCAAGCAGCCCCTTTGCGAATTCCCATGACTGTCTATCAGTCTATGAAGATATAATCCCTTTCATTTTTTCAGTTCAAAATGACCACATCACCACAAATAAAATGTATCCCCTAATCTGTCTGGAATTTAAACATGCAACCTGCACAATATCAGCTGATGCCAAGAGAGTGATGTACATTTCACCCCACACAAACATCAAATTTGCAAACACACAATGCAAGACATAAAACATGTTGATTTCAGGGACCTCTGAGGGTGAACCTGTATGCATGGTGTCTGAAATAGGTAGGCAGCCACATCTTTCATTTGGGTTTTATTGATTGAGACTTCCTCCACATGTTCAGACTGAGAGGAAACTGGGTTACATATACCGTTCCCAGTCACTTACATTCTTGTGTGTTGTCAGTCAAGTAGCATATTGTGAAAATTGGAAGCTTTCAAGACTGTTGTTTGAGGATGCTCGTACTTGGGCTATAGCTAAATCATTGCTTGTATATTACATATTCATTTGATACTGACTTATGTTAAAAAATAATTATTGTTATGTATGGAAGTGCATTGTCAAGATGCATTTATGAACATTATAAATCATCAGTGTTTACAATCAGTGACCATACAGAAACTTCTAAAATATTGTCATGAAGGACAGGCCATTGTTGATTTCCAGAACCTGAAAGGACCTTCCAGTATGTGTTTGAACTCTTGGGAATAAAAAAATGCAAGAACTTTCTATTGAAATAAAGATGAAACATAATTTCTTAGTAAATGAAGAGGCGAGAAGGGGATCTGATTTCTGAAGAACAAAGGAGTTCACAAAAAAAGCAACAAAACATTTTTCACAATCATTGTACAATTCTGACTACATCATAAGCTCTCCAAAAGGTGAGCATATCCTGACCCAGAGTTGGCACCTGTCGCAAACACATGCAAAGGCAAATCAATTGTACCAGGATTCCAAAAACATTTGAAGAATTTTCAATAATACATGAATTCTACAATCATTTTGAACAAATGTTGCAACGACATGAATTCTAAAACTATCTAAAGAACATTTGCCAATACTAGGATTCAGAAACCACCAGAAGGTGATCGAGTGACTTGGTTTTAACATTGCTAAGAACAGTTTTTGGTCATATCAAAGCTTGTCAGATTACTGTTGGAGGAAGGCCTAAATTGATGCAGGTCTTAGACATTTACCACTTTGTTGAAACCAACAAGCATGGGTATAGTGCTGACAAATCTTGAAAGATATCCGGCAAACCGGGATTTGAACCCACAATTATAATTTTCCCAAGGAATGCCTGGGCCACCTGGGCCCCCTAGAATCATCTGAAAAACATTTGTCAATACAAGAATCCAAAACCATTGAAGAAAACTTGAGAATACTAGGATCATAGAGTGTTAAATAGAACATTGGCCACCTTTGACAATGCTAGGATTCTGAAAAAAACCCAGAATAACCTATTCCTATACTGTCATAACAATCATAACAGACAATACTTAGCTTCTGGTAGATAAGTTTCTAATCATCTAAAGACAAATGACAATTTAAAAAATTCTTTGACATGACATTTTTAAGTGAAATTTTTACCTCCTGACGAATAATACCAATGCACCAATACAAATGTTTCGAAAACCCAGACAAGTATAAATCATCTATGTATAGTGGATTCAGTGCCTGCCCAGTGAGAGGAATCCCAGTGTGAAAATGACACTTGAAAGTCAACTGTTTACCAGGAAACTAATTTTACAAATGCATCCCCAATAGAGTAGTATATTTTTATTTTGTTATAAATAAATAATATTGTAAAGGTCATACATTTTTTAAGTACTTCCAAATGTCACTTGACTGTCAACTATCTCACATATATCATTCATTCCTATTGTATCCTGAAAACCATTCATGTAGAATGTGATATTGAACAGCTTTGAAGTAAAACATAGATGTGTTTGATGATTTCATTGATTCTTCCTTTCTGTTTTTAAAACTTTTCAATGAACAAATCACTCATTACACATCCACAAAAATGTAGACGTATGTGATCCATCGTAATATATCTATTACTTTGAGGCAAATTTCATTGAATCATATAATCTTTATCAAATAAATCATTCCAGTTTTAAAGATAACCTTTCATTCATGAAGAGATTCATTTTCCTACACCTTCAGTCTTCAATTTGTATTTCTGATATAAAACTGAAGAAAACCGAAATTATTGATTCATAGTTGTGAATACTTTGTGCATTTGAAACAGATTTATCCAAAGACTAAATGCAGCATCTATGTTTAGATTAATGATTAACATTGCTATTATACAGCAGTTTGCAATCACTTTGTATGGATCTTCATACCTATTTTACCCCATTTAGAACACATTGCAAATAAACTCAGTAAATCCTTATCACAAAATCTATACACAGCAAACACATCCATTCACAAAATCAAATGCTTCTTCCATGTTTGAAATGCAAGCCTACGTAAATCATTATCTCCTGATGTGTTGTCTATTGCTTGTAACTATCATCATATGACCACTATCTACAGTCATACTGCCTTCATCAATTTCCAATGTGCCATCATGCATAGCTAACTGGAAAATCTCAATGTGACATGTTTGTCAGGCCATGGGCTCACAGTCCTTGCAAGTGTCAAGCATCAATAATTTCTATAAGAATCGTATGTGAACTCACTTTGCCAAATATACACTCAAAATTGACAGTGGTCTGTTTACAAGATAGGCACTGACGCCATTATCTCAGCATTGGGGAAAGAAATGAAGCATGAAATGTACACGCAGGGAAAATCCCAGAAGGCTCTGACCAGTCACAGGATGTCTTAGTCCTGCAGATTGTACTTCGTCTCAAAGGCACTGAGTAGAAGAAATCATTCACTGATAATCTGTCATTATGATGGTGGTCAATTGCTGCTAAAACAATCTGTTTGCAGAAAGCTTCACATTGCTGCTTGAGCAAAGTGTAGAAGAGGATTAAGCACTAAAAATGTCATTTCTTTATTGCTTTAGGAACCTAACATACAGACTCTGTTACTAACACTCAGAGATTGTGCCATTGGTGCCAAGAAAATGGTCCTTGAGACTGTATTAAATGACAAGTACTATATGACATAGAAATATGAAATAGTTTTAAAAATCACAATTTGATACTTGTATCACAACAAAATCTGTTAAAGTTTGAAATGGTGTAAGAGCGGCAAATTATACATCGTCATAAGACACCCGAAGCTTGTTAAACCCTATCTTTTTGTAGACACATTTAGAGAAAGTATGTTCTATTGCAATAGACAACACATAATTCCTGGAGGAACAATGAAACATGGCTTACTGTGGTTTTACCATTACCATTCCATCGGCGCCAAAGGATAACACTTTGCATAATATCTCTGGCTACAGTAGTTTGTGTGATAATGCTGCATTACAACAATGTAAAGTTCCTTATCTTTATTCAGATGTCTGAAATCTAGAACCAAACTTTATTCCCAAAGATTGGATGTACAAATTGATAAAAAAATGCAGCAATATTTCGAACAACTTTCACATTTGGAAAGCAGCTTTGAATTGAAGTTGCAATAAACGTGAAGTCGTTTATAAGTGAATGGTTCATGTCATAGAGGAAGTTAATACTCTCAATTTTGCCATGTACATTATGAGTGAATTGTGTAAATTTGCTCAGATGTCAAAACCTCTGACACAGCCTGCATGAGATAATCTGTTATTTGTTTTACCAGTGACCAAACAAGGGCGATAGCTGTGCTTGTGGAATTAACTGAACGGATTGATATGTAAATTTCCCTGTCTATCTTAGATGTATTATGGGTAATCCCTTTGGAAGAGCCTTAGTCAGGCATGATGACAAGCAGGACATGATTCGGAAAATATCGTTAGGTTAAAAGCTAATGACAACGAAAGTTTGATTTGTGCACGCTGTTCTCATATCAACAACACATTCTCATTTCAAATAATGCTTTTGTCAACATTTACAATGAGAAATACTAATGTCAAATAAGTGTATATCTGTACATTTTCAAAACACCCTGACAATAAGAGGTGAAGTGAGGTGAAATGGGATTTAACAATGCTATCAGGATTATATCACTCATATAGCGATGAGTAAGCATGTGCGTGTGACGGCTTGTACTAGCCGGAGTTATGCCGGTTTTATAGCGCAAGCCCATTGAGATACCATGCCGTAGTTTAACATGGATACGCCACTCAGACACATTATACTGACTCTGAGCCGACCAGTTCTTGTTTTATCTGCTTAAAGCCAAGCATCAGACAGGGTAAAAACAAGTACCATCTTTTAACATCTTTTGGTATGATGCAGCCAGGCTGTCGAACGACCTACTATCCACTCTCCAGACAATAGGAGACTATGTTGATTATGAAACTGACATGTCATTGACACTGAAATCCAGTTCAAGATCACACATGGCAATACACGATATGTTGTATGTCCATAAATACCAAAATGGAAGGCATACTAATATTAATCTTTATCAAATAGTAAGTATGCTAATATCACTTCTATGTGGTATGGGTGTTGTAAATGTGTAGTAATCAGTTTTAATCGTATTTTAAATATGCTGCTTATTGTCTACCTGTCAGTCTACATGAGTCATCTATCAGCTGATAATTGAAATAAACAAAGTGCAATAGAGAAGTTAAAAATAACAAGCTAATTACAAGTTCTGTTTATATAAACTTAATCAATACAATCACACTGAACTACACAACCTGTGTCAGTTGACATAAACAGACAGAACCATTGTACTTTCACTGTTGTCTTCACTGACATTTATCTTCCAGCGGATTTTTTTCATCATCTTCACCAAATAAAACTGTGGGTTGATGATGTTCGAGTTGAAACACTCACCTATATAAGTATGAAGGGTGTTGGATGGGTGTATGGATGTAGGTGAGGGATGGATAGATGGATAGGGAGGAAGGTAGTAAGGGAAGGACCAATGGACTGATGGATGCATGGCCAGACAGGAAGATGGAGAGATGTGGATGGTGGAGGGAGGGATGAATGGATGGATGAGAGGACAAATGAGATGAAAGAAGGATGAATGAATGGACAGATGGATGGATGGACAGATAGATAGGTTATGTGGTGGGATGGGCAGATGGATAGGGTATGTGGTGGGATGGGCAGATGGATAGGTTATGTGTTTGGATGGATGGATGGATGGATGGATGAGATCTTAAAGATGATAAGATAATATAAAACAAAAAGCCTCCCTTAACTGCCTGATAAAACACGCTACACTGCCTTGGAGCCATGATCAGGATGTCATGAAGTATCCTGGTGTAAATATTTTATTCCATCCCCAATCCCTTGTTTCCAGCAAACAGAGTTAAGTAAGACCCCTCAGCCTGCCCAGCATTGCCGTAATACGCAACTTCTAATCAGATTTTGGTTTGAATAGTTTTAAATATTAACAGAGCCTATGCCAATGATACAAGCTCTACAATGATGATTGGCCATGCAAAGGTCAGGGGAGCCTCCATAGAGTTCTATAGTAATCGATCACTTGGGTCGAATGCCTGACCCCTTCCATGGCTTATTTTAATTAGAATCAATAGAAACAATGTGGTGTTAGATTCACCAAGGTATCGGTGTTTTGGACAACGCCACCTATGACCTTCCAGATAATGAAATTGATTACACGGGGAGCCATTGTTCGTCTATATCCAAAATAGCATACATCTATTCTTCCAATGACTTTGACTTTGAAAGCTGATGTCAGGCTTTTGGAGAAATGCTGAGATTCTTAGCTGATTTGTCTTGCGTCATTTCAGTAGTGTATAGAATTACTTTCTACCCTGGCAGTAGGGTTTAGATGACTAATCGTCTTAACGCTTAATACAATCCAGTTCCCTATGATCTGATGATCAATATGGCAAAAACTCATTTGTTAAGACTACATGCCATATTTGTAGATGACGGATAAGGCTATAACATGTATAAGGTGTTGACAGGGCTTATAGATGAAGATGTTGTGTATACGTGAGGAATTTGATGATGATGACACTGGAAAGAAAGGCAAAATAATCAAAAAGAGAATAATAATAACACCCGTCATGCATCCCAGGAAGGCAATTGGAGTAAGATGATTGGTCTTATGCTGCTCTCATCAAACTCTCAGCAATATGAAATTTAAATTCGGTAAATAAAGGTGACCAAACCATTTCAATAATCATAAGAAATCACTGTTAAAAGCAGAGTCCATTATATGATTCCGACAATATCATAAGCATGTGTTTATGAATCACTATCAAATAGTGATGATATCAGGTGTCTGAGTAGGGGCGGTCGGGTAGCCTAGTGGTTAAAGCGTTCGCTTGTCACGCCGAAGACATGGGTTCGATTGCCGACATGGGTACAGTGTGTGAAGCCCATTTCTGGTGTCCCCCACTGTGATATTGCTGGAATATTGCTAAAAGCGGTGTAAAACCAAACTCACTCACTCAGGTGTCTGTGAACCAGGGATTCGGGATATTTTGTTGCCAATCGGACATTTGCATTTTGGTCAAGGCCTCTTCATATCTGAAGTGCTCGATGTTCATGCATGAATACCTAACAGGTTACCACAGTGAGAACACCATCAATGGGCTAGACATTGTACCCATACAGGGAACTGAACCTTGTGTTTTCGTCTGAAGAACCAACACCTAACCCACAAGCCCATCCACCAGCTGGAATTAGACCCTAGTGCATTAATCCATGTGGATGGAAACAATTGTCTGTTTATGCCAAAGAATCTCCTCATCTAGACCCTCTGTGTTAACACCAATAACACTGACAGGTATAACAACAGTGAAATGATGACAGAACCAAGAAGAAATAATAATGACAATCAATCATTAAAATAGTGTAGCACTGAACATTGTATCAAGTGATGGATGTCTGTAGCAGCAGAACTAATTGTAAAGTCAGAACAGAACATGAGACGTCGTATAATGGTCTCTGGTACACCCTACTTGCAGTATTTCTGCAGCATGTGTTCATCATTACTGCCTGTTGATACCCTAACCACGATGAACAGCATTAAAGACCAAGTCTGGAACACTAATTGAATGGTAAGATGAAGAGCAGCTATGTTATCCTGTGCATTGTGTTAAATTCTTCATCATTAATTCTATGCAAGAAAGTTCTTCAGCACATTTTAAGCACTGGTGGAATGTTTATGCCAAAATTGTAACATGAATAGAATTTAATGAGTATAAAAAAATCTTGTAGTTTTTAGAGCATAATTATGAAGCATATGTAAACAACTAATTATGTAGTAAAACATATGTTTATTGTAATGAGGTATATATTTTTAGAGTAAATTGACAAGTGAAATAAAGAAGCGACAGATCTTATCCTTCAAACATGGAAAATGGTGGACGTTGTAGAAAGAAATATGCTAATGAACCCAGACTGAACCAGAACAGTGGCACGGTGGCACAGAGTGGAGGTTGAGGCTGACATGTTCAAGGGCGAGAGCACAGGATTTCAAGGAGACAGGAACAAATACAATCATATATCAAAGGAACAGTCCATTGTCTTCTGATGAATCTCAGCTAAGGCATCAAATTCATGACAAAATAAAGGAAATGCCTTATGACGAATCACAGCGATGGCATTCCAATTCATGATAAAATATAGGAAATGCCTCATGATGAATCTCAGAGAAGGCATCAAATTCATAACAATATCAAAGGAGTCATGTAATGTCTTATGATAAATCTAAACTCATTCAACTCCTCAGGACGAATGAAAACCGGTGATTTATGGAGAGAAATTGAGCTATTTTAAAGACAATTATTAATATAAAGTAAAGAGGTCATTAAGTCAGCAAGGACAAATCACTGATCATATGAAAGGCACCCAACAATATATAACAATGTTTGGAGGAATCTGCAGCAGTCTGATATTTATTAAGGATATAGAGAGACAGATAAACAAAGCCTTGTAGGTCAGATCAAACCTTCGTTGATGTGCTCCAATAGATCATTAGTCACCTAGTTAATTTGCTCCATACTAAGTAGCATTATTACTGTGATCTGTAACTGGGACAATACAAGACACATATCTCATTGACACGTCTGTTGCTGGAAACAACATTTCATTTCTAATATGTCATTTCATCATCTGTCATTTAGAAATACCAAACAAATTTGTAATGTTCTGGTTGCTTTGTCCTTCCGAAAGTGTGCCAATGCAGAGAAGATTCCTGAAACTATATTCTTCTTGTATATGAGATGCTTGGATGCAAGATGTCATTCCAAATCTGTTATTTCAGGTGTCATCTATCAGGTGAGGTGAAATGGGGTTTAACGTCGCGTCCAAGATTATTGCACTTATATAGCGACTTGCATGTACGTGTATGTGTTTGTGTGGCTGCTTGTTCTAGTCCGGACTAATGCCGATTTATAGTGCTAGCTCACTGAGATACCACGCCGCAGTTTAACATGAATACCCCACTCAGACACAGTATACTGACTCCGAGCCGACCAGTCCTTGTTTTAGCCCCTTAATGCCGAGCACCAGACAGGGTTACAACAAGTACCATCTTTTAACGTCTTTTGGTATGACGCGGCCGGGGATCGAACCCCGGACCTTCCGCTCTCCTGGCGGACGCTCTACACGGAGGCGGTCTCATCTATCAGGACAGAACCATCTTTTTCTGTTCTGGTTGATCTGTCATTTAGGAAATGTGTCAAAGAGGTTCCTGAAACTTCTTCTTGTAGAACGTCACCGTGGCTTAGTGGTAGAGTATTTGCCAAGAGAGCAGAAAGTCCTGGGTTTGATCCCCGGCCCGTCATACCAAAAGACTTTCAAAAATGGTACTTGTGGTTACCCTGGCTCTCAGCATTAAGGGGCTAAAACAGGGACTGGTCGGCTCGGAGTCAGTATACTGTGTCTGAGTGGGGTATTCATGTTAAACTGCTGCATGGTATCTCAGTGCGCTAGCACTATAAATCAGCATAAGTCAGGACTAGCAGCCACAAACACACACATGCATGCACATTGCTATATAAGTGCAATATTCTTGGACGCGACGTTAAACCCCATTTTACCTCACCTTCTTCTTGTAAGAGACACTTTTGGTGGAGAAGAGTTTCTTGGTGCTCAAAGTTTCAACTGTCAACAACCTTCCTCACCATCTACTAAGGTGAAGGTCAGCCTAGCACAACAGCGGTTATTACTCCTATAATTAGGTTTTGACCATGAGGATAGCCTCTAGTGGCTGTGTCAATGTAGTTAGCGTGAATACTCTATGTATAAAGACTTTCTTAAGAGGGTGGTAGCTTGAAATGAATGAGAATCATGAGTGAAATAAACAACACTGTTTCTTACCCATAGATTACTGACACATTGTTAGGTACCAAAGTGCTAGGCAGATTAGATTACAACAAACACATCTGGAGGTCTGGACAATGAATGCATAAATCTCAGTTTTAAACAAGAATGCCATGATGATGATGATGATGATGATGATGATGATGATGACAGTGCATGGCAGGCAGTTAACCAATAAAAAGACTGCTCTAAGATCAACTTATGTAACTGATTGAAAGACAGCTACTGAAACAACTGGGGTGCAAAATATTCACAACAAAGTGCAGCCATTATCATTGTCCATGCAGAACTGCCCATGTACATTCACTTTCAACATACAGAAGTCAGATATGCTGCACTGAATGCTGTTGCTTACACCTTGATGCTTATTGGCTGATTGGAAAGTTGACCTGGTTTGTCAGATCTTGATTGAGAGAGGTATCAAATGAGAAAATCTTTAATGCGATTGTCTCAAAAGCATTATTTCATTCTTATCATTATTGCCCATCAGTAATAACTATTATATACTATATATTAATAACTGAAATGACAAAACCACAAACATCAAATCATTTCCTTTGACAAATTTTCTTTGAAAGATGTAGCTCTCACCAACAACACAAGATCATAAGGCTACAAGTTATTGCTAAACTATGCAAGAATGCAATATTTGAGAATCATTTGATGGCTCAAACTTTGCCGCACAAACATTCAGACATTGTTATGCTGACTGAGTCGTACAGAGCTCGGCTGATTTTTATCCGGCACGATGGCTTAACATTACGGAAGGCCTTCAAGGACTCTTACCCAGCATTCTGTTATTGGCTTGGCCATAAAATATTTATGCAGTTACGGCAAGCTTAAGTAAGATGCCTGCAGTAGGAAGTTTTTATGCAGTTTGACATCACAGGGTCTTATAAAAAAAGATCAGTGTACTGAAACTTAGAGTCAGCAACATCAGCTGATCCTGAAGATCATGAAACGTCTTCTCCTTACTGATTGTCAGTCAGATCAGCCCTTTGTGTTTCTTGAGAGTTGCGTCCAACATTTTATTTATAATTTCCTCAAAAAGGCAATTTATGTTCTAATTTTGACACTGATTATTGCTGTTGGTTCGAGCTATTTCTTCCCTAATCAGCAAATATTTAAAGACAAACATAGATTGGATCCTGAAGTTTGAGACCAGATGAAAGAATTAAGAAGAAAGAATTGATCGATTCTGTATGGTATTACTTCTTTGATTCCAGATAAAATAGTTTAGTTATGGTTGATACTGAGACATAGAATAGGTTAGGTAGAAGAAGAATTATGAAGTCAAATCATTTCTATCATTTAATATGCCTATGGTAGATTCAAACAGGGAATTGAAATATTATAGAGATAGATTTTCAGATCAGCTGACATGTTGAAACAAATAAATTGAGTTAATAAACATAAAAATAGAAATGTGAAAATGCACATGAGTGTATGTTACATGGTAAGAGCAAGAAATTTTTATTTTTTTTGTCCAGTGAACAGTCTCAGAAATAGGATAATAAACTGTCTGACTGTCAAAGAAATTAATTACAGAAAAAAACTTGGAGTTGCAGCAAATAGCAGAGCAGAACTATATCAAACCACACATGAGAAGAAGCTATTTCAGATGCATGTACATGGTTGCCAATCATTCCCTAAGTGATGAAGAAATACAGGTGAAACATACATCAATTAACAAACATGGACAGCATCAGCATTGTACCATGCGAAAATACTACATCAATACTGAAGCTATCTGCAGTTGTATTTTACTTGACTTGAATTTATAAATGTGGATTATATTCAACAACAGGTCACCTATAAGAGCTTTGTTTTGGCTTGACCAATATATATCATTTGAGTTGAAAATATAATTCCAATCTCCTGACAGTTATGCATCATAAACATCAACAGTTGTAAAATATTGTCAGAATGTATTTTTCTATAATTCCATGAAATAGTGTCAGTATAATTTGATTATCTGATTCAAATGTCTAGATGTTTGAAATTGTCATTTTTTGTCAGGTTCCAATAACAGATTCAGGTTATCACTTCACAGGACATTTCTTAATGGGTATATCTTATTCTTATGAACATTAGGTCATGGGTATATTTGTTCAATATCCACAGACGGATACGGGTGCCTGTTTCTCCAGTTTCTGCAGGGTGGACACAGATATCAGTTAATGCAGTTTGTGCAGAATGGACATACATATCTATTTCTCGAATTTCTGCAGGATACAGATATCTGTTTTTCTCGGATTCTGCAGAATAGATGCAGAGATCTGTTTCTCATGTCCCTACATGGACATACAGATATGTTTCTCATGTATGCGCGGCATGGATACAAAGATCTGTTCTTCATCAGGAAAACAGAGATGTTTCTCATGTCCCTGCCACAGGGATACAGAGGTCGGTTCTGCGTTTCTGAAGACGGGTTAACATGGTCTGTTTCTTATGTCTCTGTCATAGAGGTACAGAGATCTGTCTTTGTGTTTCTGTAGATGGGTTAACATGGTCTGTTTCTTATGTCTCTGCCATAGGGGTAGAGAGGTCTGTTTTGTGTTTCTGAAGGGGGGTTAACATGGTCTGTTTCTTATGTCTCTGCCATAGGGGTACAGAGGTCTGTTTTGTGCGTCTGGAGAGGGGTTAACATGGTCTGTTTCTTATGTCTCTGCGGGGTACAGAGGTCTGTTTTTGTGTTTCTGAAGGGGGGTTAACACGGTCTGTTTCTTATGTCTCTGCCATAGGGGTACAGAGGTCTGTTTTGTGCATCTGGAGAGGGGTTAACATGGTCTGTTTCTTATGTCTCTGCCATAGGGGTACAGAGGTCTGTTTTTGTGTTTCTGAAGGGGGGTTAACATGGTCTGTTTCTTATGTCTCTGCCACAGGAGGACAGAGGTCTGTTTTGTGTTTCTGGAGAGGGGTTAACATGGTCTATTTCCTATGTCTCTGCCATAGGGGTACAGAGGTCTGTCTTTGTGTTCCTGAAGGGGGGTTAACACGGTCTGTTTCTTATGTCTCTGCCATAGGGGTACAGAGGTCTGTTTTTGTGTTTCTGAAGGGGGGTTAACATGGTCTGTTTCTTATGTCTCTGCCACAGGAGGACAGAGGTCTGTTTTGTGTTTCTGGAGAGGGGTTAACATGGTCTATTTCCTATGTCTCTGCCACAGGGGTACAGAGGTCTGTTTTGTGTTCCTGAAGGGGGGTTAACATGGTCTGTTTCTTATGTCTCCGCCATAGGGGTACAGAGGTCTGTTTTGTGTTCCTGAAGGGGGGTTAACATGGTCTATTTCCTATGTCTCTGCCACAGGGGTACAGAGGTCTGTCTTTGTGTTCCTGAAGGGGGGTTAACATGGTCTGTTTCTTATGTCTCTGCCACATGTGTATAGAGATCTGTTTTTGTGTTTCTAATCTGAAGAGGGGTTCACAGTTATTTTTCTCATGTCCCTGCCACATGGACACTGAGGCTCGTAATTGTGTTTCTGAAGAGGAGTTAACATGCCCGTTTCTTCAAAAGGAACATGCAGATACTTTCTCACATCTCTGTGACAGTGAAACAGAGATATGCTTCTCATGTTTTTGCAACATATATACCTATTAAGACATTAAATGGTAAACATTAACCTAAACAATATCTAATTAATTTCATGAAGTCGTATTATCATTCCACATAAACAAACTTCTCATTTACTCACAAAACTAGTGTAAGAAATTCTAGAAAAGACATGGTGCATATTTCAGATGTAAGCCTGTTTTTTCATCATTTGACATCTACAACATGCACATTTCAATGTAGAGAGCCATAACTGAAAGCGTGGGTCTCAAGCGCTAGCAGACATGAGGGTTTTGCTCTCAGACAGGATGCATACACCAATAGGACCTATTCCATTGATTTTGTGGAACCAGGGCACTTTGACCCTTTGTCCCACGATGCTAACTTCATCTCATATCAGCTGTAGACCCCTCCTGACCAATCTATTTCATTACCCAGATGTCCTTAGACCATTGTCTGTTATCCTAAGTTGCCATTAGGTCACAACTTCAATGTTTTTATTCTACCGTCTACCAAGTGTGGCTGTTTGTTTGACAGAGGAGGAAAGTAGGATTAATTTGCATGCTTACACACAATACATCAAAAAGTGTGTGCATGAAAAATTTATAATTTTGAAAAACATTTAGGAGAAGAAACGACTTTTATTTACATTAACAGACAAGTTACCAGTTAGCAAATAAATACTGAAAACATATATCAATTTTTCAGATTGTTATCTCACCATCACCATTTCTAATCCAGGACAATTCTAACCTATTCTGAAAATAAAACCTGTGTGAACTTTGTCCCTACATCTATACTACCTACATGAAATAAAAGCATACATATTAAATATGGTTAGGGAAATGTCCTATTTTCCTATCAAGTTTATAATCATTCCAAAGCCTATATATTTTATATTCAAGAATTGTAAGAGGAACATATGATATTAATCCTTTGTACACTTATATGTCACCATCAGCTATGATGTAAATATACACTGCTGTCAAAATGTACGTCAATAGGTACCAGTGGTGAAATAGGCAGGCGTCAATTTCACAAATTTGAATACAATAGTAACTTCAGTTATACCCCCTCCCCGACATTACACAACATGTGGCCTTTTAGAAAATATTGATAGATGTGCAAACATATTAGAATGTTCTTGAATGCATAAGCAGTTATTAAACATTATATACATAAGATGTTCAAAGGGCAAGTGGACACAAGTGATATTTGGAATACTTAGAGGAATTCTAAAAAAATAGCAAGCGACTTTGTTTCTTAGTCATTTTTTGCAATAATCCAGCCATATTACAGTGGGGAAACTGAGAATAGGCTTAACGTGTTGTGTCAACATGGGCAGTTGAACCTGGATCTTCTGCATGACGAGTCAACACTTTAACCACTGGGCTACCCCTAAGCACCCTTACAAATAAAAAATATTGTGATACAAAAAATACTTTAATTATGTTCATGAACATTTGTATGGCACATATTGTGGTCAATCATTGTATCAACAGCTATCACTGATTTCAGAACTGATGAAATGAAATGAAAACCTTTTGTATACCTTACAAGATATTGTTCCATAGCATTTGAGTGACACAGGGGCGTACAAAAACTAGGAATGCTACAAGCCAAATAATGCAGAGGTCCACAATGCAGAGGTTCAGACTAACAGGGTTTCAGTGTTTTTGCAATTCACTGAAACAGAAACATGAAATGTTTCAGGAATTGGCATCCACTTTACACTCAGCATAGTATATGAAATGTACATTGTGTCTCCAGATATTTAATACCTAGTCTATTAGCTGTGTTGTGAAATTTATGAGTGCACATTTTGCTAGTGTCAAAAACATTCGAATGTTCTAAATTATCAAAATAAAATATTGCATAATCACATTACCAAGGTTGTATGATACTGCACAGTATGAAAATTCAAAATATCATATACTAAAATGAAATGACAGTGAGATAGAGTTTGGAAACATATTTCAAAATGCAAATGACACTAAATTTGCATTTCAAATTTTCTGATAGGCTAATTTATCTACCATAAGAGTAACTGAAATCAAAGGTCACAAGTGAAATACATGGCAAAATCATGTTTTAATTATTGTGCAATGGATGATAATATTGCACATATACCTTATTAGACATATATGTATGTTATGCAAATACACTTGATCACTTGAAATTAACAACACTCCACAAACCAGTAGTGCCTGCAATGCATGGAATGAATATTCATGATCTCATCAATATTAATTTTGTATCTTGATGGTATAGCCTCAGTCTTGTGTTTAGTAGGGTCACTGTGTAAGCTGGATGGTGGAAAATCAGTACGAGCTACAGGAAAACTTGGAATCCTTGGCAACACATTTCAAATCTTTCCAGATATTTATCGATTTGATGTTTACAGTTAGGGCTGACAGGATGCCATGGTCTTAAGACGTTTTTCAACACATTGATTGTGCTTTCAAATGTCACACTCTTTCAAGTAAGAAACAATAAATAAGTTTAGATACTCCTACAGATTTGGGATCATATGAACACTCATGATTCCATATCTGAAAATATCATCACCAGTCTGCAAAAGTTCCATTTTCAACAATCAATGCATTAGACTCCAATTGGCTCTATAGGCAGCCAGTTTCATACACAATGCACTTCAGATAGCATTTGTTCATTGAGAGAAATATACACGATATTGATTGATATTGACGAGTTGTGGATTGCTGTTTTCATTCAAAGGCTTCAGCAAGTAGCAATAATCCACAAGAGGAAGGTAATGGGTATTTATCTTAAAGGAGTAATCATCCCAGAATTAAAGTCTCTCTCATCTCTACAATCTGACTAGTCCAAACATTAACCCTCACACTATCTAATGAGTGGAAATGTGTCCAATTTTTGTTATAAATGTCCTGAAGCTAACTGCACATTTCAGTAATATACATTGGATACATTGAAGATTTTTCTAAACTCAGTTGTGAGGTAAAAATATGTCTACAAATTTGTAGGAAGGAGTGACTCATAGGTTCTCCCAAAACAGGAACTTGCTATAAAAAACCCAGTCCATTTAACCAGGAACGGATCAGTCTATTCAACCAAAATCAATCATCACTTATTTGGGAAAAGTGTCTTTATGGGGATATTTAAAGTACAATTGCATTGAAATATGTCTGATGATATGTTGCAGGTTTTAAAAAAATATAAAATAGAGCCTTTTTCTAGGATGTTCTACTCTTACTGACTTTGTATAAGATGGAAGAAATGCACACACTATTGCTAAGAATTAGAATTCTGGGAAAATGCATATACAATATTTTGAATAATGGATACCATTTATAATTCAATTAAATGGAGAAATATTGGCCAAAATAGTATTTTCCCTATGGTTGCCATGGAAACAAAAGTGTCCTTTGGATCAGAACTTGATAGAATTTTGGCATCATCCACACAGTTTCAGGTTCATTGTCTTTGTGGCATTGTGGAAAAGTTGAAACAAAAAATAAATTAAACAATTTTTTAAGCATTGCAAAAGAAAAACATGTTGAAAGTCTGTAAAAAATCACAGTAAATGAAACATCAGAAACTATATGTGTTGTATAACATGCACTACTTTCACGCCCAATTTCATCATATTATCCACTTAAATTGAAGACCGTTGCCCAAAGCATTAATAATATGGTTGCCATGGAAACAAAATTAAACTTTGGATGAGAACAATTTGAACAAACTTGAGGGAGACCATTCCTGGCTTCAACAACGTCTGCTCTATCACTGGGAAGAAGCCCTTTCAAATGTGAAATTATTACTGGAATTTTTCAAAATGTTGAAAAAGTAAACATTGATGTGTTTGATGACTTCAGCACCCTATTGGTCAAGAATATCCACACAAAAGTTCAGTTCAGTCCATCATGCAGTTCTGTAGAAGAATGTAAAGTCTGAAAAGAGCATGTCCAGAGTTGAAGAGCATGACAAGCTAAAAATATACTCTCTATAAACTTTCTCAGAAATCTGTACTTTGTTATGAGGTATAGATCCTCACATATGTAGTAATTGGAAACAGCACATGTTGTTTATTTCCATTACCAATATCAAATATGCCATCTGTAAATAATCAAAATGATAAGTATGAAAATAAAAATTGCAATGTCCTTTTTGACATTTAAGCTCCATTGCCTGAGGTTTCATTTTCCATTTTTATGCACAGATGAAGTTCACCTTGGTAAAATAGCTGTAAAATCATTGGAAATATGTTCTGTAAGGGACACCAGTAACAAATGTTTCCTTTAAAAGTACAGAATCTATGACTCATCTGATGAAATGTATTCAGCATGAAACATGTCAATGAATAGGTCCCCAGCAACCAATGCTTGTTGAGACCCGTGAAGATCCGGGATAGAATAGGTCTTCAGCAACCCATGCTTGCTGTAAAAGGCGACTATGCTTGTCGTAAAAGGCGACTAACGGGATCTGGTGGTCAGGCTCGCTGACTTGGTTGAAGCCTGTCATTGGTCCCAATTGCGTGGATCAATGCGCATGATGTCAATCACTGGATTGTCTGGTCCAGACTCGATTATTTACAGACCGCTGTCATATAGCTGGAATATTGCTGAGTGCAGCGTTAAACAACAAACCAACCAACCAACCAACTATGCTGGTTGAAATAGGTGACCAATGGATCAAGTGGTCAGACTCAGTGACTTGGATGACGTGTGTTATCATACCCTGATGATGATGATCGTTGCTCAGAATATCAATCACTGGGCCATCTTGGGTTGACATGATTATTTACAGGTCACCACCATATTGCTTGAATATTGCTTAGTGTTGTGTTAAACAACATAAAAACAAAGAATTTCAGGATATAGATTTCAATATGTAATTTTATTATCACCTGAATAATAATAATTCTTTCCAGATAGATTAATGTAAGGGCATCGCAATGTTTCAAACTGGTCTAAAACATTAGCCTGTTTAGAGTACTTCTTTTAAATGGAAAACAATGTTTGTGAAAGAGTATTCAGTTCTACAAAGGTCGAATGTTAGGTTCATTTCAAACAGTGGCTATAACATATAAACAGACATTGGTCAATATTCAAATTAGCTTTAATAGCAATATGAACCATGTCATTATCAGTTTAGAATTATGAATATTAATGTGGCATGATACACACTCATGTTGAGTTGTAGAAGAACACATTTTCCATAAATATCATTTGGGCATCAACATCATTGTCATTATTTATTAATATCAGGGAAGTAGTTTGAAAAGAGTTCAAAGATATATGTTACAGAAGAGCTGTGAATATAACTTGCTGCATGGTCAATATATAAAGGAGGGATTAAACCAATGGCTGTAAGAAGGAAGTAGCAGGATTATAAGATTAAGTTGGTTTAGATTAATCCTTTGGAGATTATTAATGACAGGACTGCATGTGGTATAATTGCATGCATGTTTAACTAATATTGATATGGGCCATACCTGTACTCATATGCTATGTATAATTCTACACTAGGCCAGGTGAAATGTACATAATTACTGGTCAATATCAGCCATATGACATGTCCTGTCATTTAGGGTTTTGGTGTACATAGGTGTATATAGTTAACACTTTAAAAATAAGACATCCTGTATGCCCACTCTGTCATATTGAGATTACAATAAGCTTAAGCGCAGCTGATGTTTATCATGTGATGACAAGGTTGTCAATATATGTGTTATTATCAAAATCTATGTGTTTTCATGTCAAGAATATAAAGTCGTGAGAAAATGATAATATGAATATTGAGTGCTATTTCAAACGTGAGAGACCATTGGAGAAGAAATTTGTTATTATATGGCCCTATATTGGGAAAAAAATACATAAAACTAGCAAAGGTTCTGTTGACCAGCTATGCATAGTTTGTATTGTCAGAACCAATTACTAAACAGGACTCCGGCCCTTATAGCAATACACATACTTAATAATTATTTCAGGAGTTAAGGAAATATCCTTCAAAAATCATCTGCAACAGCCTGAAATACTAGGTTTGTAACTATTAATGTGTCATCATTAGTAGGAATATACATGAAAAGTGTCTGCCTTGTTAGTTAACAACAACTGCAACACAGTAATTACAAAGATTAAATAAAACTATTTGTTCAAAGTTGGCAACATGAAGAACTT
The DNA here is from genome assembly GCF_023055435.1 of Haliotis rufescens. Lineage (NCBI taxonomy): Eukaryota > Metazoa > Mollusca > Gastropoda > Lepetellida > Haliotidae > Haliotis > Haliotis rufescens. Next base: position 56,380,663 of record NW_025963890.1, on the reverse strand, counting down.
TGTCAAATGATTTTCATGTAACATAATAAAAGAAAACTATGAGTTTCAAAATTTGAATATAATAAATGTCAGTATTTACACAAATCTGAGAAATAAAACATAAATATTAATGGTTATTGCTAGGGAAGCTAGATAAAAGAAAGTAATATATCCTAGTTTTCTCACTGTCCTTGTGCTCGACATTCTTTCCATTCTCACTAGAGGCACCCATCACAAACACATGCATAGGCAAATCAATTTTCATGTAAAAAAACATGGAAACATATGATACAAGTCAAAATAGGAAATGGCATCAGATATTATTTTTGTCACTGATGGCTCAAATTGAGAAATGTCCTCCACATGTCTACTGCAACTGTTTGAAAGCTTTACTGAGGCTTTGAAAGTTGAACACTGATCAAACAACTATTGAGCAAGTTGAATGACACTCTTTGAAAAATAATTTGCATAAAGAGCACGCTCAATTGTTCCTCAAAAGTTGACATCATTATTATAATAATGTAAGAGGTTTTACTTGAAACTGTAGAAGGAATAAATTAATTATTTCCAGTCCCTTATCCATTGTATTATGTCTATTTAGAACTTTTTATCTATTCATAATAAATATACACTGTTGGTGTATTAGGACATAGTTAATTTGTGAGTAAATTGAAGCATCTTTAGAGACACTATGTGTATTTGCTGATCAATCCATAAATCAATGGCGTGTAATACCTCCTTCTTGACATGCTCACACAGATGTGCATACTTGTCAATAGCAGTTATCTTTTCATGTCTATTTAATGATGCAAGACAATGGCACTATGTATTTCCTGTCTTGGATTATATCATTGCATAAGATCGGAGATGGTGTATTTGGGAAAAGTATCTATCGATCGGGCACATTAGCATGAGATGATTCAATGGCGCATCTTTGTTGTGATAGTTCCATTGTGTTTGTGAATGAGTGAGGGAGGGAGGCAAAGAAAAGGGAAGGAAGGATGGGAGTCATGTGACTAAAATAATTCATTAAGAATTTTGAAATTTTGAAATGGACATAATCAGCTTGGGTAGTTTGGGACATGGAACATTGTTTCTCTTACTCATGGGAAGCAGACACTCTGCACTTGTCACACAGCAGACATAATTCAAAAATACTATTTTGTTTTTAATTTCAAAGAAATCAGGACATGCAGTATTATGTCACTGAATTGTCTGGTACATCACTTGTCTGGTCAAGGCGCGATTGTTTACAGGCCACTTATGGTGGGAGTACTGACGTGTGGCGTCAAACACTTACTTTTTTAAGGCAAATTGTGTAAGTGGCGGGTGCTACTACAAGGGAAGGACATGTTTACCCTTTTTGTGAACACCTGGTGTCATCACTTTCCAGCAAATGGGACTGCCTCCGTGGTCTAGTGGTAGAGCATCCGCCCGGAGAGCGGAAGGTCCGGGGTTTGATCCCCGGCTCTGTCATACCAAAAGACGTTAAGAGATGGTACTTGTTGTTACCCTGTCTTGCGCTCGGCATTAAAGGGCTAAAACAAGGACTGGTCGGCTCGGAGTCAGTATACTGTGCCTGAGTGGGGTATTCATGTTAAACTGCAGCATGGTATCTCAGTGTGCTAGCACTGCAAAATCGGCATCAGCTCGGACTAGTACAAGCAGCCACACACACACACATGCATGCACGACGCTATATAAGTGCAATAATCTTTCAATTTATCCATAAAATCATCCACAAGAGTTTTGCTATTCATAAAAATAAATTAAAAAAGTGGTGGTGATCATATGAAACACTATTTGTATCTCAAATCATTTCTACCAAGGATCAAAATACAGCCCAAACCTCTCTTTGAACTGTAATATTTATCTATGGATAATCTGTTCTAATATCAGATTATGTTCAGAAAAATAAATGTTTTTCATTTCCGCAAGGAATATTTTTCAATTTACAAAATAAAACTTCCTTAGATTTACAACATAAATCCTGTGAATGTTGCGGTCATATTGAAAGTATGAGTACTTCGGAAACAGACCATGACATAAGCTCACTTGGCTTTCAGTCAGGTGGTCTTGTTATTGTTTGTTGCTTAATACCACACTCAATGAGCCAAAAATATAAATAATAAATGTTCACTAATAGCTGACAAGTTTATATATTAATGTTTTGATCCGTTGCCCAATCTGATTATCCCGAAAGATGTTTTTACCAAAGTATGAGTCAAACCTAGGTACCTTGCAAGACAACACACTAAATACTGAGCTACCTACACCCACGACTGCAATGTACACGGCATGACATGAAACATACACTGTTTAAATGTCAATCAGTATCAATATGTAGTAGCTAGCGTGATTCAGGCCTGCCCACAGACACACAAAACACTATGTAAACAAGCAACTATTTTTCTGATAATCAAGGTCATGATACACTTGAGGTAATGCAAAAAATGGAACAACTTTGGATCTGATTTTCAGTTATCCAACATTCAGATAGTGTACATATGGATCCAGATCATGTTATTAGTCTGTCATACAGACCCTGATACAAATATATCCAATACATGAAAGTCTATAATGTTTGGCAAGTCTAGATTACTGAAGTATCAGAAAAATGACGAAAGTCTCTGGGCTCCTTTTTATTATATTCTTATTAAAATAATTTAACAACTGTTTTTTTTTCGGAATGATATGTTCATTTCAGAGACTAGATGTTAGTCTACAAAATTTAGATAGGACACCAACAGCAAAGTTCTATATTTGGAGCCTTTGCTAAGGCTGGACCAGTACTGGGCAACAATCTTCCAGATCATCTCTGATACATTCAAGAACTCACTCCTTCAGACAGGTAAACTACAGAACCATATGCCATTCTCTAGCGCCTTTGAGCAGTTATCACTAACTGAAGAAAGGCACTATACAAACGACTATTATTATCATATTCAACTGATTTTTGTAGTTGCAACTGTGATTACAAGATCAGAAAGGAAGCCACTTGAGACTATGGTGTTGGTCACATCTGAGAGATGTTAAGTTGAAGAAATATCTAGCTAGGAATAGAGTCAAAACAAGACCAAGCTAGGAATTCAGTAAAAGCAAGATCTGCCTTGAGACTCAGTCAAAACAGGATCTGGCTAGGAATTCAATCAAAACGAAAGATCTAGCTAGGAAATCGTGAAAGCAAATAGATCTAGCAAGGAAATCAGTGAAAAGAATGAGGTAGCTAGGAATACAGTCACAACAGGATATATCTAGGAACTCAGTCAAAACGGAATTTGACATGGCATTCAGTCAAAATGGGATCTGACTTGGATTTCAGTCAAAACAAAATGTCTAGCCAGGAATCCAGTCAAAACAATAGATCTAGCTGGGAATTCAGTCAAAACAATAGATCTAGCCAGGAATCCAGTCAAAACAATAGATCTAGCTGGGAATTCAGTCAAAACAATAGATCTAGCCAGGAATCCAGTCAAAACAATAGATCTAGCTGAGAATTCAGTCAAAACAATAGATCTAGCCAGGAATCCAGTCAAAACAATAGATCTAGCTGGGAATTCAGTCAAAACAATAGATCTAGCTGGGAATTCAGTCCAGTCAAGATCTATCTAAGGCTGTGTGCACAAAATACATCTGGCAAGGATTTCGACTCAAAAAGATAAGCCAGGCCATCTTTACCACAGCAGTAATAATCATATGCAAAGTCATTTTAAAATGGATATGACTTTTTGAGCTGGTATCCAACTCAACATAATCTGATTAACACTGCTAGGTCTATCCCTAGAATGACTCAAGCAGATTGCTTTAAGGACCATCACATAACCTCCATACATGCCAAGACCTTGTAGCTTGTAATACATACAATAAAGCAAACACCAGGTGAGATACGCGAGGCTTGTACCAGTCCATATCCCTCTTTATCTACTGGTACTTATCAAGTGATAGGCAGTTCATGGCATTTGACAATGCTTGACATAAGATCCATCTCCCCACATCACGAAGATTAGCTCATTGGTAAATTTACGTCTCGCGCTTATCACAAATCATCTTGATTCGCAAAGTCTGCTATCTGATCCTCATTTTAGGTTGCATAGCTTGAGAGGTATTCTATTGGGGTGTTAATGTACATTGCAACTGAGGTAGATTACATCAAGGTGGGAACATGATACACTGTGGAGAGCGAAATGTACATCATCTGGTTTACATTTCGGTGAAATTGACAACAATGTACAATGTTGTGGTGTATCAATTTCAAAACTACTTGTGTATCAAAAGGATCAGTATTTTGTACTCACAAGAATTTTACTCATATATTTTGTGTAAGTATTATGAATTAGATTTTTAATTTTCATCTCTCATTTGTTATATTTGCAATGAAATAAATAAATTCTGAATTGCTAATTTAAAAAACATGATCAGAGTCACAGGTAGATAGACAATTAACAATGTATTTAACATGATTAAAGTCAACAGCATCAAGAATCATGATGTTCTTTACAATTAACTACATATATTTATCATTTTCATCAACATATTGCAATATACAAACACACTTTTTTCAATAAATTAACTTCAACACAGCATTTATGCCCATTTCACTGCAAAAATCACAAAAGCTCATATGGTGCAATATACAAAACTAAACGTTGTCAATCTCACTTTTACTGAAATCCCCATTTTCATTATCTCGTCAATTTCAGAGTGTTACAAAGAGAGGCTGGCAGATCTAGGGCTCAGACTAACATCAAACCACGAAGGGTATTAGTGATTGGTTGAAATCTCCCCAAAGACAGACAGTACCAAAGTCTAGGGACCAAGAACCACGTCGAGAGGCATTCCGACCAATTCCACCTTATTGTCAATGAATATTTTACCATGGCTAATTAGTTGATGTGGCTAGCAAATATCGAGAGAGATAATTTTACACCCACATAGGTTTATTGTCGTGCCATCTTCCAGTATCACACTCTAGCCGCAAGAGGATGCCAATAGGTTTATGAATACATGTGCTTGAAGACTTGGCGCCATTGAATTGGTGAAAATGCGTCTTCAATAGGGATTAGTTATTATTCAGAGCTGGTGCTCAGAGATAGGGGTGCTTGGAGGTTTTGGAAATGCGTCGAATTTTTAGAGGAATAAAAATTGGATCATATTTTTACAGACTCTGACCATCATGGAACTTTGGGAAGAATATCAAGAAGTAATTGTTTGAAATACTGGCTGTGGTTTAAATTATTTGTATCTGATGCAACTTAACCTAAAGCTGTGGTATGAATTTCAAGGATTTTAAAAATATGTGTATAAGGTAGACATTTTTTATTTCGCTTTTAGTAATATTGCCTACACAAATGTTTAAGTCCAATTTTTGTGGACTCAAACCCTGCATCCATTCAAATAGACCTGGGCCCACTTGCACAAAACGATCTTAGCGCTAAGACTATTGTAAGCCTATGTTAAAGTATGGGAGTTACGATCATCTTAGCGCTAAGATCGCTTTGTGCAAGTTGACCCTGGTCAACTTCCTCAACAAATATAAGCCAAAGATGATGAACATTTGTCTTGGTAAATATCACCAAGGCATGTTCAGGGGAACTTAAACAGGGTCAGCGATTGAGAGAAATTATGTTCAGCAGCATTGATAGCTATAATATTCATGAATCACTTTTGCAAATTGCACCATGTTGGGATTCTAACCCTGGTCTTTGGTGTGGAGAGCAAATGTTTCAACCATAGCGCTACTTTATCTCCCAGAGATAAATAATTCAGTATCTGTGATCTATTATTACAATACATTGACTTGATAATTATAACATAAACAAAACATATTTACTGATAATGATATCACTTTGTATCAAGATAATCTATCATTTAAAGTTTAAAATCTACATCTAAAAAGACTAACCCAAAACCAAAGTGTCATTTTTACATCCCATTTCTTTGACATGATTGTTTATTACAAATATGTCAAAATTGTAAGCAAGCCACTTCAAAGTTCTAAACAATATCTCCTTGAAAACAAAAAAATATTAATCAGCATGCTTTCTTTAAATAAATCCCTTCAAAGCACAGTGACAAATTTCCGGGTTCTTACTATGAGACATTTTTCCCCCCATCTTAGATGCTCAGTAACAAAACCATGTCGATTGCATTAACCACCCTACCTGCCGGAGAAGACAGCCGCCACTCAACAACAAAGTCGTCGATTACCAGATTGTATAAGGGTCATGTCTCAAGTTTTCCCAACACATACACCATGTCATCTTGGTATTTCCACCCATGATAATCTTTCACATTTTATCACAGAGCCATGAGAAAAGTAAATACATGAAAAATATATAGATTATTATTAAAGTTCCTTTTTAGTTATACACTTCTGGATGAAACTAAAGGTGGGGATTGTATCATAAATAAGTGTGATAAGAGCTAAATATGTTGTTAAAGGAATTTTATTATGCTCATCTCATTTTTACACTAATATTTTCTTTTAAAAGTTTCAGTAGTTAATAAATTGGATTAAATGATTTCATATTTTGACACTGATTGAAAATTATAATACAATTATAGTCAATTTAATGATTTTGAATTGAAGCAAACATGTCATCCTAAATCCTCTTCCTAGCTTCTCACTTGTCTCTGTGACACACACGAACACAATGATATCCTTCTATAGTGTACAGCCAACAATCTGTCACTGCTTTGGGCATTATTGCTATAAAAGGATTACCATCCATCAGTGTTATCAGAAGTTGTGGAGGTGTGGTGATATGAAGGTAAAATGAGGCAAGATGACAAGATTATCTGCCTCTTGATTAGATGAAGCATTGGACAACAGAGTAAATACCTTGTGCATTATCAAGTCCATTTCTCAAACAAACAGCTGGCGGGATGATGTGTTTGCAAAAGATTTGTCAATTTCAATATTTATCAAACACTTTAATTTTATATATGGTAGTGCAGTTGATTAAGATTCTGCCAATCAAAATATAACATAGGTCAATTACAAACTTACATCTATCCAATATCCAATAATTGACTGATGGGTTGGTTTATTTGCCTTAGAAGCCAAATAATCAAAAAGTGGACGTTTAGGAATTTGAGAGCAAGGTTAGGTTTTACACTGCTTTCATCAATATTCCAGGAAAATTAAAAAAAAAAGAATAGCAAGAATGTGCTTTATTCATTGCAGCTATGTGTAGAGCCTAATCTTCAGACAACCATGGATTACAGAAGACCTATATTAGTTTGTTTGTTTGTTTGTTTAATGCCGCACTCAGCAATATTCCAGCTATATGACAGTGGTCTGTACATAATCGAGTCTGGACCAGACAATCCAGAGATTAATATCATGAGCATCGATCCACACAATTGGGACAGATGACATGCATCAACCAAGTCAGCGAGTCTGACCACCTGATCCCTGTTAGTCGCCCCTTTCGACAAGCATAGTCGCCTTTTAGGGCATGAAGACCTATATTACCCGGATCTTCACAGGGCTACTGCTTTGTAATGGAGCATCAGTTACTAAGCATTGGCTTAGAAAACAACAACAACCGACTGATAAAATATACATGGTTTTGTTGTCAGTTCACTATAGACTTAAGTACACATAGCTCTTCATAATCACCATTCGTTATTTATTTATTACACAAGTTTTGTTTCTCATTCTTCATTATTATCAACCTCAACTGCTCTCATTGATTATGTCTATGAGTATTTTAAATGATGTAGTACCATATAAACAAGACAATCATCACTGCAAGAACAAGACCTGTTTGTGAAAACAGGAGCTGCACTTTTACAGCTGTTTCCTCAAAGCTCTCAAAATATTATCATGCCATGTACTTTCAATGTGAAAACAATATTGACCTTGACCTTAATCAAGACAACTTTTTAACATTATCCAAGTCTCAGGATTGTAGAAGTAGACATCCAACGTAAGTGACAATGTTTCATAATAACCTCAAAAAAGACCTTGACCTATGATAGACATGTCACATTTCATGTGTATTTGTAAAGAAACATGAAAAAACAAAGTTTCATGGCTAAAGAGGTAACCATGTCTCAAAAACAGACAATGGTATAACCATGGTTTGTGTTGATCTTGATCTTTGACTTTTCTTACCAAAACCTTTCCAGAGCAGGGCCCCATCCTAACGAAGACATATACTTAGTTTAATGCATTTAATGCTTTTTTGGGAAACTGGAAGCGTAAGCTTATTCGTGAGATTTCTGACCTTCTGACCTTGACCTTTGATCTTCTCATAGGAAGATATCATCTAATGTCAATAATCTTTGCACCATATTCAAATGAAAGTCAGATACATCTACACTGCGCAATTACCTTAGGTGACCTTGACCTTTGCCATAAATTCAACTGACATATGGTGTTTGGAATTGTCAAGAAGATGTGAGCATAAAGTACCATGCAGTAGAAGTAAGCATGCCTCATAAAGTGACCCCAATGGTATAACTATATTTTGTTTTACAAAAACTTGAATGCTGACCTTGACCTTTGGCTGATCTTAAACCTTTACAAAAATGAGCCCCAACCTAGAGAACCCCAACCTATCTTGTATAATGACAAATCAGTACTTTTTGAGAAAGTTTAATGATAAACATTTTTGTTATTTTCTATCTCATGACCTTGACCTTTGACTTGACGTGGCATGCGCCAAAAGAATTCACTGGGACCACTTGTAGAAGTACATGGCAGAATAACATCTAATGTCGATAATCTTTCTGAATTAAAATCCCAGGTGGCAGCAGAGGTCAAATAACAACAGAATCTTAAGTCTCCAGTCCCGCTTCAAAAGGCTGCTAATGATGATTTTTATCACTATTTTGCCGTTTCTACCAATGGAATCTGTATCGGCAGACAATCAAGACTAATTATTCTCTGGTTGTCTTTTTGAACATAGAAAACATCCTTTAACCATTCACAAGGATTAATGATTTCTTGGAAATAATAAAAGGTATGGTTTGTTCATTTTACATTTTCAAATACCACTTGAGATTCCCAGTAAGAATAGGTCCCCAGCATCCCTTGCTTGTCATAAGAGGCAATTTAATGGATCAGTTGATCTGTTCAGTGATTGCGTCATACAGCTGGAATACTGCTGAGTGCGGAGATGACACCATTGTTGTAAATGACAGATATGACAGTGTTGATACATACTACATAACACTGATACTGACGACCATCCAGATGAACTATAACAGGATGCTGTCATCTGTCACAGATAACGCCTCCCTAGTCTTAGGCAACTTGACTCAGTGGGATGAGGACACATTTCAATGAGGTTTTAGTGCTTCAGGTTCAGATAGATTTTTTGGTTAATCCTGGACGGTGTCTGATTAAGTGATAATAATAATAAAACATTTGCACATTGGAAACGTATACTGATATTGCAGTTTGAAACTGGGTTAAATGAGTAAGTACAATAAAAGCAACATTGTTGAATAGATTCGGGGGCTTTTGACTTTTCAAAATGAACATTGATGTGAGTTAAGGTATTACCTGTCCTGGTATCCATAACAGAAAACAAGCATCGCTTTGTGGCGCAAGGCCCTCATCAGCCTTAGTACAGCTACATCTCGGAAGAGTGTATGTAATCAGGTCAAAACCATGCAGAAAACCAGTGGTCAATAGTATGATGACCATCCAACTTTATTTTTTTCTTAGGTAAGTATGAGGATCTGCAGATCCCCTTAGTGATTCATGTTTAAGTATCCGATGACTGTTACAACATTTTCAGAGTAAGGGCCTCTCCTCCATCATCACCTGCCCTGAACATTTTAAACACATATCCCATATATCAGAATACACAGTCAGACATACCATGACAAGGAGCTCATCAGGAACTAGCATACTAATGATCAAGATTGCTCTATATGTACAAATCATATGCTGTACAAAGGTTTGTTTTGTTTCCAAAATGAGTGAGTGAGTGAGTGAATGAGTGAGTGAGTGTGGTTTTACGCTGCTTTTTTGCAATATTTCAGCAATATAACGGAGGGAAAATGGGCTTTACACATTGTACCCATATCGGGATTCGAACCAGGGCCATTGGTGTGATGAGGGAACGCTTTAACCACTAGGCTACCTCACCGCCCTGCTTCTACAAAGAGCCCTGAATATGGTTATGTGAATTTTAAAATGTTTATCATATTTAATATTTTACATAATGCTAGGTATCAATATCTTTCTTTAAACAGCTGGTTCTTTGTGCACCTGTCATATCAAATCATAGCTTACAAAATGTATCCACATCTAGTTACAATAATTTATTTGGAAAACCTTACCTTAGACTAAACACACCAAAAACATGGATACATGATGCTGTTTTGAGAAAATATATAACTAAATAAGTTTTCAACAAAATGGGTATGTCCACAGCTTGACCTCCTCTTCAGCAAAGTCAGCCCCAAACATGGACACATCACATTTATTAATAAAAACACACCTTCAAAAACATTTGAGCATTATTCAATCGTCACAGACAACACAGCCTCTTATTTGGTACAAACAGGCCCAAACATGGATTCATTAAGGGTGAGTGAAGTTAGCGAGTTCTTACCTTGAGTGTTTCATACAGCCGGATGATGTTGGGATGTCTCAATTGCCCTAGTATCCGGGCCTCCCTGTGCATGTTCTGCCGCAAGTACTCCTCCTTAATCCTACGAGTTTCGATTAATTTGATAGCAACCTGAAAGGATCACAAACATGAATTAATGACTGAGTATTGTTTTACGTCACCATTAGCAATATTCCAGCAATATCACGGTGGGTGACACTATAAATGGGCTTCACTCATTGTACCCATGTGGGAATTGAACCCGGGCCTTGGGCATGACGAGCGAACGCATTAACCACCAGGTAGCCCACCTCCTTAATTAGATACAGTGAGTAAACAGTAAACATTTTATGAAGAAAGACCTAAGTGACTCAAGTTACAGATTCTTTGAGTTATTTCATAGTTTGATGTACAACAGCAAAGTGCTGACAGATGAAGGATGATAGGTAGGGTGAATCTGGGATTCAAACCCCTGACCAGCAACTCTGCACAGAGAACTGCTGCACCTTTGACTGCTTGGCCACCTGGGCCTTACATTACACAATTCATGAGCCGACACTAGAAGTTTTTCTGTCAACAACAGACATGCCACATTGTGTCTCATCTTCCCGGACCAAGAGAGTTAACTGACTATAAAAGTCCAGTTTCCACCCTTGCCGAACTAGGCTGGTATCATGGAGTTACATTTTGGATGGACTAACGAGTCTGTGCATAGTCCAATCAAATTCGCGCACCGAAATCGAAATCCGGTTCGTAAACTGTCGATTGCAGGATTTGCACAGCATGTGCACCGCCAACTCGATGTCAACAGATATTTTCCAAATCTTTTCATGTTTTTAATCAAGGTGCACACGTGATTTGATGCATTTCGCGATGTAAGACCCATTTTATCACAATATAGATCTTGATTATCGATCAGATCGTTTTGACTGGGCGCCACCATTTTGTGTGAAGCAAACGCAAGTGATACGAGAGATGGAATCTGATTGGTCCATAGAAGAGGCTTAGAAGGGACATAACTGGTTATAGCCACTGGTAGCGCTATGATCGAGCCCAGTAATTCCAACCTACTTCGGCAAGGGTGGAAACTGGACTTTTATAGTCAGTTAACTCTCTTGCCTTGGGAAGATGCATTGTGTCTATGTATGTGAATTGATTCACACGAATACTATCAATATTGTAGGGACATCTTCATGACAAGGGACATCTGATGTAAGAATCACCTATTGTAGCAATCCTGGCAAAAGAACATCAGCCTAATCCATGATGAGAAGATGCATTTACCACTGTACCACCCTACACCCTACACTTCTAGAATTGGTTAAACACATGTTTATGAAAGAGTCAGAATCCTTCAATGGACTTTTAAGATGACTGACAGGTTTTCTGTGGTGCTTTTATTTTAAGGAATGCATTGAAATCAATAATGCATTGCTGAATTTAAAAAGCATATTAGATATTCATGTCTTGGATGTGGTGCACTGCAGGGGGAGGGCCTATGTCATGTCTTTTTCTTACATCACTGCTATATATTATTATTCTGTTGACAGAGGAATAACCTAAATCCTCCTGCCTTGGTAGGTATGCTTGACATTGTTCCTTCCTACAAAGAACCATAATCTACTAAAACTAACATGAAAGACATGAAGTACGGGCATTCTTATCACTTAAAGGATAAAACAAGTGGGGGCAAAAAGCAAACGACAATGGCAATTCCTCGGCTGTGTCGTGAACAAAATCATATTTGGAGCAACTGTGTAAATTATTGATGATCTTGCATCTCCAGTGAGTTGTGAATGTGAAGTCAGTCACGCGTGGACAGTTGCCGCGAAACTGGAACAGACTGGTTGAAGTTGTTTGGAGATGATGCCATTTCCGACATCTTAGGTTCTCGAAGACACGAACTGTCAGCTTGACATAACACGAGAGATGATACCTCCTAGAAGATCGGGCAGGGCAATTGGCCCAGAACAATGTGCATCTTCCGCACTTGGTGACTTGTCAGCCATATTGATGCCTGGACAATGAAACATGCTCTATGAACTGTTGTTATTTAATGGATACGGTGAAACTGGAATAGGGTGTAGAACTTGTTTCTATCCTGTTGTAAATATATTAAGGTTCAGATTGAAATGAAAGGATTAGGATACACATATTCAATACACACACACACACACACACACGCACTCATGCACACGAACACAGTGAGAATAATCAGTCTCAATTATGTGCCAAAACAGATTCCATGAGTGTAAAAGGCAAAATAATGACTACATGATATGAATTGATCACTGTAAATCAGTAATACAGACACCAGGTGTCAAGAAATTGTTCAAATAAGCTCAAGCTATTTTCCTAATTACAAAATACAGCTTCACTGTCTATTATTTCAATGTATGTTGATTCTTCTGATGCTTTACATCATTGTCAGTTTGTTGCTGATACTGCAGCAGGTATATCAAGAGAGGGAAAATAAACCAGAAAATGACCCACTCCAACACAGATGTCATAAGTCTCCTTTGTGATGTCAATTCAATACAATGTCTATTGCTTCAGCTGAACTTGCTTCATGGCATGTTAAGGCATGTTACAGCACACACGGTGTTTCCAAACGTTGTCCATATCTTGTCAGTAACATGTCGTTAGCACCATTTAGTCTGCTCATGGTGTGACGGACATTGATCTGATGGCACCTGGGACGTGTTCATTGCAGAGTGCCGACATGCCATATGTCCACAACCCTCATGAAATGTACAATGTATCACGGGTTTAAGTCTTTGATATTAAAGATAATTTTTGACATTTTCCTTAAAAACTGGTGACTACTCATCATGATAACAATATAAAAAACAAAAGATTTTCAATAAGAAACCTGGAGTTGAAAATATACATTTAAAAAAACAGATGACTAATGATAATGTTTATGAAACCAAGTCAAAAAACGGAAATATATCCCTGAGTCAGCATGTTTCAACAATGTCATATGTCCCACATGTGATGCTTACAAACATACTCTGGCCTGACTAAATTTAATTTGCATGATATACTCCACTGCATAATTAGGTTACCATTATTGATTACCGGTAGGCTCTATACAATTGTCCTAATTTGATATTTTGTAAAACTGCATATGCTTTGTATTGCTATGAACATGACAACCACAATGTACTCAATTCCATGATGACTCCAAAATAAGTCTCTTGTGTTCTTAGAAATAATTTATAGGCCTTCGAAATGTCCCTGAAATAAATTTGATAACCATGCACATTGTAAACAGATTGTTCTAAATTATTGTTACGACTTTATAATGTGATTATGATTGCATTGTTTGGGCTGGAATTCAGACATGTACATGAAATTCCATCTGTAATGGGTCATAAGTCATAATTACTGCTAATTAATTCTCTATGGATACTGAATTTAGCATGATTTTAATGTGGAATGGACAAGTGGGTTGAACAAGTGTACATAATTCTGGATGGTAAAAAATAAATTGCATTTCCAAACTTATGTAACCCCCGTCTGATAATTTTGAAGAAGAATCTGTTATCTCATGAGAAGGCAATAGTCTTTAATGCAAGCACTTGATGAACGGAATGTTAAAGTTGACATCAGGAAACACCTGAAGAAATCTAATCTTGTCTTCAGAATACAAAACACATCTATCTGACAAATGTTCTTGTGAATAAAAATAAATAAAACAATATCACATAGTCCTAAGACATGTTAGTCTGGTTGCCATGACAACCACACCAGCTGTTTCCTAGATGCATCTGACCTAGTGGTGACATACGAAACAAGCGCCCACATTAATACAAGGTCCAGGATTGGTATTCAGGGACAACTCATGACCTTTATGTTGATGAACACCAGGATTTGGCCATTATGAAACTTGAAGACATAACTGTCCAGTCCTTTGGGAAGGTTCCAAGAAATGGTCAGTGATGTGCCGGAGGGAGGATATTCCCAGGACTACAGTACCGATGGGTTCTTGCAAACAGAGACAAATCACCAATGGAAAACATGTTTGACTGTCATTTTAGACAGGGATGTAGGGGATGTCAGGGTGTGGTGTGAATTACATTTGCCAATGACAACATTGTCACTAAAATCAGCTGACAGTAGATTCTTATATAGCAGACCCCTGAAGATCCACGGTAGAATAGATCTTTAGGAAACCATGCTTGCCCTAAAAGGAGAATTTGCTTGTTGCAAGTGGCGACTAATGGGATCAGGTGGTCAGGCTCGCTGACTTGGTTGATGCATGTCATCGTATACCAATTGCTTGGATCGATGCACATGATGTCAATCACTGGATTGTCTGGTCCAGACTGGATTATTTACAGACTGCCGTCATATAGCTGGAATATTGCTGGGTGCGGCGTTAAACACAAACAAAAAAATTTATATAGCACATGTCAGTATCTGCAATATTGTCATAGAGTAGATCAGTTTGCACACATAGAACATTCATCAAGGGAAAAAGAACATATTCGGGAATGCTCACAAATAATTGGGGAATGGTTGGTTCAGGAAATATGCATACAGTAGATGTTCATAAGGAGAATACAGTGGACAATTAACACTCTGTTTCTACAAGGATCAACACACGTGAAGGTGATGGAGGTTTTTCTTGACAAAGATCAGTAAAATTGAATGCATGGTTGAATTATTGGTTAAGAAATAGACTAGAAATGAATACACTAGAAGTTCATCATATTAAAATCGCAGTCAGCAAGACAAGGATCAGAAAATATGAACGCACTGGAGATGACAAAGGATAAGTCTTCACAAAGATCAGCCTACATGAAGACATCAAAAGAAAACCATGACAGTCACAAAGGATCAGTCTATCCAAGGATCAGCAAACATAAAGGTACAAACGTTCATGAGAACGAACCAACAGATAGTGACAAAGGGCATTTCTCTACAAAGATCTGCCAATTTGAAGACATGAAGACATTAGAAGAAAACCTTTACTGACAGTGGCAAAGGATCAGTCTATTTAAGAAATAAACGAGGAGTGGTCGTTGTTTATCATACAATAAAACCATGTGGGTGCAGCCCAAAGTTGTTTATTCTCCCTGCAGTGTTTTATTGTATGATAAACAACGACCACAAGTCGATTATTTCTTATTTGAAATATTAGGTGAGGTGAAATGGGGATTAAAGTCATGTCCAAGATTATTGCACTTATATAACATGGTTGTGTGTGTGTGTGGCTGCTTGTACTAGTCCAGACTGATGCCGATTTAAAGTGCTAGCACACTGAGATACCATGCCACAGTTTACCATGAACACCCCACTTAGACACAGTATAATGATTCCGAGCCGACCAGTCATTGTTTTAGCCCCTTAATGCCGAGCGCCAGACAGGGTAACAACAAGTACCATCTTTTAGATAAAAAGTACATATTTACCCAAATTTTAATAATGATGACTCCCTGAATGGAATCTGACATCAAGTCCATTTTATGAACAGGTGAGTTAAATTTCGTATTTCACGCATCATCTTTACCTTTTATCCTAGTACTGATTGTCATATCTCTCCCACTTTTAGATGCGATCATTCAGTCACTGCGTTTATCTGCAAAGCCCAGTGACATCTATGGGAAACAACTTACTTGAACTTCCCTCTCAAAAATACTGCTGTCCAATATATGACGTCATCAAGTTGCAAGCGCATATTTGAATCACCAAAAATGACGTCATGATAGAACAATGTTTTATCGTGAAATAAACCACGCTTCGTTCTACATTGTTCTTTGCGATTTATCGTGTAGCTATCTTATATACAAGGCTCACTCTAAACAAGGATCAGCAAACATGCAGACACCAACACATCAAGAAAACAAGGCTTTCTGATCAAATAAAACATTTGACATGATCTTGGTTCTAATTAAAAGTCTGCCTGCACTTAGCGTCTAGACAGGGAGTAGCTTAAGCCTTTGTTGACCAAAAGAAAATAACCCAGTGTAACCCTGATCCAACAACTGTTTTAAACCACCATATACACTTTTGTGAGAACATTTACTTCTCCTAGTGTAGATGCACCAACTACCAAACATGAGATACGGTTGCTGTGAGGTATATACAGTGGCGACAGGAAGAATGGATCTTTACTATCCACATGGTCTGAAACATATTCAGGTATACTAAAACACATAGATAACATTCAAACATAGATAGAGTGATCCCTAGAGTTAAAGGGCCAGTACGTCGACCATTCTGATGCTTTGTTTGTAAACATAAGCCTCAAACCCCTGGGCTTACTCGGCTCTGCTTGCCTTATTACGCGAAAGGAGCAGCTTATCCAGTGACCACACCCGGGTATAGGCTTATCACGTGACCGGTCTTTTCTCTTGTTTGTAAACAAATGCACTTATTCTGAAATAAGAACAAATGGATCCAATGCAAGCCTTTTGGTGCACTTTACATACTGTTTTGTATAATTATACAGATATGTTAACGTAAAAGTATGGCTTGCAAGGGTACGCAAATGGAAATAGTTTTTCACGTTTCAGGATATTTTCTCAATGTAGTTAAATGTCTCATGACATATGTTGTATTTAAATGTGCAGACGAGAAGCACACAATATCTTGAATGGACTTGGAGGTACTAGGCTGGCTGCAAGGTACACTGGGTAGGTGAATTATTCCATGGCTTCATACGAATAAGGCATTATATTGTAAACCAGGCCTTGATAAACCCTGGCTTTTAATCCAATAAAGCTGACAATTAGTATTTTGTAATGCTTACGTATGAAAAAATCTCGACTTTCTCTCTTCAGTTTGCCACTCATGAAAACATGAACAACAGCGATATTCTGTGCAGTGCTTGGGTTGTCGGCTTCACTGTGCGGAGCTCTATTGTTTTGGTTTGAGAATGGGATCGTACATGAACTAAAGGTGTGACATTATACTTGGATATTGTTTCATGCATAATTTAAAAACACACAGAACCGTCGACAAACTAAGGATTGCATTCTTACCATACAAACACAAAGTACACAGGTACATCTTACATGGACAATTACGATCAAGGACAATTGCCACAGGAGCAATAACCATCAAGGACAACTTGTCACATGGACAGTCACTATCATTGACAATTTCTCACATGGACAGTCACCATCAAGGTGTTTCTGACATAGACAGTCATCATCAAGGCCTTATTGTCACATGGACCAGCATCATCAACGACAACTTGTCACACGGACAGTCACCATCATGGTGTTTCTGACATGGACAGTCACCATCAACTACATAATTACACAGGTACATCTTACATGGACAATTATGATCAAGGACAATTGCCACAGGAGCAATAACCATCAAGGACAATTTGTCACATGGACAGTCACCATCAAGGACAATTTCTCACCTCTACAGTCATCATCAAGGTGTTTCTCACTGGGACAGTCACCCCCAAAATATTTGTCCCATGGATGTCACCATCAAGGACAATTGTTACATGGTCAGTTAATTATCATCAATGCAGAAAATATCATACAAAAATGCTGACATAGTTTAGAATTGGGGTTTTTGGTATTAAAACTTTCAACATGTCCTTGTTGTTGATGTAAGTCTTGTTGTAAGAATCATCTGCTGAAATATGTTATCACATCTTTCAAATGATGACAGGTCATGTTAGAGAAGGCTTTGCATGAAGATCACTGCAGGCTTCTTGTTATGTGAATGCTTCCGTATCTAGAAACCGTTAATGTCAGTGTTATGATACAACAAACATCCTGAATGACAAAATAAAAAAGTAAGTATTTATTTCATTATTTTGTATAGTTGTCAAACATTACTCATAACTGACATTAAAGATTTTGTTTAGTTATGATTTGGATATTTTACAGTCAAGTCTCGTTAATCAAACAATCGGCTTTATCCTACTCCGACACACCTAATTTGCAACAAATTACCAAAGTCACTCATTAATCCGTCACAGTGATCAGCGTACTCCGTGGTCATCTGCCCATGTTTTGATACGAGACGAGTCCGTAACAGTTGTTTTGTGTTAAGCTTTAGAGGTTGCATGATTAGAAAACATATTCCGCTAGCAATGTAACACAACAATATGAATATTTCATTTTTCATTTTTTTTATTAAGTGTTTGTATTGTTATCTATCATGTAGTTGTCCAATTTTGATCACAAATGTTGACACTACTTAATATCATTTATCCGACATACTCGTTAATCCGACATAATCATATGCATCCAACCATGTTGGATTAACGGGACTTGACTGTATGACTATATAAATGTCAATGAACTACAGTCTGTTACCTAATTTGAATATTTGCTACCTGAGAAAATTGACGAAGACAGATATAACTGTTCTAATATATTTATTCTAATGATATCAAACGAAATCTACAACCTTATCAATTTATGACACGTATAGACTTAAAGTGGCGGATATAAAACTGTGATGTCTTCAGATGTGACAATAATGCCATTAAATACCCCTGTTGGCCTAAAGTAGACATGACCACCACACTCTAAGGTAAATGATGCATCTTGTATGGTAACATACCGCTGTGCTGTGACAGGAATTGGCTATATATGACAAACTTTGCCTACAAGTTTGTTTGTGTTGCTGTGAGCACTGGCCCACATAAACAAACATCCAATCTTTCCCAGTCTTCATGTTTGGACAATGATTAAACAGGTGGAGAAGGGTGGACTATGGAAAAATTGTAGAGTTACTGGTAACAGAGGTGACTCCCGTGTGGATTCTGGGTTAGTACGGTTCCCACCTATTGATGATTTTGTTTGTTTGTTTGTTTGTTTGTTGTTTAATGCCAGACTCAGCAATATTACAGCTATAATGTGGCGGTCTGTAAATAATCGAGTCTGGACCAGACAAACCAGTGACTGACATCATGAGCATCAATGCATCATGCGTCAACCACGTCAGCGAGTCTGACCACCAGATCCCATTAGTCGCCTCTTACGACAAGCATAGTCGCCTTTTATGGCAAGCATGGGCTGCTGAAGACCTATTCTACCCCGGATCTTCACAGGTCTTTTTACTCATACACTCCTAGAAACACAAATATAGGGTACAGAGTACTCCCACTCTGCAGGACCCCATTCACAAAGTGATTGTAGCGCTATGACCGTCATGAATCCATCTTGAAGTATGGGCGTTACCGTCACCTTAGCGCTACAATTGCTTTGACGAATGGGGCCGGATATGCAAACTGGGTTGGAGGTTAACAAAGAAACAGGGTGTCATTGTAGACGTCTTGTAGGATCTGCAGTTCTTGAAGGTGCCAAAACACTTGCACATAACACATGACTGAGCAGGTCAGACTGTGAGTAAGACATACCAATGCACTTGAGCAAGTAAAACACTCAGGATGTGACAAATGAAAGGAAAAGAAAAGGTTCAGTAGAACTAATGTGTTT
Organism: Haliotis rufescens; assembly: GCF_023055435.1. Lineage (NCBI taxonomy): Eukaryota > Metazoa > Mollusca > Gastropoda > Lepetellida > Haliotidae > Haliotis > Haliotis rufescens. The sequence continues at coordinate 56,360,685 of NW_025963890.1, read as the reverse complement.
CCTGACTTTCAGCTTTATCAAAGAATTAAAAACGTCCCAATAACCTTTCCAATGCACTTTCTAATAACTTGTCTGTCCTGAAGTCAGTATGCCCCAACAAAAGGTTACGCTGCAAACACCATCTTGAGGGTTCAGTCATACTGAGTGGAAGGGGAAATAATGAGTACAAAAAGGGGAAATTCTGAGAATAAGAAGGGGAAATAATGAGTACAAGAGGGGGAAATAATGAGTACAAGAAGGGGATATTCTGAGAACAAGAAGGGGAAATAATTAGTACAAGAAGGGGAAATTCTGAGAACAAGAAGGGGAAATAATGAATACAAGAAGGGGAAATTCTGAGAACAAGAAGGGGAAATAATTAGTACAAGAAGGGGAAATTCTGCAAACAAGAAGGGGAAATAATCAGTACATTAAGGGGAAAGAATGAGTACAAGAAAGGGAAAGAGTGAGGAATATGAAACTTTTTAACCATGAAAACATAAATTAACATAAATATCAGCAAGTAGTTAAAAACACAAAGCAAAGTGTTTTAGAAGCACAGTGGTTCGGGGGCTGCATATGTGAGTTGTATGACTTTCTTGCACCAGGATGTGCTGATCATGGGTTCGAACCCAAAACATACCCTGTTCAGCATCCTCAGATTGTCAGTGCTATACCCATGTTTATGGGTTTCCAAAATATGTTTTAGTATACATGACCTGCATCTTTTCAAGCTTTCATGGTGTGGTGTCATACTGTGAGACAACAGAACTGTTGCTCATGGAGGCATAAAACCCAACTCACTCACTCACTCACTACAAACTACGTAAAAAGTATATATATGCATCTATAAGCATCTACACTCCAGTAAGCTTGTATTAACATAATGAGGATCCTCAGCACAAAAAACACAGATGAAGGGAGATCAGACACTCTCATAAGGATCTTTATCGTGAGCAAAACATCATGATGCTGTATTTTGTTATTGCCATTACATAAAGATTACAAGAGCACCCTATCTGTGTCAATAATTATATGAAAAACCCTGTTTGATAACCACATACAATGCCAGCATCTTCACAAACCACAAAAAATGTCTGTTCTTGATGTCTATTTCAGTGCTTGACATGACATTGACTGTCGTCTATTTCTGTCAGACCACATTGCTATCATTCAGAACCACATCTTTAACCCTTTCATGTACAAGATATCAGTTGGTGCAAGTTTCAAAACTTCATGTCAGCATTATGCAATGGATATCAAGGAAATTAGAATTGACAAAGGCTGCCTTGGGATCACCATCCCTGACTCATGAAGGGTTAACATAGATGTTGATTACTTGTTGCATGCAAGTGGTCTATTGCGCTGTGGTGATGTGTGATAAAGATGGTAGATCCATGTCTGCAACAGACACACCTATATTTGATTGATTAATTGATACACTCGGTGTCACTTCTTTAAGCCGAAATAGACACAACCAAGTATCTGCAACGGCTTCTTTGAAGTTGAAGCTCATTGCATGTACATGTGTTATGAAATATACGTCAACTGTCAATAGTGATTCGGTGAAGAAACATGCCCTGCATCCATTCTCATTTCATATTGAAAGCAATGAACATAATTAACACATTTACATTTGCAATATGTTTTCTTCTTTTAAAGATGAGCAAAAAGTTTGCACAAGTAACATTAAATGCTGTATTTAATTGAAAAAGTCTGTATATTAAACATATCTTTGTTTTGTCTTTGTTTTGAAAGTATATTTCAAGGTTTCTTTTAATAAAGTAACCTTAAATCTCAATGTTTTGAGGCCTGAAGCATCTTTCACCTAGTGACAAGAGAAGCTCTTATGCAAAAATAAATAAAAACCAAAACTGGTCTGGCGTTACTTGAAATCAAATAAAGTGCCAGTGATTCAGTGAAATTTCATTGGCTAACCAAGAATTTGCTTCCGTATTTATGTTCCCATAAACAAAACAAAAAAAGGACTCAAAATGTATGTTTTGCATTTATGCAAGAATAAACCTAAAATTCAGATTGCACACTATGTTCAGATTTTTTTATGTTATGCAAAAAATTAATGTAATTTCTTAGTTATATTCATAATGTACCCAATACATAGTACACCTCAAAAAGATCAGATAAAAATTGTGGTAACCAGCAATACCACATCATAGTGCATTTGTAGAACAAAAACACAAGTTATTAATCAAACTACTATGACAACATTTTTATAGATCTCTTTTTTGTATTGAAAACATGAAATGATTCAGCAGTACTGTATCTTCCAGACATCATTAATCTATGAACATTATACCTGCATATCAAATATACCAATAACAGTGACAGCTTTGACCAACTATATAGAGCAATTATATATCAAACATTTTTACCAATACAGTAAACAGTTATAACAAGTTGGTTATGACAAATGGTTGGTTATAACACTAACCAGTTCAGATTCACTGGCAGAAATATCAACGTTGCGTTTGGTATTAATCTGATAAAAAATATATTGGATATAACAAGTTAATTTCATAATGGCAAATGCTTCTGACCGGTGCCAATGACAACAAAAACTGCCAGGCAAAAGTGAGTGAGTGAATTGGGTTTAACGCCGCTTTTTAACAGTATTCTAGTTATATCCCCGCGTGTCAGCTTAATGTGGGAGGAAAGCCTGAAGTGATGTAGGTCTCAGACGTTTACCACTTCGGTGAAACCCACAAGCATGGGTATGGTGCTGACAAACCTAGAAACATAATCGGGGCAAACCGGGATTCGAACCCACAATCATAGTATTCTGGCATGCCCAAGGGATGCAACTCTGCACAGCGAATCGCTGCACCTTAGACAACCCCGCCAGGCAAAAGAAAGTATACACCTTTGTTTGATGGCACTTAAAAATTAAACAAAAAATGAACGTTTTTTCAATGGCGATGTGTTTGATACAAGTATCACAGTTGTATTTTGGACCTCAAAATTGTGGTTTCAGTGATGGTTTCAGCCCTGTAATGTTGAAAAAGTTTCTAATTTGTTGGTCATATCTAATTTTCAAGTGCATTCTTTCTTTTGTATTATGACTAGGCAACTACAACTAGCTTTATATAATCCACATATTCTTTGGATCTTTAATTCATTGGAAAATTGCAAATTCTACCAAAAAAAGTGCCAGTGCCATCCTCCGGTTGCCGTTCCCTGATCATCCGAAAATGCTTTCCTATCAAACTCAATATTATTTGACTCAAATTCATCTGTGGTACATTCCAGCAGGCTGAACAAATCAGACAAGGGTCCTTTAATAACATTAGTGATGCAATAAAATGAGGCAAATGTTACTCAGTCATCATACATTCAGTCTGCCCAACAACCCAGCAGTGAGTTCCATAAAACCATCAGTTATGCCATCAAGTAGGTTGCACTAATAAGCAGTAACTTTGGAGTATCATCTTGACTTCAATACCATGCCCTTCTGATATTTGCATTGTTATTGACACAAGACAAACACAAACACATCATACTATTATATAGTCATTAGCATGCATGGCTATCAAAACTACCAAATCATATTATGCAAAGCACCTGCTAAGTGCACCTTGTAAATTGCATGCAATTGACAAGCCATGTAAATTTTCTGCAATTGACGCAAAATGTCCACCATGTGCAAATAAACATGAAACATAACACTATTCCAATTTCCGTTTCCTGACAATGACAATTGATAAACTGATCTTTGATAAAGTGGTCTTTGATAAATTGATCTATGATAAAGTTTCCTTTGATAAATTACACCAGCATTAAGGTGGTAGTTTTGTTTCTGGATTGTCAAGATCTATTTCCTCTGCAGGAACAATAGGAAAAGGAGAACAAGTTCACTGGGAAATTGTAATTACTGTCTTTAAGACAACATTGGAAATCCTTTGACAAAATCTTTAATGCAAGAACTAAACAGTTCCCATAAAATTACCTGTACAAAAATAAAAGGCTCCTTCCAGGCCAATCAATGATTCTGAAACTTTGAAGTGGAACCATTGCCATATAGTTTTACAGGCTGATTATGAACGACAAATGATTCTGTAGACAATAGAAAATGCATCTTTGGGTCTTTTTCACATGGTTGATGATGTTATATAGAAGTAATTTGTTCTTCAAAGAAAAAAAACTTTTCAAAGATGGCTGTATTGCTGATTGACATAGACATGATTAGATATGGTATTTAGGATCAGGTTTAGCAATTTGTGTAGGGGTTACTCATAATTAGTGATTTGATTAGAAAAGTGTTTATATTTCATTACTCAATATAAATTGCTGCTCAAAAGTGACATTCTAATTTATATATATGCTGAAAAAGCAATGATTAAAATGTAACAAATTTTATATTTGCAATAACACTTTCTTAGTAAAGTACAGATTCTCATATATTTTTGGGTTGAGTCCCATTTGGGATTCAAACCCACACTGCCAGAATGAGGCACCTAATTGCCAGCACACAAAGTCAGCGATCTAACCCACTCAGCCACCTAGGCGTCCAAAGAATGAAAGTCTGACAACTGGTTATCTAGATAACGTTCTTTGTGTATCCCTTATGGGTGCCTCACTCTGGCAGTGTGGGTTTGAATCCCGAACGGGACTCAACCCAAAAGGGTACAAGAACGTGTACTTTACTAAGAAAGTGTAATCACAAAATAACATTTGTTACATTTGACTACTTTTTAAATGGCATTGTGTCTTCAATGATTAAAATGGATTTTTCCATGAAAATATATTGCTCAAACTCCAGGGTTTTTCTAATAAATAAATACCTCTTCATGTATTTCATGGATGAGTGAGTGAGTGAGTGAGTGAGTGAGTTAGTTGGGTTTTTAACGCCGCTTTTAACAGTATTCCAGTTATAACACGGCGTGTCAGCTTAATGTGGGAGGAAAGCCCGAAGTGATGCAGGTCTCAGACATTTATCACTTAGGTGAAACCCACGAGCACGGGTATGGTGCTGACAGACCTAGAAACATAATTTGGGATTCGAACCCACAATCATAGGTTTCTGGTGTGCCCAAGGGACTCAACTCTGCACAGCGAATCGTGGCGCCTTAGACGACTGGGCCACCCATGCCCCCTTCAAGGATGAGTATAATCCTTACTATTAGTGGAACAATCCACATAAACAAATCAAAATTTGTGTCAGCGAAACATTAACTTTCAATTTGGAAAATTAAGTTCAAGTATCCAGGTCATTGCTATTTTACATACCACAGGAAGCAATGTAATCTGTAACATACAATTACCTACATGTATATAATTTGAATTTCCTTCCTGATGAACTTGCTACCCCTATTTTATCCTGCAACCTTTCTCCCTATCTTTCTGACCCACGCTCATTTGGCCACAACTACTTCCAAATTGGTCTTGATAACAGTGCTAAGCTAGGTAAACAGTCAAATGACAAGAGCAGTAGAAATGACATTCATATGTGTCACAATGTTTTTATTTCATGTTATTTTTTCTCTGACTTTAGTGTTATAATGATGATGTATTCTGCAAAAGCCATTCGGTACAGTATACAGTTGAAACTACTTGTTCTGTTTGTGAAAATATTTTATATGAAGAAAGTGTACATTTATTAACTGTTTGATTTCAAGCCTATCACTGATGAGTTTAGAAGGATATTTATTTGCAAGTTCTTTTGCGTGTTAAAATATTATGCAGCTATTTGATATGACGATCACTGAAAGAACTTCAAAGAATAAACTGACCTGAGGTCCTGAAGAACATGTTGGCACATTCTACACTGTTGCTATGCACAACATGTTGTCAATTTGGCACATTCTACACTGTTGCTATGCACAACATGTTGTCAATTTGGCACATTCTACACTGTTGCTATGCACAACATGTTGTCAATTTGGCACATTCTACACTGTTGCTATGCACAACATGTTGTCAATTTGGCACATTCTACACTGTTACTATGAAAGAATGGTGGCAATTTGGCACATTCTACACTGTTACTATGAAAGAATGGTGGCAATTTGGCACATTCTACACTGCTACTATGAAAGAATGGTGGCAATTTGGCACATTCTACACTGCTACTGTGAAAGACTGGTGGCAATTTGGCACATTCTACACTGTTACTATGAAAGACTGGTGGCAATTTGGCACACTCTACACTGCTACTATGAAAGACTGGTGGCAATTTGGCACATTCTACACTGTTATTTTATAGAACATGTTTGCAATTTGGCACATAATACCCTTTTACCATGTACAACATGTTTGCAATCTGGCACATTAAACCCTTTTGCGAGTAGAACAGGTTGGCAATCTGGCACATTATACCCTATAACAAAGCTGAACAAGTTGTTAATTTTGCACATATACACTGTAACTCTATGGTAATGCATAACGTTGGTAATTCATAAAATTCTAAAATTTTACTTTGTCTTAATTATTTAGATTACTAAACAGGGGCAGTACAGCATACCTGACCACTATCTTCTCCTACAGGGGAACACACTGCAGTACTATAGTGCAGCACATTAGACCACTACCTTCTCCTACAAGGGAACACACTGCCATACTATAGAGCAGCACATTAGACCACTACCTTTCCCCTACAGGGGAACACACTGCAGTACTATAGTGCAGCACATTAGACCACTATCTTCTCCTACAGGGGAACACACTGCCATACTATAGAGCAGCACATTAGACCACTACCTTCTCCTACACAGGAATACACTACAGTACTAGAATGCAGCATATCAGACCACTATCTTCTCCTACAGGGGAACACACTGCCATACTATAGAGCAGCACATTAGACCACTACCTTCTCCTACACAGGAATACACTACAGTACTAGAATGCAGCATATCAGACCACTATCTTCTCCTACAGGGGAACACACTGCCATACCATAGAGCAGCACATTAGACCACTACCTTCTCCTACACAGGAACACACTACAGTACTAGAATGCAGCATATCAGACCACTATCTTCTCCTACAGGGGAACACACTGCAGTACTATAGTGCAGCACATTAGACCACTACCTTCTCCTACAGGGGAACACATTACAGTACTATAGTGTAGCACATTAGACCACTACCTTCTACACAGGAACACACTGCAGTGCTATAGTGCAGCACATTAGACCACTATCTTCTCCTACAGGGGAACACACTACAGTACTATAGTGTAGCATATCAGACCACTACCTTCTCTTACAGGGGAACATATTACAGTACTATAGTGTAGCACATCAGACCACTACCTTGTCCTACACAGGAACACACTTCAGTACTATAGTGCAGCACATTAGACCACTACCTTCTCCTACAGGGGAACACATTACAGTACTATAGTGCAGCACATTAGACCACTACCTTCTCCTACACAGGAACACACTACATATAGTGTAGCACATTAGACCACTACCTTCTCCTACACAGGAACACACTACAGTACTATAGTGCAGCACATCAGACCACTACCTGCAAATGGGGTAGTCAGAAATGATATCTGGCAGATTCCACAACAAAATAATCAATATCCCCTTTGCTCATCAGAGATTAGAACATATAAAGCATATGATGTTAATACACCAACATATGTTACATCTGTCACATGGCATATCTATCCTGTATCCATAGTCTCTCACCAGCTGTGACGCTGTTCTGACTTGCCTGAGGACGAAATATTCGTTTAGAATTTACAAATTAAACTGAGACAATGGATCCACATTGTTCTTGTGATCAATTCAACAATGCCCAAAATAGTACATCAATTTTATCTGACGCAGGCATGGTGTACATACAAAGATGAGACAATGAATACTTACTTTTTTGTACATTGTGTGAATGGTGGATGCTACCTATAGGACATGACATGTGTACTCTTGTTTTGTGAACACCTGGTGTCATCACTGATCTTCAGTGGTCCATACATATAATTTTCACAGCTATTTTGCACTTTATGCCAAATGGAATCTGTTTCGGTGGATAATCAAGACTGGTTATTCTCTTACATTGACATTATTTATTCAATATGGACTGTAGATTCAAGTGACTCAAAAAATTATATTCAACAAATGGTCATTTTGTTGTATCATAAGCATTATTTTGCAACATTTAAGGGATGTGGACTCACTAACATCATCAAATTTGTGGAATGAGTGAGTTAGGGTTTAATGCAACATTGTGAACACAACATTTCAGTCAGTGATGAAGTGTTGGAGCCTGGAAGCATCAGTACAGACACCTCACCGATCATAATCAGGGTACATCGGGTATTTGAAACCAACCAATAGAAGATCATGGTATGGCGTAGGGTTTCTAGTATTCAAAGTGAGATGTGATGCCTCAGACCCCTGAGGTATGCATTCTCTGACAACGAAAAAGGAAAGACAAGGTTTACACTTCATGGTTGCTGCATGAATGATCATTTTTGCAACTATATAACAAAAGGTCGAAAACATCTGGAACATATTTCAGTAAAAAGTGGAACTTACACCAGAAACATCAGTTCCAACCTAATCATGATGTTTGATTAATCAAAATAATTAAATCTCATTCACAAAAACAGTGCAATCATAACGCTTGATTGGGTCAAGACAATAGCATCATTGTGGATCATTGTCACATCTGTATGCTTGTACATACTTGAAGAACTGCCCTTAATGATGATTCTCTTCCTGCTCTCAAACACAAAAAGGTCACTTCAAGAACAAAAAAATTAAAACACTGACTAGCCCTTAAAGTGAGTGAGTGAGTATGTTTCTTAAATCCAATATTCCAGGAACATCACGGTGGGGGACACCAGAAATGGGCTTCACACATTGTAGCCATGTGGGGAATCAAACCTGGGCCTTAGGCTTGAAGAGTGAACGCTTTAAACACTTGGCTACCCCATCATCCCTAAACACAAAGTGTTAAAACTTAATGTTACTGGTTGTTTTGAAACTATAAAAAAAAGGGTTTGATAAAACTATATGTAAAGGGACCATTAATGGATTATTATTGTGGGCTATTATTCTTATTGTAAGATAATGTTCACATGGTTTTTTTAACAATTTACTTGCCCTTGCATGTGTTTGTGATGGGTGCCACCAGTCGGGCTGGATATGCTCACTTATTTGATAGTGATTCGTACACACAGGCTTATGATAAAGTCTGAATAGCAAAATGGAGTCTTCTTTTAGCATAGTGTTCTTATGATTATGGGGGCGGTTGGGTAGCCTAGTGGTTAAAGGGTTTGCTCTTCACGCCGAAGACCCGGGTTCGATTGCCGACATGGGTACAATGTGTGAAGCCCATTTCTGGTGTCCCCCGCCGTGATATTGCTGGAATATTCCTAAAAGCGGCGTAAAACCGTACTCACTCACTCACATGATTATGGCAAGGGTTTTGTTGTTATAAATTTTATATGTTTATATAAATGCTACAGCCATCGATGGTCCACATTCATATTCTCATCTTGCCTGAGGTTCATTCACATGGACATTCTTCCTGCGTTCACTGTTGGGTCAGATACAGACTGATGCAAAGATTTAACAAACAAAAAAAGGATATTTGAAAGAATGACAAATAGCAACATCACAACACAAGAGCATGTCAGTGCAATACCAATGATTAACAACAATAAATATGAATTTGAAACAAATGACAAATAATCAAATCAGCATCTCTTCATAATCACCTTCATAAACTCCATTAATACTGTGCCCTAATGCAGAGACTATAATAACTCTCAACCAAGCCTCCTCCTATGATTAATGGTGACTGTTTTAACATTAGAATCTCGAACCAAAAAGGTTGGAAATATATATACACAACCTTATCAAACAGAAACCTCTGATTTCCATCCAGACTTTCCACATCAACAAGTATCTAGATTATGAACATACAGTATTAGTAATTTGTTTCAAACCTTGTTCAGATGGTAAGGTTGAATGAACTCAAAAAAGCATTTTCCGCTGTTTGTGAATGGTGAATGGATGGGGATTTCAAATGATATGTTAGAATTTTCAAATGACATGATAGTATTCTACTTATATGCATCTTTTGTCATTAGATATTGATAAGTAATATCCCCAACTTTATTAATAAGTGCATATCATATAATTGTACATATATCGCACAACCCGTTAACATGTATATCAGTAGGTATGAGTCCACATAATCTTATAATGAGGAACAGATACTTCATTCCCTTAATTGCAGTCATTACTTGTGTATTGTAAAACGAAATTATTAATGTTGATTATTGTGAGATAAGAGACATATTTCCACACTAAATTGATCTTAATTGTGTAATGGTTTGTTGTTTTAATGATAAATGGTTTGTTGATCTAGTGTCTAGTAAAAGTGTGTTTTGATTGGAAATTAGGTACAGGTGTGAAATGTACATGATTGTGTACATTGCAATTAGGCTCTTAAAATGGGTATTATTTTTAAGCAAGGAGCATACAATAGGCAACAATCTGTTGACACTTTTAACTGTGGACACAGTTACTTATGTTGATAGCAATTGAAAATGATTACTGTCAAAACAACCCAATCTTGAACTAATGACAACTTCAAATGATTGAATAACCTTTTGTAGCAAGTCTCAAAACACATGAAAATCAGAACATTTGGAGCAGTTGTCAGCCATGTTTGAATAGCCTCTTGTCAAATTAAATGCCTGGGGGGTAAATGCGTGTTAATTTAGCTAGGTTCAAATAAACAGTTAAAATAAGTGCATAATGAGTAATGTTGTCACTCATTTCTATCAGACATATTGATGAGATTCACAACCAATTCATCTTATCTTTCATATCTAAATTGTTTTCAATATTTTAATTGATGAATTCCATGTGTTATAAACATGTTAATCAAAATGTGAGTCAAAGTTCAACTTAATATGAAAAACTATTTTATGAAACTCTGTTCACAAATTCTATAATATGGTGGAACAGAAACTTGATCAACCTGCATTCACGTGTATAGTATGTTGGTTTGTTATCAATAATACACAAAATAAACACGCAGTAGACACTGAGTATTTTCCACTGACAAACATGCACCTGTGCCACAATGTGCATTTCTGGATTATTCATCCCGAAGTAGGTCATTGGAATAGCCGCGAAAGCATCACCGTTGTCACACGAGCGATAGCTTATAATCATTGAAGTGAGGCATATCATTCTCAGAAATTACGTTTTACTAGCAACATCGTTCAGAATTACCATTCCGCTTTGCTAATACGATTCTACAGTGTCAAATGACATCATCGCTTGAAACCACTTGTATGTAGAACCACTTGTGGCTAAGAGGCGAACCTGAAGCTCGACTGAATACATCGTTCTATTATACACCCAATCGAGGAAAACAAGACGATAAAATAAACAAAAAGGTGATATAATATCTGACAAAGCTCCCATCGCAGATGAGATTAAAGATCTAAGGGGATCTGCGTATCACAGAACTGGTACCACATCGCCAAATGCCAAACCCACCTCTCTTGGATATACACAACGCACAAAATGAGAGAGGTGGGTGAATTGTACCACAGTGAGTCAATATTTCCATGTCCGGAAGGAAAAGGGGATGAATGATATAAATGATACAAATTCCGGTACACAACATTAATTTTTTACCTTGCATTCCGTTACACTGTGTGTTGCCAGTTCCACCCGTGCAAAGTTGCCTTTGCCCAGGGTCTGACCGTTCATAACATATCTTCCAATGCATTGAATTTTTTTCCCCATTGCTGTCTATACTATTCGTGAATGTCTCCTCTCCATCCTGAATATTGCCCGCTTGTCATCATCGCCGGCAGGATTTCATAATATCCCCGGGACTCCAGTACACATGATCATATAACAGAGTAATATCTCAATACTTCCCAGTGCACGCTACATTATGGCGGCTCGGATCCCTTCGAAGACTCGCCTGCTTGTACTGGACCGAGAGTTGATAGCGACAGGATCCGATCGTACTGCAGCAACAGTCTGTCAATCGCGGTATCATTCCATCAGACGCAGAGAACACAATTCACAGGAAGGTTGAAACACGGCAGAAAGCGACATCCATTTGGTGGGTCCATGTCATAACTCCGGTCGTTACTGTAGTAGGAAACCGTCAGTGCCAAGCGAATACAGTGCAAACCCACTACCCATTGGTCCGCTTACCTAAATGTATCCACATATCAAATATAATTGCAAACGCGAAACAATCCACCAACAATACGTATTTGCTGCAATTAACATCGGAGACCAGAAGCTCTGTTTATTTACTATACTTGTCCATTATTTTAATTCATACCGCACGTGCAAACATAAATTTCCACCAATGCCACCGTGCCAACGAACCTCCAGTCCCACCATCATTAACTGGTCACATGATGCCGATCTTTATGAAATATTTATTCGCACGCCCTCGGCCAGGTCACGTGATGTCCCGGCTGCCATGGCAACCTCGAATCAAAGACAAATCGATGCGTATGGCATCGATCTCCGTTGGGTTAGGCAGGCCCTGGCTCCAGCGCTGGCTGTGGCGAGATGGAGGACGACATAGGCTCAAAAAGCGAATATCTACGCATATGCAAATATATACTCAATTTACAAATTGTCGTAACAATACCGGGTCATCATACTCGAGCTGACGGTAAAGGAAATATACATCAATGGCCATGATGCCACTAACAATGTACTGAAGCGGGGCTGGGAACGGTCTATAGAGTTTTAATTGATGTGGTTACAGGATGGTGTTGCGTGTCTCAGTTTTCTTCTTGCACTCTCGGGGTCAGATTGGATTCAGAGGTCATCTGCATTGTTGGTAAACTAGATTTGCTTGAAATACGACAACCAGGGCTGTCCATGGCCATTCAAAGAAGCATGGTGCCAAAGGGTCTCAAAGACTTCTCGAGGAAAATCATTTTTTTCCTTATATAGCACATATTTTATCACTTGTAAGGAGCAATTAAAGTCTTTTTTCCAACCAAATCAACCGTGGCGCGGCTCATTGACCTACTTTCCGAGCTGAAACATCTGTCAACCGTTATAATGACCCTTATTAAATCTTACAATTCTATGTCGGTCATTGTTGAAACGTATATCAATATTTTACGATATTATTTATTCAATCAATATTTTACAGCATGGCCCCCTTTATACTACGGTGGTTCTGTCATAGATTACATAACAATGTAGCTGACTAAGGCCCCGTCTCTGGGAACAATTGCTCATTTCGATATAATTGCTTCATTAATCAGCGTGTCTTCATGAATGGCCCTATTGGACATTTGTACAGGCCCTTGATCACGTTCAAACCAACTGTGATTATTAAGGGATCCCGAGTAGAGACATTGTTGAAAATGAATGACGTGAATTGTACGTCGTTATGACGTTTACCATCGGTTTTGGTATTTCACGGAAGGAAACCAAGGAATGGTTCCTCTTGGGGGAGATAATAAAGGCATTGTTTTGTTGTACTTTTAGCGTACAGTGCATGAATTATCGACTTTGACAATATGAGATAATGTTCGTGCACGGAGTAATGTCAAGATGGCGTTACACTCGTAATGGTATTAATGGATCTCAATGAACCATGCTTGAATTTACTTGAATGAAATTTATTTCATGTATTTTCTTTTTAAAGATATGTGAATAGAGATCGATTTCAGCTGAACAACCATTGTCATTACAGGTCGGATTCGTTATGGTAATTCTGATCGTGATAATCTGTGCAGACAGAGTTTCTGGAATATCTGCCATTTGGACCTATATTTTTTCTTGGTCCAAAACGGTAGTGATCACTTTGTTGTAACGAGGCAGTAAATACTTTGGTCAAACCAGGCAGTCTATGATTTGGTGAACCCATGAAGTAAATACTTTATGAACCGAGGCAGTAAATACTTTATGAACCCAGGCAGTAAATACTTTGGTGAACCCAGGCAGTAAATACTTTATTGAACCAAAGCAGTAAATACTTTGGTGAACCAAGGCAGTAAATACTTTGGTGAACCCAGGCAGTAAATTCTTTATTGAACCCAGGCAGTAAATACTTTGGTGAACCAAGGCAGTAAATACTTTGGTGAACCAAGGAAGTAAATACTTTATTGAACCCAGGCAGTAAATACTTTGGTGAACCAAGGCAGTAAATACTTTGGTGAACCCAGGCAGTATATGATTTGGTGAACCCAGCGTAAATACATTATTGAACCCAGGCAGTAAATACTTTATTGAACCAGAGCAGTAAATTCTTTATTGAACCCAGGCTGTAAATACTTTGGTGAACACATGAAGTAAATACTTTGGTGAACCCAGGCAGTATATGATTTGGTGAACCCAGCGTAAATACATTATTGAACCCAGGCAGTAAATACTTTATTGAACCAGAGCAGTAAATACTTTATTGAACCCAGGCTGTAAATACTTTGGTGAACACATGAAGTAAATACTTTGGTGAACCCAGGCAGTATATGATTTGGTGAACCCAGCGTAAATACATTATTGAACCCAGGCAGTAAATACTTTATTGAACCAAAGCAGTAAATACTTTATTGAACCCAGGCTGTAAATACTTTGGTGAACACATGAAGTAAATACTTTGGTGAACCCAGGCAGTCTATGATTTGGTGAACCCAGCGTAAATACATTATTGAACCCAGGCAGTAAATACTTTATTGAACCAAAGCAGTAAATACTTTATAGAAACCAGACAGTAAATACTTTGGTGAACACATGAAGTAAATACTTTGGTGAGCCCAGGCAGTATATGATTTGGTGAACCCAGGCAGTAAATACATTATTGAACCCAGGCAGTAAATACTTTATTGAACCAAAGCAGTAAATACTTTATTGAACCCAGACAGTAAATACTTTGGTGAACCAAGGGAGGAAATACTTTGGTGAACCCAGGCAGTATATGATTTGGTGAACCCAGTGTAAATACATTATTGAACCCAGGCAGTAAATACTTTATTGAACCCAGGCAGTAAATACTTTATTGAACCAAAGCAGTAAATACTTCATTGAACCCAGGCAGTAAATACTTTGGTGAACCCAGGCAGTAAATACTTTGGTGAACCCAGGCAGTAAATACTTTATTGAACCAAAGCAGTAAATACTTTGGTCAAACCAGACAGTAAATACTTTGGTGAACCCATGAAATAAATACTTTGGTGAACCCAGGCAGTATATGATTTGGTGAACCTACACAGTGAATGCGTTGGCAAAACCAGGCCATAAATACTTTGATAAAACCAACGAGTTAATACTTTGGTGAACCCTTGAGGTAAAGACTTTGGTGAACCCAGGCAGTAAATACTTCAGTATGTATAGAAATGTCTGGTAAAAACACCGTTCCGATCAATCTATGCCAACTGTTTATAATATTATATTTAATATTGTGATACTGAAAAGCAGTATGAACTCGTAAAAGGCTGAGGCTTATGACCTTGAACTGATTACCAACGAACTAATGTGATGTCTTTCTTTTGGCCGGCTGCGATTTCAAACGACATTTACTGTTCATTGATATGATTTAAAAATCAATCTCCAAAAACATTCAAGTATCTGCTAAGTAAAGTCGCGTCGGCGGGTGTCGTATCTCAAACAGGCAAAGTATCGGCGGATAGTGTGGACAAATCGTAATACGTCTTCGGTGTAGGTGTACGATCTGACACAGAGGCAGCCTGACACAGACTCAGAGTCTCTACCTAAGATGGAACCACCCCAGACAGACAGGAGACCCCCTTTGTACTGCGGATCGATTTTTATTCATTTTACGATAAACACAATGTACTTCCAGGCCACGTGCAAAATGGTAAATAGCTTAGCCCCAGAGGTATTATAGCTCACCTGGCCCTAGTATGCAAATTCTGGGTATACAGATGTGTATTGAAATTATGGTTGTGTCTGTGTCAGGTGAGGTACAATAATGAAAAACATGGGAGAAAAATTAATTCTCCATAATGAATTGCACCAAGTCTGTAATATATTCCGTGAAACTTTAACCTTAAACCGTTAACCCCTAAACGGCCAAGTAATCCACAACATTCAGTCTTCGTCCTATGAAAGCAAAGAAGAGCTATGCAGGCATGGAAAATGGCAACAATGTTATGCACCTTGTCCTATCTTCCAATAGGCGGGCACGTTGGGGTAGCCTACTGGTTAAAGTGACCGCTCTACATGCCGAAAACCCGGGCTCGATTCCAAAATGTAATAACAGTGTGACAAGAAGACGAACTACATGTTTTATTGAATTGTCCTGTTTATGATGACTTTCGTTTCAATCTTCTGCAAAATGCCTGTTATGTTAATAGTTCATTCAAAAATTAAACAAAGTTAGAACAGCTATGTTTTTTAATGTCCAGTAAAAATCTTCCCAAAAATCTATCGAAAAAACCTGCTTTTATATTTTACAACGACGAATCTCATGCTTCCATTAGGAATGGCCTATGTATTTTAACCCAAAGGTGTGGTTTTAATGTGCGAATGATGTACAGCGGGGTGTGACTAAAATAAAATCTGTCTGTCTGTCTGTCTGGGTACAATGGGTGAAGCTGGTGCTGGTGTTCCTCGCCGTAATATTGCCTGAATAGTGCTAAAAGCTGCGTAAAACCATACTCACTCACTCATTCACTCAAACAGGCATTGCCTCTGTGACCAGTCAGGTTTGAAGACTATACAGTGTTGTTTAAACCGTATGTTTTACGTCTCGTGCCCCAACATGAAGTCAGAAAGCCCATTTATTTACATAGTTTGGATGTCGCTCTGTTGCCCATAACCCAAGCAGGAAATTTTATTTGGAATAACCCTGTGACATCATTACGAATAAAAACCTTCTTTTATAAGCATCACATGAAACATATCACGTATTTACTTCCCTGAATATTAGTTTCCCGGGGAATTGTCAAACAACAAAAGTTTACTTCCAGACAAGAGTTTATTTCCTTCAGTTCAGCGTGATCTACCATTTATTAACTTGTTATCCTACCTTACAGGAAGAATTTCAGATAAGAGTTACGGAAAGTGGTCTGTCGTTAAAATGCCAGTTTTCTGAATCGTCACCATCATCAACTGCAGCCCTGGCCTTATGAAAACAATTTCAAGTGTGATCTACGCCCTTACCAGCACACCAATAACACACATCATCGTTTTGAAAATTATAATTTATCTATATTCCTCCGATGCTAATACTTCTACTAACGAGATAAGCATAATTTGCTTCCATTTTCATATCAAGATCATTACAGTGACCAATTTCAAAATGATATTAATGATGATTATTATGATACAAATCATGATTGTTGTTTTTAACGCCGCAGTCATGTAGATAAATCGATATGTAAATAATCGAGTATGGGTCACGTAAGAAATGGTTGATAGCATGATGCGCGCTGAATTGTGGCGGACGCAATTCGCTTTGCCTTTTGGGCGTCGAAATGGGGCTGAACGTCGCGTTCAAGATTAATGCACTCAAATTGCGTGTGTGTTGCTGCTTGTGTTAGTCCGGACTTATGTCGGTTTTATAGTGCTTTTATAGACTTCTGAGAAACCGCGCCGCAGTTAAACATGAATACCCCACTCAGACACAGTGTACTGACTCCGAGCCGACCAGTCGCAACAAGTACCATGTTTTGGTATGGCGCGGCCGGAGGATCGAACTGCCGACCTTCCGCTTTCCGGGAGGAAACTCCATCCACTAGGCCACGGAGGCAGTCGAAACCTATGTGCGAAACAGTTTCACTAGTTAACCTAAATGCACCTTTGGGTACCAGCTGTGTCCTTGGACTGAAAACGGTTTCGATAACGGGGAAAAAAAGGAGGAAATATTTTATGGAAAAATGTTTTCGAAACTGAAACTCCGAAAGAAGTGCTTCTTTCCGTCTCCCGAAATGTTGAAACGTTTTGGCACCTGTAAAAGGCAAAATCCCTTTTGTTCATGTCACACGTGTTGAATTAAAGGCCGGAAAATGATCGTATGTCGCCTTGACCTAGAGCGTAGTGAGTGAGTGAGTGAGTGAGTGAGTGAGTGAGTGAGGGAGGGAGGGAGGGAGTGAAGACCTTGGGTCAAATACCGCTACTTCTGTTTTATAAAATGGCCTGTCAGTGTCATGTGGAATGAAAGCCTAGCTGGAGGCAAAACTTGAAACATCCTGAAACAAATGTATCGAATTCAGCCCATGCAAGTGAGTGAGTGAGTGAGTGAGTGAGTGAGTGAGTGAGTGAGTGAGTGAGTGAGTGAGTGAGTGAGTGAGTGAGTGAGTGAGTGAGTGAGTGAGTGAGTGAGTGAGTGAGTGAGTGAGTGAGTGAGTGAGTGAGTGAGTGAGTGAGTGGGTGGGTGGGTGGGTGGGTGGGTGGGTGGGTGGGTGAGTGAGTGAGTGAGTGAGTGAGTGAGTGAGTGAGTGAGTGAGTGAGTACCAAGGATCATAACGAGAGATACATCACATATGAACTCAAATGGCAAACTGAAGTATACACCCATGTTTGATGGTGGCAAATGTAAAACAAACAAGAAATGCTTATTCTATGGCTGTGTTTTGGACCTTTAGTTGGCAGCGTTTCGGCTACTGTTTTCAGCCGAGTAACGTTAAGATAACGTTTGTATTTGTTTTCTATGGGTAATTGCAATGCTGATGTTCAACAGGTTAATGATGCTTTCAGTACCTGGGCATAATAACAGGTAGACGATGATGATGATGATAATGATGATGGTGATTTTAAGAGATATAGATGAACTCCAAAATGCGTTAACATGTCTTAACAAATGTTTTCAACAACAACACACCCTAACCTTCCAATAACCTTACTTTTACATAACAGCGACCATCTTTAAAGCCTGTATTTATTCAGTGTAATCGAAGCTAAACTAACCATCGCCAAAGTTTCCAAATAAAAGCAGTCCCCGACGGCTAGTCTACGGTCAGTATGTTCCTTTGACACCCTGAAGGGTGGTGGTCAGTAGCCTATTCAGTAAAACCACTCACCATTGGTCATACGTAAGGTTGACCAGTCCGTCTATTTACAACCCAGCCGTCTCGGACCCCATTAAAGAGGGATTAAAAACGCATTGGTAGATTCACGTTCCTCCTTAACATGGGGATAGCTTAATCGTTAAACAAACCCGCAAAGCAGAAAGGCAACTGTCTCCTTTGTATACCCCAATCCAGGGGTATGTTGTATTCCTTACCTGGACAATTGTGTGGGCGGTGGGATCAAAAGGCATTCTAAGTGCATAGGTTTTGTATATCTACGGGTAAATCATTAAAACAGCTATGTCGGTGTATCGTTTTTGTTGTCGTTCGTTTCGCACCTCCGACACTTTCGTTTGATCTTTCCGCCAGCTCATCAGTCAAGGTAAATCATACAAGATGTTAGTGGCTGTAAACAGAGGCAGGTGAAATAAACACAGGGGAGGGTCAAGACACACTACTGGCGACATGGTTTCTGTAAATATTTAATCTGATATCTTTGAGCATATCCGGGTCATGTTCCATTTCGTATGCTTTGAGTTGCTTTAAAATAGTTTATTTTTTAAATAAAGGATCCCAATTTTGGTTAAGTCTTATACCTTTCAGAAATATTTAGTATGCTTATCCGTATTATCAAGAAGGGGGGAAGAATGTGAGTAGAAGTGTGTATGAGTAAGGTAGAATGTGAGTAGTGTGGGTGTGGGGGTCAGAGAGAATGTGAGTAGAAGTTATGCAGGTCAGGAAGAAGTGTATGGGTGTCAGAAGGAAAGTGAGTAGAATAAGCGGGTGGGGAGGGGGGTCAGGACGAATCTGAGTAGAAGTGTGTGTCTGTGGAGGGGGGGGGGGGGGGGGGGTGTCAGGAAGAAGTATGTCGGGGCGGGGTCAGAGAGAGTGTGAGTAGAAGTTATGCAGGGTCAGGAAGAAGTGTATGGGTGTGGGGGTCAGAAAGAAAGTGAGTAGAATAAGCGGGTGGGGAGGGGGGTCAGGACGAATCTGAGTAGAAGTGTGTTTGTGTGTGGATGGCGGGGGGGGGGGGGGGGGGGGTTGTCAGGAAGAAGTATGTGGGGGCGGGGTCAGAGAGAATGTGAGTAGAATTAGCGGGTGGGGAGGGGGTCAGGACGAATCTGAGTAGAAGAATGTGTGTGTGGAGGGGGGTCATGAAGAAGATTGTGGGGGCGGGGTCAGAGAAAATGTGAGCAGAAGTTATGCAGGGTCAGGAAGAAGTGTATGGGTGCGGGGGTAAGAAAGAAAGTGAGTAGAATAAGCGGGTGGGAAGGGGGGTCAGGACGAATCTGAGTAGAAGTGTGTGTGTGTGGAGGGGGGGTTGTCAGGAAGAAGTATGTGGGGACGGGGTCAGAGAGAGTGTGAGTAGAATCGGAGATGGGGAGGGGGGGAATGTGAGTAGAAGTGGCGGGGATGATGGGTCAGGACGAATCTTTTTAGAAGTTGGGGGCGAGTTCAGGGATAATGTGAGTAGACGTGTTGGGGGGGGGGGGAGGTGTCAGGATATAGTATATGGCGGGTGGGGAGGGAGTCAGGTGTTAGTAGAAGTGTGTGTGTGACGTCTGTGATGTGTAAGTGGTAATGTGAATACGAGCGTAAATGTGTGATGTGACGGTGTGAACGAGTTTAAATGTTAGATCGGGTTTAAACGTGTGATGTGATGGTGAGTCACCGTGACTGCACAACAACATGCTTCTAACGAAAGGCAGTCCTACAGATACGCTATCTAATCCGGATTTGATTTATGATTTGTATGTGTTGGCCCGAAACATTTATACTATATCTTGTCAAGAATCCCACTTCTCTCTACGGGAAGACACGATGGTTCAGTAGGCATTTTTACCATACCCTCTGCAAATATAGAAATAAGTTATAAGATACATTTCGTAAAGAGCTATTTTATGCTCTCAGGAGAACTCTCGTTATATAGATATATTTACTACAGGAAGTTACCACGCACAGGACTAATTCTTGATGATTCATACCTTTTTTATTGTTCATCATTCATCATCAAATATGACATTTAACGATTCAAAGAACTTGGCGGCCGCATTGAACGTTCACGTAAAGGTGACCACAAAATATATCAATGAAGGGGATGTGAATTTCAAATTCCAAACTTAAGTGTATATGTATGTATATATTTCAGGAAGCGATACCAATAGAGATGCCAGGCTTGATGCCAATTATTTGTCAACACCTGTTAATTGCTTCACAGGCGAAGCTTTGTATCCATTGGAGAGACAGGTCTTATGATGATCACGTTTCTGTTACGGCTGCAGTAGTTGTTGTAGTGATGATGATCATTGAAACAGCTGCAGTGAAAGTCTTAAAGGGGTGTTCCTAGAATAGATAGTAGTTTGGTTTGGTTTGTTTGTTGTTTAACGCCGCACTCAGCAATATTCCAGCTATATGACGGCGGTCTGTAAATGATCGAGTCTGGACCAGACAATCCAGTGACTGGCGTTATGAGCATCGATCCACGCAAATGGGATACGATGACATGCATCAACCAAGTCAGCGAGCCTGACCACCCGATCCCATTAGTCGCCTTTTACGACAAGCATAGTCGCCTTTTACGGCAAGCATGGGTTCCTGAAGACATATCAAGGTCTCCCGGATATATAGGTCGTTGTAGAAGTAGTCGTAGTAGTAGTCGTCGTTGTCGTAGAAGTCGTAGTCGAAGTAGTAGCATAAGTAACAGTAGACGTTGTGTGGTAGTGATTGAGTGAGTTGGGTTTAACGCCGATTTGAACAGTATTCCAGTTACATCACCGCGTGTCAGCTTCATGTGGGAGGAAAGCCCGGCGTGTTGCAAGTCTAAGACTTCTACAACTTTGGTGAAACCCACGAGCACGGTACGGTGCAGGATTCGAACTTATGATCCAAGGTTCCTGGCAATCCAATGATTGACATCATATGCATCGATCTACGCAATTGGGATACGATGACATGCGATGACAGTTTTCGAGGTAGAGTATTGATATGAGAAAATTAGGAGCAGTAATAATGGTGGCAGAGTATTATGAAAGTAGCAATAGAGTAGTATCAATAGTAGCTGTAGAGTAGCTTTAGTAGTAGGTGGAGGGGAGTAGCAGTCGTATAGTGGTGGTAGAAGGGGACAATTAGTAGTAGTGGTGGAAGGAGGACAAGGATGAGTAGTTGCAGTCAGTGTTCGAAATAGACATCGGTCCGTAGGCCCGAGGCCAACAGATTTGTTCTCGGGCTGATCGTTTTAAATTTCAGCAGAACCTTACGCCCTGCAGTTTATTTAAATAATTATTTATTAAAGATTATCTAAGTACATGTAATGTGCTAAACATAGCTTTCATATTTCTATTAGGCGTTTCAAATGGTGTATTACATGTAGTCGCAAAGATGTTTTACAAGCTGATAATTTCCTGATAAATGTCGGCTTCATCTATCACCACAGAGTCTCTGGGATCTCGGTATGATAGCAGTAAAGGCTTCTGGTTGCGTTTTATAATTTATATTGCACGAGTGTCTCCCTGCTTCAGTTAAACTGTCTGGGCAAAAAGTGTTTCCTCTGGACCTTCAGTTTTTTAAATGTGTTGGCCCTTAAAGCTCTCAGTTTGCTCTGCTGAGTTTCAGACACCGGTCGAAGTCGGTGTAGGTGAAATCTTCGTCGTAGTAGAACCAGTACCAGTTGTTGCAGCTGCTGAAAAGATGTAGTCATAGAATAAAGGAAAGCACAGTAAAGAATAACATCGACAGTGTTACAGTGACAACTACGTTTCAGCCAGCAAATAATGTGGGCATTCACCACTGCAGTACCTAACTGTGAAGATCCGGGGTAGAATTGGTCTTCAGCAACCCATGCCTGCTGTAAAAGGCTATGCTAGTCGTAAGAGACTGATGAATCTGTATCCATGTCCTATCGTGGATACCCGTGACGATCCGGGGTAGACCCATGCCCATACCCATGCTTGTCGTAAGAGGCGACTAAAGGGAGCTGGTGGTCAGGATCGCTGACTTGGTTGATACATGTCATCGTATCCCAATTGCGTAGATCGATGCTCATGATGTCAATCACTAGATTTTCTGGTCCAGACACGATTATTTACAGCCCGCCGTCATATAGCTTGAATATTGCGGAGTGCGGCATTAAACAACAAGCAAACAAAACAAACAAACAAAACTGCAGTACCTATCGGGTTAGGTCATTATAAAACACAGACACGCCTTTACAATGCAAACACACATAGTGAACGTCGTGAGGCAGATGCCTTGTCAGTCAGCACAATCAGCGCCCCGGGCCTCGCTGCTGTTACCCTCCAGTGTCCCAGTCGGCGTCCAACTGTCATTACCGTGTATACACGTAGTTATTGACTAATGGGAGTTTAATTATTGCCCTGTAATACCTCTCCATCTCCGAGAATCATTCAGCTCCACCAGTGCCTGTCCGTGTATTCATTATGACCATTTGACCATGATTGGACATTGTGACGTTACTGATGAAATGTGCTTATATAGCTGCTATAGTGTATACTGGTATATTTGCTATTACCCTGAATGGTTTTTAAGTAGGGATGCACTTTTATTGAAGCTGACTCGTTAACACGTGTCATTGTGTATGGTGCCTTAACCTTACATAACCGGGATATCCGAGTTACAAAAATGATGTGTTTGTACTGTGATTTTCTGAGTTGATTACTTAAATAAGTTTGGTTCATGTAGACAGTACGATTCTCTTAAATAAACATTTTGGTTGAAATATATCCTTTACCCGCAACGACACAGCAGTTAATGAGTACTTTCCGTTACGACATGAAATATTAGTTACGGATGTTTCTAGACATCTGACATCGGACAATATTAACCTGTAAATGTTCCAAACGCTTGACGAAATAATAAAATGATGACTTATATTTCACATATTGCTTGGTGCTTTCATAAACAATACATAAATATATTAACTGATAACAACAATACATCCTATTACTGTAAACATCATCTAATACAAACACATTCTATTCGCTGTATACAGTACATCATTTAACACAGATATATTCTATTCGCTATATAGAGGACATTAGTTAACACAGATACATTCTATTCGCTGTATATAGTACATGAGTTAAAACAGATACATTCTATTCGCTGTACATAGTACATGAGTTAAAACAGATACATTCTATTCGCTGTATATAGTACATCAGTTAAAACAGATACATTCTATTCGCTGTATATAGTACATCAGTTAACACGGATACATTCTATTCACTGTATACAGTACATCAGTCGACACAGATACATTCTATTCGCTGTATACAGTACATCAGTCAACACAGATACATTCTATTCGCTGTATACAGTAAATCAGTTAACACAGATACATTATATTCGCTGTATGCAGTACACCAGTTAACACAGATACATTCTATTCGCTGTATACAGTACATCACTTGACACAGAGACATTCTATTCGCTGTATACAGTAAATCAGTTAACAAAGATACATTATATTCGCTGTATGCAGTACACCAGTTAACACAGATACATTCTATTCGCTGTATACAGTACATCACTTGACACAGAAACATTCTATTCGCTGTATACAGTACATCAGTTAACACAGCTACATTCTATTCGCTGTATACAGTACATCAGTTAACACAGCTACATTCTATTCGCTGTATACAGTACATCAGTTAACACAGCTACATTCTATTCGCTGTATACAGTACATCATGTACTACAAATACATCCCCATCGTTGTATACAGTACATCAGTTAACACAGATACACTTTATTCCCTGTATACCACTACATCAGTTAACACAAATACATCATATTCGCTGTATATCAGTACATCATGTACCACAAATACATCCCACTCGTATACCAGTACATCATCTAATACAAATACATCCTATTCGCTGTATACAGTACATTATTTACCACAATACATCCTATATACTTATCACATATGTCTATTGCACAGTGACTTCATTTCTTGTGCATTAATTAAAGCGGTGTACATTTTAAAATATCTCTTCACAGTAGTGGTTGTAGATATTAACGATATCCCAATGAAGTGGGTCTCATTTCACTTAAATGTATATTGCCTCGTGTCATAACACATCAATATCAAGGGAAATGTACAACATGTTAGATGTTATCGCATCATATCGTGCCCACTCGTGATAGGGATGGACGTTCAACGCAAACGTATTTACTCTTAACCAGAACCAATTACTCAGCACTGCGCATGTCTCTAACAAGTATAGTGTAAATAGCTGTCACTCATAATCACTTATGCAAAATGTATTTATTCCATTCCCTCCGAGCTCATCAATCAATCTTGAATTTTTTTCTAACATTTCAATATAGATACACCTCATAGCATCCAATGAATAATGTGTTGGTATAAATGGAATTTGCTTGTTTAGATTTGCTTTTTCAAAAAGTTAAAAGTTATCGAATAGCATTGGACTAAATGAGTAAATTTATTTGAGTAAGTAATGTTGTTACCAGGTAAATACTGTGACTAGTTTTACGAGACTAAATTACCGTTTCTGTCGACATCTAGTACCGTTCGCTAATAATTGGAGCATTGCGATAATTCTCTTTCTAAAGGTACTGTCTACCGTGTAGTTATTCTAACATAGTAAATTGCGAGTCTCGCTGATGTCTCTCAGTCGTTTTAATGTTCTTTTTTATACGAGAAAATCCGATATAAGATATTGTAGTCTATAAACAAAACGTCATTCCGAGCTCAGGTATCAGTTAAAAATAGATTCACCGAAATCGGCATAGAACCAGGTATGGCTGCGCTGAGCTTTTGGAAATAGTATGAAACGGAACGGGATAAAATATTATTTCCAGATCAAATTCGAGTCCATGCAGAAGATCCGTAAAACATCCGGGCCTAATTATCGCCTTAAGGCGACAGTGAGATGCAAAGGACATTTCATGTGTCGATTGAAAGATCACCTATCTGTCATCGAGTGATGGGGGGACAAGAGGTACTTTCACGAGTGGCGTATCGTCAAAATATCTTCTTTCCCCCATCATGAGATGAGAGAAACGTGATATTTCACGAGACACATAGTATATCCTATTTATCATATACTTTTTGTGCGTTTTTCTACCGGAAATTCGTTTTTTTCACTACAAATGTAAAACCTTGAAATCTAAATCCCCCCCCCCCCCCCCCCCCCCCCCCCCCCCCCTTAAAGCAGGGACGTTTCACCACCGCTTGTAATTGTGACTTAAAAAGTTGTTCCGAGTTAGCAAAATCTTAAAAAATATAAACACAAGTCAAAATAAAATATTTCAGGTCACTTAATTCTTTATCATACATTTGATATGATTAAATACAAAATCAACTGCAAAAAAATATTCATGAAAGCTACGAGACCGCTATTGGAAGCGAAGGAATACAAGCTAGTCAAGTAACAAAAATGACACTTTGCCCAACGAAAGTCTGTATTAACGAGTTTACAGTTTATAACGAAACATTTTCAAGAGAATAACAAACTGCAAGAAACGATATTAACTCCATAAATGACCATCTGACATTATTTTGCCTTCTCAATGTGGAACTAACTTATTGTGTAGGGGGTAGACACTTTCGATAAAGGGAGACAATTTGCGGGGAGGTAACTCTTGAATGATAATAGTTCTGTCAAAGTGTAACGTCCACTGCGGTGAAATATCAAGTGTTGTGTTCACTGCAATGAAAACATCACTTTTCTCAACTTCGGAAACCTCTGTCTCCCAAACTGAAGTATAATATAAATATAGACATCAAGACGGCACCTGTAGATTCCACCCCAGCTATTACCTTAGAGAAACCCCATGTTATGTCGGAAGGGTTGTCTTCCGACTTAACCGATTCCGAATTAATGAGATCGCGTCACAAAAAAGCTGACGCATCATTTCATCCTATCTGCTATGCGTAGGTAACGCGGGGTTCCGTCTCCAACCATACTACAAGGCAGGCCACAGTTTACCGCGTCACTGCTGACGGAACAGCGTGGCCCCCTCATCCATAATTCAAGCTAAGTAGAACATATATCAAAGAAAGAAATTGATCAATCAGCTGATTCTGCTCCTAAAACAATATCCGTGCTCGAGTTGGCTGGTACCTACACGTAACACAGTGATATGACCCAGTTCGAGTCGGAGTTTACCTGTATGCTGGGTTGTGGATGTAGGATGGTTCTAGGAGTACTGTGTGGCACATGCGTGCTTGGCGGAGAACAGGTGTTGACGGATGTTGTCAATGGGTTTGATTGGTGACATACAACAAACAAGACACGTACATGCCTTGTATATGCAGTAGTCAGTTTCCTGGTCATTGTTTATGGGGAAGAAATATAGGGAATTTGCCCTTGGTGTATTTGTGCGATTTCATTTCTTGGATGATGATTGAGGGATGGGATTGGTGGGTGCTTTAAAGCGTGTGGGGGGGGGGTGGTGGGGTTGGCGGTGGTAGGAATTTGTTTGTTTTGGTGTTTAACGCCGCATTCTGCAATTTTCCAGCTATATGACGGCGGTTTGTAAGTCATCGGGTCCGGACCGGAACATCCAGTGATTGACATCACGAGCAGCGATCTACGCATTTGGGATACGATGACATGCATCAACCAAGTCAGCGAGCCTGACCACCCGATCCCGTTCGTCGCCTCTAACGACAAGCACAGTCGAATCTTACAAGCATAGGTTGCTGAAGACCTATTCTAACCCGGATCGTAGGAGTAGTTTGGTACTAGTTAGGAAGGGTAGTGTAACTAGTTAAGAATGGTATTGATGTGTACTAAAATACTATAATTTGATTGGTTTACCAACAGTTAAGATAAACTTTTCTATGTGTTTGTTTACAGACACCAAATTGGAGAAGTTGAATTATATGATATTAAAAACCAAACGCTACTTTTACTTAACCATATCACCTTCTCTATCACAGACATATCTGCAGAGGCCTAACGTCAAAATACGTCCACGTCTCCAAACCTGATTCTTGTATTAAGAGACAAGAGTGAGTGAGTGAGTATGGTTTTACGCCGCTTTTAGCAATATTCCAGCAATATCACGGCGAATGACACCAGAAATGGGCTTCACACATTGTACCCATGTCGGGAATCGAACCCGGGTCTTCGGCGTGACGAGCGAACGCTTTAACCACTAAGCTACCCGACCGCCCCTATCGAGACAAGAACAAACACGAGGCCTAATATAATGTATGACACAACGATTATCAAGCAAGACTAATTTCTAACAGGAAGTGATTGTAAGTTAACCAATCCTATTCATGCATCAAGCCTATTGGTTGGCTTTTATTACACTTTGCCACGCGCTTTGAAATAAAACATCCTATTTTATTAATAAACACTTGTTAACTCGCCTAAAAGCCATGTTTAATCGTCTCACATAAGAAAGAAATGTGTCCCGTGAAATGAATCTGTTTTATTGATGCTTGTCAACTGCGTATATAAATTTAGCAACGGACATGCACTGGTGGGTGTGTCAGGTTGACACAGGAGTGTGGGTGGTTGAACGATATGACAGATTTGCACAACGTTAAATACTTAACCATCCTTTACAGATAAGTATCCCATGATATGGATAATTGGCGTATTGAGTACAGGGAGAATAATACTGAGTTCACTTCCTGGATCGTAAGCGGGTAAATATTACCGGCAAAGAGTCGATTACAGCGTGGGTGATTAATATCACAGGATAACGCCATTATATACAGACTGTGTATAAACTGAATGGGTGGACGGTGGGTGTTTTCGGGGTGGGGTTGGCGATGTGTTTAGGTTATAGGGTGTGATTGTGAGTTTTCGGGACCCCACAGACACCTACTGTTTGGTATAAAGAGTGAGTGAGTGAGTGTGGTTTTACGCCGCTTTTAGCAATATTCCAGCAATATCACGGCGGGGGACACCAGAAATGGGCTTCACACATTTTACCCATGTCGGGAATCGAACCTGGGTCTTCGGCGTGACGAGCGAACGCTTTAACCACTAGGCTACCCGACCGTCCCTTTGGTATAAAGAAAATGTTTAGTGAGTAAAATAAACATTTGACAAAATATACAAAGCTAAAATATTGGAGGCTCCCGATACGTACTTATAGGTTTAAATAGTTATAAATACTTATTATTAATATATTTTAGAAATTTGTCATTTCGTCCGTTACTGAACATGCAGTGAGTGAGCGAATTTTGTTTTGCCCCACAGTCATACATATTATAGTATTTCACTGTCGCCTGTAAATCGCCAGGCAGATCAGTGGATGACATTATGAGCACCGATCCAAATCGGCAGGAAACGACGACACGCAATAAACCAGGTGGTTGAACCTCATAAGTGTTTAGCTGTTTCGACAAGTCGGGGTTATTCGGTGCATATTCTACCCCGGAATATCCCACGGGATAGCGAACACATAGACTGTTGGGGTGACTAGGGGGGGGGGGGGGGGGGGGGGCTCGAGACATGGGGAGGTATATATATATGGATTGGGGTGCCTTAAGATAATGTTAAAAGGGACATCACGTTACAGATACAAGGGTCAGTGCAGGGGGTGGGGAAGGATAGCTTTTGGGGGGTGAGTATTAAGCGATGGGGATGCTTATCGGGATAGGTGCTGATACAGGTGGATAGAGAGTGATGCATTTTTTATTTTTTTTATGTGGACATGAATAACCTTTATCAGGAAAGTGTGATCAGTCCACGGTATACCCAGAGTGGGTACAGGGGTGCGAGACCCGTGAAGATCCGGGATAGAATAGGTCTTCAGCAACCCATGCTTGCCATAAAAGACGACTATGCTTGTTGTCAGGGGCGACTAACGGGATCGGGTGGTCAGCCCTCTGACTTAGTTGATGCATGTCATCGTATCTCAACTGCGTGGATCGATACTCATGATGTCAGTCACTGGATTGTCTGATCCAGACTCGATTATTTACAGACCGCCGTCATATAGCTGGAATATTGCTGAGTGCGGCGTCAAACAACAAACAAACAAACAGGGGTGCGAAACCCGCCATTATTTAAACATGCTAAGCATTTATACATTTGGTAGACCAAGTTTAAACGCATAAAAAACATATACCTAAGTTTTTTGGGGATATGTTCTAAAATTTAATTAATTTGACAACCAGACGCAAATCTTGCATGCTAAGTGCATCCATCGTTTCCCCAAAAATATTATCGTTCATTTAGTAAGCTAAGTGTATCCATCCACCCACCCCCCACCCACCCCCCACCCCCACCCCCACCCCACCCACCCCAATCTACACGAATAGGGTGTGCCTATGTTATCCAAGTTATATCGACGTTTTTCATTCAATGATATGCCTTTGATCACAGTGTCATCATCAATGCATATATCATCAATGCCGTATACCGCGAATGATGATGCTGGGTGATGAACGGCTAGATCTTGTGACAAGGAGGCATACTCGTGGGAAACACGTACTCTAACTATAAATTATACACCCGACATTAACGCCAAACAGTTGACGTAAATGTTTCGGGTAATTCCGCGGGGACATAGGTACAAACGTTGGAGTGGGATGGTGACATGTGGGTGGTGTGGTCACGTGACACGTCATGCCACGAGAAGGCATACTCGTGAGAAATGAATGACACGACAGGGCCTATGTAACAATTTAGCACACACAACAATAGGTCGATGGTGCCGAGGGGCTGGTGGGAGGTGAGGGTGAGATAGGGTGTGGCGGGTTGTGGGTAGAGGACGTGAGATATGTGACACGTCACGAGATGTCATGAGTTTTTTTACGAAACAGATGACTGCCATACGTATAAACATTGTCATACAGTTCTATCATTATTAAAGTGCACGTTAAATTCCTCATTTAAGTAAGTTCTATTATTGAGATGTACCATTAACATGTTTCTTAAATATGTACGGTATTTGTGTCAGGAATGTCATAACATACACTAAATGCGTTTCGGTCCGAAACACAAGCCTAACACGTTCCTTGTCCCATAATTTATTATTTTGTTTTGTTTGTTGTTTAACGCCGCACTCAGCAATATTCCAGCTATGTGACGGCAGTCTGTAAATAGGCGAGTCTGGATCACCATTCAAGTGATTGACATCAAGAGCATCGATCAACGCAGTTTGGATGCGATGACATGCCTCAACCAGGGCGTCGCTGTACAAGGCGATATTAGCGCTAAGGCGATCGTAACCCCGATGCATTAACATAGACTTGCGACAGTCTTAAATTAGGACTAAGGTTTTTTTTTACAATGGCAGCCAAGTCAGCGAGCCTGACCACCCGATCCCGTTAGACGCCTCTTACGACAAGCACAGTCGCCATTTACGACAAACATGGGTTGCTGAAGACCTACTCCATCCCAGATCTTCACGGGTCCATAATTTATGTGACAAGGTTTGTGTTTAAGATCTATACACAACATTTTGAGTGCATGCGCGCAGGTATATTGCTGATAACAGCAAGTTTCAATACTGTTTAAATACATTCATACTTGGTTATTAACAATACGTATTCCCGGGCGGTTCTTCCAAATGCATAAAACTGTCCGGATTAACGGGTGTCCGGATAAGCGAGGCCAAACAGGCATGCCATCAAATATACAAGTTGTTACACCCGAGGGCTCCGTGGTAGGAACGTTCCGCCGCCCATCAAATCAATGACCGGTTTAATTAAGGAACAAGCGTTCACATACTCTTTGCGTCGAAAAAACCCTCAGGCAGTGACTTATCACGAATCAGGACGGGTGGGATAGCGTGGGTTGATATGAGACGAATATCTACTCACCAAAAGGAAATAAAACGTTAACAGAAAAAAAACATACGTATTCTAACGTTACAAAGACATAATCGATCAAGTGTGGTGAGTTGAGAGTTGGGACGAGACTGGGGTAGGATTGAAGGGGTGGGGGTTATGAGGAAGGGAGGGACGGGTCAGACGGAAGTTAGGCGACGAGGTGACGGCGAGGCGTGATTAAGAAGGTAATTGGTGTAGGTAACCCTCGTTGGCTATAAGCATGCCACAGCCTCTGGCCAATGTGGGTAGGTGTACAATAGTATATAACACGACCCTCATACAAATTGTAAACAGATTCAGGTCACCTACATAAAGGGTGATGCGAATGCTTCGAAGTAGGGACAAAGTGTAAATAATGATTTTACCCGGTGAAAATACTTGCATTGACTAAAATCACAGGGGTGGGCAAATGCGGTCATTATCACATCACCAATTCGGGTTGTCACGAGCTAGGGTCATTATTCTCTGGAGGTATTTTTTCGCTTATGTTAACAGAAAAGTGTATTGAATGAGATTATACGTAGGTGGTGATAGTATATTATGATCTTATAGCGCGTCCTTCAACAGACTTGGGTTGACAGTAGTTTTCACCTGGCCAACTTTTATGAACTGTTGTGAATCCGAATTACCCTTCAACAAGAACCCAGGGTCGCGTTAACAAGGCACCCCACCCGTAAACCCCATACAGGGTCTTATAATCTGACATTCATCACTGAAACATCTATCATATAACTCCACAGTAAACCCCAGTCGAATTCCAATGGTGACTTATCTTTAAAATATTCTAACGGAAAAACACCCAAAATAATCTAATAAATATACAACATAATTCAAACTTATCAACGACATACGCTGTTCGTAAATCTGGTTTAAACATCACAGACGATTTCAGTAGTTTTCATAACCCTATTTCGTTCCCGGTTACAAAGGTTTTATATGAAACCACAAGTTTGTCGACAATGATGTACGTGTATATGAGCCCGCCCTTGTGCGGTCGTCTTGTAACCTGTTGCAAAGCTATAACAACGTTTATAGTCATCCGTCCGTCATGACTCAGGGTAAAAAGGCAATCTCGCCCATCGGTGATACATTTGAGAATCACGACATGCAGGGTTCTTATAAACGCTAAACTAAACGTGTTTCTAGGGAGGGTTTGACGTCGAATTTAAAGGCAAAGCGGTTACAAAGTTCAGACTTTAAAAAGCTGTACTTAAAGTTGAGAGTTTACACAGTTGGGAGTTAGTATCACATGTCTAAACTTAGAGTAACTCGTGCGTTTCTTTTTATCTAACTTTAAAAATAAATACTTTCTCGGTCCGGGCTTAAGTGCACCTCTGCATTGCGTTGACGTAACGTCTGCTTGTTTGTTTGTTGTTTAACGCCGCACTCAACAATACTCCAGTTATAAGACGGCGGTCTGTAAAAAATCGGGTCTGGACCAGACAACCCAGTGAAGGATATCCCGAGCATAGATCCACTCATTTGGTGGGAGACGACGACATGCATAAAAAAAAGTCATCGACCCTGACCAACCGATCTTGTTAGTCGCCTCTTACGGCAAGCATGACGACCTATTCTGACCGGGGTCTATATATCTTCACGGGTATGTAACGTCTAGTGTCAAGGTCAACGTCTGACGTCTGACCGGTTTACGTTAAGACTAAAGCGAGCAATCTGTTTCTTTTAGGACACGAGGGGGCGGTGGGGTAGCCTAGTGGTA
Organism: Haliotis rufescens; assembly: GCF_023055435.1. NCBI lineage: Eukaryota > Metazoa > Mollusca > Gastropoda > Lepetellida > Haliotidae > Haliotis > Haliotis rufescens. Next base: position 56,327,229 of record NW_025963890.1, on the reverse strand, counting down.
AAAGCGCTCGCTCGTCACACAGAAAACCCGGGTTCGATTCCCACATGGGTGCAACGTGTGAAACCAATTTCTGGTGTCCCCCGCCATGATATTGCTGGATATTGAAAGCGATGTAAAGTCTTATCCACTCACACTGGGACACTCACTCATGGTCCGTCATCGTTACTCTTTTCGGACTTGGATAAGCCAGAACTGGCCAATTTTAGACGTTGAATTGTATACTAACTATTCGATACCTTTTCGACGTTTTGATTGACATGAATACACAAATATGTAAGTAGATGTAGTTATCACGCCACTGGCTATATCCTTGGAACTGTGATTTGAGCTGAAGATATGAAATGGTCATATTATGTGGTAACCTAAACGGCCGAGGTAAGCACTTGGCACCTGAATTGTGAGGGACATGAAACAGACCTGAACTGGACACGTGGAAAGTTACCTTGAGTGATCCGAAAGCTGAACTGGACACGTGGAAAGTTACCTAGACTGAACAGAAAGCTGGACTGGACACGTGGAAAGTTACCTAGACTGAACCGAAAGCTGAACTGGACACGTGGAAAGTTACCTAGAGTGAACCGAAAGCTGAACTGGACACGTGGAAAGTTACCTAGACTGAACTGAAAGCTGGACTGGACACGTGGAAGGTTACCTAGACTGAACCGAAAGCTGGACTGTACACGTGGAAAGTTACCTAGATTGAACCGAAAGCTGAACTGGACACGTGGAAAGTTACCTTGAGTGAACCGAAAGCTGAACTGGACACGTGGAAAGTTACCTAGACTGAACCGAAAGCTGAACTGGTCACGTGGAAAGTTACCTTGAGTGAACCGAAAGCTGGACTCGACACAACAGTTGTCATCCAGATGCAACTGCGGCACGTGGACGGTTGCCTGAATGACACTGGAAGCTGACCTTGACACTATTGCGAATGATTTACTCATTAAGTTTTCATTATATGAATAGAAGCGACAAAATTTTCCATAATCTTAAGAAATCTCGGCTGGAAGCAGGTCCCATTGTAGGACTACGACTTCATAACTGTCTAGGTTGTCGCCCTTGTCATCGTCATGATGAATCTGTATCCATGTCCTATCGTGGATACCCGTGAAGATCCGGGGTAGACTAGCTCTTCAGCAACCCATGCTTGTCGTAAGAGGCGACTAACGGGATCGGGTGGTCAGGCTCGCTGACTTGGTTGATGCATGTCATAGTTTCCCTATTATGTAGATAGATGCTCATGATGTCAATCACTGGATTGTCTGGTCCAGACTCGATTACAGACCTCCGCCATATAGCTTGAATATTGCTTAGTGTGGCGTTAAACATCAAACAAACAAAACTTATGGAATCTGTAGAACAAGTTGGACTTAAACAAACACAGTATCCTTATCCCAACCGTGTTTATAAAAAAAAAGAAAAGTAATGTTTGTATATCAAGATATAATGCGGCTACATAACACAATTCTGATGTAATTGGTATTTCGCATTAATAGCACTCATTTCCAATCCAGGCGACTGTCTGCTATCACATAGACACTTATGTACGTCGTGATGCGCCATGCATTAAGCCACGCCGTAATGGACTGTGCTGCACACTATGGTGTTGATTTGCAATAGTGTCCAGCAAAACGCAGGTACCAGAGATTGACGTAACAGATCATATAAGTTGAAATGTAGAGTTTAAAAATAGACGGCTATTTTAAGATTTTGACAGTTCAAATAGTCAACACCTTGTCTGAGAAGAGCTATAAATATATAAGGGTATTGATTTATTTTTTACAAGGAGAGAACTCACTTAGTTCCGTGCAGTGAAGACGTCCGTATATGATGTCAATGTTATAGACTCTGCATTATACAGATGAGAATCAGATATCATCCAGATTATCTGCGTCGTTTGCATGGGTTACCCTGTCTGCTAAGACACACAATTCGTGGTTCAGAGTTGTTTCCCTAAGACGCACAAGAAACCTCTATCATCATGGTTCGTGTCCAAGATTCGCCGTAATTATGTTTCTATGTTTGGCAGCACCATGCTTGTGGGTTTTACCGAAGTGGTAACACCCGTGAAGATTCCGGGTTAGCATAGGTCTTCAGGAACCATGCTTGCCGTAAATGGCGACTATGCTTGTCATAAAAGGCGACTAACGGGATCGGTTGGTCAGGCTCGCTGACTTGATTGATGCATGTCATCGGTCCCAATTGCGTGGATCGATGCTCATGATATTTATCACTGGATTGTCTGGGCCAGACTCGATTATTTATAGACCGCCGTCACATATGGAATATTGCTGAATGCGGCGTTAAACAACAAACCAAACCAACCACCTTTACAGACGCTCTATCCGTTAGACCATGGAAGCCGTCTCAACGTTCTGCAAGTCATGATCCTGCTTGTGTCCCTATAAGTCTGTCAAGCCGGGTCTGTCTGACGACGAGAGAGACCCCTGCACCCCAGGTGGTCTGTGGGGACATGTGACCGGCAGGTGGTGAGCAGGTGGCAAATGGGTATTGAAATATGTTGACCGAGTGTGAAATATGTGGGAGTAGCGGGTGTTACCGGTAGGGCAGGACATGCTGACCTTTTTGCGAACACCTGGTGTCTGCACTGACTTTCAATGATCCATTTATATTATTATTTTCAAAGCCTTTTACGTCCAATGGAATCTGTTTAGGCGGATAATCGAAACCGGTTATTCTCTTGTCTTGACGTTTTATATTTACATATCGATCAGAACTTAATAAAGAAAGTGATTGATCTTGTAATTTAATATATGTGACATATCTCAATGGACATTATTTTACACTCTCCCAGTTGTTTTATCTTAGAAAACAAAAGCTGTCGTTACAACCAACCTTTCCCTGAATATAAAAAAATGTTAACCACGGGAATCTGTATTTAAAGGTATACATCCATGTTATTGTTCATGCATATATAAGTATCTATGCTGGGTTGTGAGTCTCGTAGGCCATATAAGACCTGCATTTGTATACATTTCATGAATATCGTTATTGCCCTGCTTATATTTTACAATGTGTGACACTTTAATAAACTAATTTTTTTCTTTACTCCTCTTCTTCTTCTTCTTCTTCTAATTCTTCTTCTTAACACACGAAGCTTAAAGGTACCCATCGACCGCTCATTCCAAGCGCTGCTTATTCCAAAACCAAGACTAACATTATCGTTGCGATGTAAAGGTATTTCCTCTGCGACGTATCTAGGTCACGAGAGGTGCCTTCCAGCCTTTGGGTCTCACTTGATGATTACCTTTAAACAGAACATAGAGCAGTACTAATTAATTCGTCCGTAACAGTACCGCTATTGTTCGTATAGTTCTCTCGAACACGCCGAAACAGAACAATTGCACCCTGACACAGACCTAACTGTACGACAATGTCTGGATTACATATACACAAAAATCACATGCGCACTTATATCACAATAACAACGACAAGGTAAAACCACTCGACAGTTTAATTGGCGACATCTTGAAGCACTATAGGTATACAAACGTCACGTTGGTGTGAGCGGTGGCGAGAGGCGACATTCCTCTCACACATTATCATGGCAGCCTTCTCCCGAGGGTCCTGCCTCCAGAATGTATTAACAGGAAACAAACCCTTGCTCCCCACTATAAACCTTATTGATTGCTCTGGTAGGGAAAATAATATTGTCACTGCAATTGTACTGCGACATCTCAGACGTCGGGATTACAACGACGGTGTTAGAGTGTAGATACGCGTGGATCTATAGTTAGCTGATGAGTAGGAAGATCTTGATGGGGATATGTATTAATCATACATGATGCGATGTGTTAGAAGCTTAGTGGGATCGTTATCGGTGGTCTGTGTTATTGGATTATGGCTGGGAGAAGAACAGGATTTTTAAAGAAAAGCCTTGTGAAAAATGTGGATCAGCTGGTTGTGACATATGCTGGTGAAAACTTATACCTAGTTTATCATTTTCAATTATATGGAATCAAAGCAATGTTAACACTTATATTTGTTGCATGTATTTTTAGAAATATAAAAGCTTAGAATTATTATTTTACTGACGAGGTACTGTTGGATTTTTGAGTCAGTTGTAATCGGAGAATGTTGGCTTTGCTGAAACACTATCTCTGGGGCAAGGCATTTAGCAGATATACGTTAAGGAAGCTGTCAAGGACGCCGTATCATGGGTAATTAGTAATCTGTTTCAACCAGAGGCTGTGATGGTTTATCTTAAATGGATAATGTATAGTTTATATAGAGAGACGATATATCAAACAACCGAACGAGAAACCCATAACAGACATAAAACATTGACATTGGTACATACTACAAACTTTTCATGAAATCATTCGTTAAAACATTCAGTTGTTTATTGCCTTGATCAATATATTGAAAGAATTGTGTGCATATCCCATAGCATACTCGCAATACCTGGCACCACGTGATGTCCACCTGTTCCCTAAACTGAAAGAACACCTTCGTGGAAAGTGATATGACCACAACGATGACATCAATTTAAGCTGGCGTGGACGGGTTTTTTTCAGGGGGGCTTCAGAAAACGTCTTCCTGACTGGAATTGAAAACTGTCGGCATGAGAAGTGTATTGAAAAGCGAGGAGATTATGATGAAAAAGAAATTTAAAAACACTTTCATAATTGTTGGTTTTGTTTGTTAGGCTTAGAACTTTTTTACCAGCCCTCGTATTTTATGTTTATGACTTTAGGGGGTGTAGAGGTGTTCTATGTTTATGTCTGTGCGTTTGCGTTTTCATATATATATATATATATATATATATATATATGTGTGTATACAACACAAATTCACAGATACACACACACGTGTGTTTGTGTGAGTGTGCGTGCGCGTGCGATCGAGCGTGTGTGAATAGACACTAATTTTATGTCACCAGTATTGATCCTTTTGAATCAATGTGTTCAATTGAGAATTTGTGATTTAAGCGGGGAGGGATCTGTATGAAACTTATGTATGTATGTATGCATACAATGGTTTAATGTTAAATGTATGTATGCAATGTTCATGTGTGTATGAATGTATATCTCGCTTTGATAATTAACTAAATAAATCAATACACTTAGTGACATGATCATGTAATTTTGTACATGAGAAAAAAACAAGGAGCTTGTAACAATAAAACTTGTGTCGTGAAGGTCCGTTGTAAACGGCGACAACACAAATTGCCTCAAAGAGACAAGACCATGACAGAGTTCTTTTCACGGGTCTGCTATATCTCATGAGAATGGTTGGAATCGGCTTACTATAAAAGTTGTAATAAATCACAATATTCATTAAAAAAAACATTATTTCACAGGATAACATATCCCGTCCTCTGTCAACACATACACAAAACACGCATCTTACTTCGTAGAATTGAACAATGGCTCGCAGAAAAATCCATTGGAGATCGTTATCTGTAAGCAAATTAAAACATTATTTTTTATTTCAGGATCACAAATGCGGGATAACTTTGCCCGCCTTTCTTCCTCAATGTCATTAGTGGAAATATCAGGATAGCGTATCAGCAACGGCCTGGCCTCCCTCGACTTGATACCGTCGCTAGCCCTTGCTGGTGGTACATGGTATGGATTAGTTGCGGAGCTATAAGCATGAAATCTCAACCAGACAGGTTTTCATGTGAGGGTATTGATCTAACTCAATATTACGTAATTTGCGAAACCAAATCTTCTCTCGCCGAATCGTTCATCGTCGCCTGCGAAACACAGTCCTCACGAAGACGTTTAACATGGCTACACCATCCATTACAGCGAATAGACTCATGAGCGATGCGGGCACTGATGGATGATTTGTTGTAAACGAGATATCATAACAAACTGTCTTTGATTAGAGAGAAATGTGTGTGCAATTGATAATAAATGTCTCAAAAGCGTGACCATTTGGGCTTAACCGTTCGCTTTTGATGATTCTTCGAGAAGACGGTGGTACCATGTTCATTCAGATCGGGAACTGGCGGTTCCTAGGCAGTTTTTCGTCACGAGTGATCTTTCTTGATCCCTCATCGATTTTTAGCATTGCCGCTAGGGGGAGCCAGTTCCTGAAACTGCCGTAAATCGTGAGCGTGTATTGATTATGTTTCGTGTCGGTTGCCACATCTGAATCGGCAAACATCGTAATGATCTAGTTTTAGACTGTATCGCTCGCCAACATTGGAAGGGAGCAATTTCTTTTGTTTTTGACCTACTTATATGGCAGCCTTGTTAGTATACTGTTGGCGACACTTTGGAGACGCTTATTTACCAAAGGTCTACAGACGCCAACGATTATCCGAGACGTGGTCGTCTAAACCTTGTCTAAAATTCAAAATGATTATGTATTTCAGGCCTTGAAGTGATAAAATTGGCGCCTTTCAACGGCAAATTTATCGACGAAGCGACTGACATGGCATTCTTGGTTAGAGGGCTGCTACTTTGAGACCTTCTCGGATCTAGTAAATATTTATCCAAGAGGACTACGAATTCCGTAAATGCAGTTCGCAATCTGGCCCATAATCAATTTGAATATCAAATGTAATGAATTAATTCGCCGAAAATAACTGCATTTTACAAGACTCCCAAGCAAGGCGACTAATAACAGTAAATGATGCGAACAAAGAAGGGCCAAAAGGATTTAGGCCTATTTCTCCGTCTATTAAATGATAGTAAATTGCCAAAACCGTTTTCCCATGCTAACAGCTGTACCGAATCAACACCGGGTGATTATATGACGTCCAACGTCATCCCACAGGGACTATGGAACGGGCACTGTACACAACAGGAGAAATAAATTTGATTTAATTTCACGTTGCCATTTACACAACCTTATCGCTAATGTGTTTGTATTATACGCCTACCAAGTACATTGGAACTAGTTGTTTACTGCATGCGATTGCAAATAATCCCTTTGAAATACGTATTGACATGTTTGATACGTATGACAATGCAATCGACATTTGACTGACGTTACGCTCGATGAGGGCTCGTAACTAGCATAAAATAACCCAAAACGAGAGTGTTTAAACAAATATTGATAAAGTTCAACGCGGGAGTCAATCTCTATACACTTTCTATAGAAGTTAAAGACGCAAATCCTTCATTTAATTCAAATACCAACCTTCTCATAGCAACGCTGAGTTAAGAATTATTTGCAATAGTCCCTATTTGTGTCAGCGTTTAGTTCTTACGTGCAACTTTATAACACTTGCAAAGAAAATCCAGTTTGGCAAATTATTCTGCCAAGGTTAGGACATTGGTTTAAATCGAGCTACACGCCAGTCGCCTTAAATTCTGCTCTGGAAATTTTAGTTAGTTTTTATGCGGATATTCACCTGTCAATAAAATAGGTCATATTATTGTTTACAGTCGACTTAATTCGGCACCTTGTATCATGTATTGACAAACCGGCATTCCAATATCCCAGAGAAATAATGGGACAAAGTGTGTAAATAGTCAGATACATCTCAGCAATAACACGAGGCAGAATTGTCGCGATTCCACACTCAAGACCGATGCTGCGATTCATATCTAAACGATATGTGATGATCTGGGTTAGAATTGATCTTCAGCGTCCTAGGCTTGTCCCAACTAACGAGATCGTTAGGTGCATCGGTTGATGCATGTCATTGCATCAACATTGCTTAGATCGACGCTCATGATATCAGTCACTGAATTGTCTGGACCAGATATGATTATTTACAGACCGTCGTCAATCTAGAATACTGAGTGCGGCGTTAAACAACAAACATTTCTACAGCAAAATATGTCCTTTCATAACTGTCCTCGAACCACATACCCAATCCCCCTTAACGGTGGTCATTCACCCCCATAAGTACAGTTATTGCTATGCTATAAACTAACCAATTCATGTGTAAATAAATGATAGGCTTAAAGACCATGGGTACAAAGGTAGACAACTCGTGTCCATGTGCCACGCCAGATCATATCGAGTCGTATTGATCATGTTTGACTGGTGAGCTGCTCCACTGTTGGAGTGAGTGAGTTCGGTTTAACGCCGCTTTAAACAACATTCCAGTTATCTCCTTGATGTGGGAGGAAGCCCGGAGTGATACGGGTCTCGGACGTTTATCACCTTGGTCAAGCCCTCTAGGGGGTGGGGGTGGGGATGGGGGTGGGGGGGGGGGGGGGGGGGGGTAGGGGGGGGGGGTAGGAGTTTGTTTGTTTGTTGGTTAACGCCGCATTCAGCAATATTCCAGCCACATGACGGCGGTCTGTAACTAATCGGGTCTGGGCCATACAATCCAGTGACTGACATCATGAGCATCGATCCACGCAATTGGGATACCATAACATGCATCAACCAAGTCAGCAAGCCTTTCCATCCGATCCCGTTAGTCGCCTCTTACGACAAGCATCGTCGCATTTTGTGGCAAACATGGGTTGCAGAAGACCTATTCTACCCCGGATTATCACGGGTCCAACACTGCTGGACCAGACATACCCGTGAGGGGAATCGAACCCAGTAAAACGATCACTTGCTTTAACCGCTGGCCAAACCACCACCCGTTTGTAAAGGTATCATAATGGCATCGTATATTGCAGATGAGTCTCCGGCGATAACAGGATCATAAACAATCAACGTCTTCTGCCAGCGTCTAAATTTTCCCGGTATTGATATTAACGCACACAGGACAAAATGCCAAGCATATACCCCTGCGACACAAGTGAAATAAATCTCCCTGCAACAAATGTATACTCCGAGTGTAAAGTATACAAAGCTGGACGTTGACGGGTAGAGCCCACATAGAAAACATTCCGTGTTTCTTGAGACGTCTTGTTTCCTTTGGAATGCAACCTTTAAAATCGTCAGCAATTCCTCATGAGGTTTTGAATACATCAGGGGTAAACTCATGTGGTCAAACAAATAAAACTGTATAAGCGTGTCGCATGAGATCCTAATTTAAACAAATCTATGTCATCGCTGAACAATACCACGGCTGTTCGTCTTGCGGCTCATGCTAATTCAGTGATCTCCGAATGGTCCTTTCTCAAAATAGTTTATTACGTCATGCGGCTTCAGATCCGATCTTTTCCTTAACTTAAAGGGCCGACTGTGTCAACTAATTTTAAACGTACCATTTCCTCTGTAGCGACTGACAGTGGAATGATCTTTCTCGGAGAAATGTGTATCAACTTGCAATGTTACGACAGTAAGGCTATTTTGAAAATCCTATTCTTCCGGGTACGTCAACCCCCCTGTTTAGCGCGATATCTCCGGCGGATCTTTCCTTGGTGTTGTAAAAAGGGCTCAAAATGTGTTTATCTAAATGCATAACTTCCCCGTCCCCTTTTCCTCATGGGAAAAGTGGGGGAAATGTGAACGCGTGTTGTGTCCTTGATTAACTAGAACAGGAACCAAGCCTTTTGGGTTAAAGGTAGAGTAACGATTTAGTTGTACCTTCTGACTGAGCAAGCATGGGAATGAGTGAGTGAGTATCTGACTGTAATGGACACTGTAACAAACCAGTGGTCGATAGTATGAGTCACCATGGTGATATGATATAACATCTGCTAGGTCTGTCATTTGCTGTGTTGTCATTCGCTGCTGACCACCCAGTCAACAACTGAAACCGTCTTTACAAAAATGGAGAGCTGGAATCAGAGTGAGTGAGTATGGTTTTACGCCGCTTTAGCAATATTCCAGCAATATCACGGCGGGGGACACCAGAAATGGGCTTTACACATAGTACCCATGTGGGGAATCGAACCCGGGTCTTCGGCGTGACGAGCGAACGCTTTAACCACTAGGCTACCCCCATCGACCCGCTGGAATCAGAGAGTACAGCCACCCAATCCACAACTAAAACGGCTCTTTACAAACATGAAGTGCTGGGGTCACAGATGGCAGCCACCCAGTCCACGACTGAAACGGCTCTTTAAAATCATGGGTTTCTGGAATGAGAGAAGACAGCCACCCATTCAACAATTGAAACGGCTCTTAACAAACATGGAGTCCTGGGATCAGAGAGTACAGCCATTAGGGCTGGGACGAATCCAAATTTACTACCCGGGTACACACCTCCCTATTACCCGACCCTACCAGGGTACCCACTGTAGGTCTCAGGAGATGTCTCAAAATCTCCGATTGGAACATCTTTAGCATAGCCCTGGCAAAACGTTTTTAGAACAATCTGGTCATTCATACACTGAGGTTGAATTCAACCATGTGAAAAATCGGAAGGAATGGGTGCACAGTCAGAAAGAAATGCGAACATTAGTGACTTGTAGTGTTACCATAGACTTCCAGATAATTTGTGTCATTAAACAATATATCACGTGACAAACCACGGCTCCGGGTAGTCCTGTGGATACCCGGGTCCTACTCAGTACCCACCCGACCCGGGTACCCGAGTTACCCGCCCCAGCACTAACAGCCACCCAATCTACGACTGAAACGACTCTTTACAAAGTGCATTAAGCAGAGAGTACAGTAAAGGTGAGAGTGTGAAACATTTGCCAGCTTGACAATAGTGGATAGCAAGTCTCCGACTTTCTTATCGTATCAAGCGGTTAGAATCGAAAATGGGTCTTTAAGCCAATTCGGGACAGCGAAAAAAATTCAACCTTTTAAGACATACATCCTCGTCAGTACCCTCTTCAACATTTTCCCGAGAGCGGTTGAATAGCAGTGTGGTTCTATTAAAGTA